>NC_091457.1:37093559-37422908 GCF_027789765.1 Dendropsophus ebraccatus | reverse complement strand
CATTTTCCAGGTAAATTAATAGAATAAAGCAGTTCTGACATCGTTTTTTGGATGGTTTGGGTTGTTATGGAAGCAGCAATACCTATGTATACTGTATATGTATTTTTTTCTTTTTTTTTTTTCCCCCTTCAATAAAGAAATTTAAATTTTTTTGTTGTTAAACTTAAATTTTTTACTATTTATTAGTCCCACAAGAGGACCTTAACATGCGATTGTTTAGTTGCTCTTATAATACTCTGCAGTACTTATCTATTGCAATGCATTACACGAAGCACTTCTAGCAGAGCCTAATAGAAAAACATACATAGCAGACCTAGGGGTCTTTTATGGAGAGCAGCTGGCACAATGCAATCGTGTCACTGGGCTGCTGATGGGGGGGAACACAGGGCACCCTCTGAGACCCGTTACGTCATGCCCACTATTGACCATTACACAGCTGAGCTCCTGCTATACATTGCACAGGTCACACGTGCCGCACTGTTCATGATAAAAAAAGACATATGATTGTAAAAAAAAAAAAAAAATCTATTGGCGGACACTAAGTGGTTAAAAACTGTTGTGGTAATATGACATGCAAGTACAAGACTGGTTTGAGTACAGTTGTCAGAGCTGTGGTTTGCACCTTTGTGTTCATCACGTGACAATGACAGATTTTACCACCTGAAAGTAAATAATGGAAGTTTCTATTGTAGGACATCAAGCAGAGATTTTTAATGAGCACATTAAAAAAAAACAAAAAAAAACTTTTGCCATGTCAGAAGTTTGGATCATTGGGGTCTGTGTGTTCCAACCAATTGCTAAAACAACCTTCTAAACGTAGAAATATTTTACCATCTTCAAATGCATATTCCTGTTTACTAAAATTCCCAGGACACTTTGCTAGTAATGCTTTTGTACTATATGAAACCTTATTAATCATATGTGTTAATATGTGTCTAAACTCCTGGGAAACAAAAGCTAAATGAGCGAGAAATAAAAAAAAAATGGAGTAAAGCTGTCTTTGTGTCCTCCATCCCCTGCTTGTAAAATTCTGCACCTCTTTTGTTACACGTCTGCATAGGTCAGAGGTTGTAACCCTTATGCTAAGCAGTGTGCACTGTGCCAGTACTGGCCCAGCTTTGCCCGGGCCTATGACACAGGTCAGCGAGATGATCTGTAATTAAATCCGTAATCTTCTTAGGGGACAGACAGGTCCCATTGCGGCTGAAACCTGCTGTAAATCCTTAGTGGTTGAAGAGATTGTTTCCTATACACTGTCTCCTTCCAGAACCTTAGCTCCCCTCATGTAGCCAGCATTAGGTCTCTTGTATTATGGAGTTTGCTACCTGCCAGTCTAGTGCCAATGCCACCACCCACCAACAAAGCCTAATCTGGTGAGCTATGACAGTGGCATCCCAGTCCTTTCTATTGGATCACCCCTTCCCACATAGAACAACTTAGTGCTTTCTAGACTCATAGTGCATATTGAAAAATAATGGCTAATGTATAGCAACCGACCTTTTCTATCTATCTATCTATCTGTACAAAAAGTAAAGGAAGGATTCAGCTCACCAAGGTGTTGTCTTCTCTTGCAGCAGCTTGGGGAGTGTAGGGTGCACGGGAACCTAGTGCTGGCCAGGCACAGGAGACATGGAAGTAGGCTGAAAACGTGGTGTGGATTCCGGCACTCCAAAGTGGCAATTAAAATATAACTTTTAATACAATAGATTAAAACATGGTACGTACAAGATGACCAACGCGTTTCACGCCATTGCGCTTAGTCATGGTCCATCTCAATTGTAAGAGATGAGCGAACCGAACTTCATGTACCAAGATATGTTACAAACTTTTCCAAAATTTTGGTTTATCAAGAAACCAAATTTTTGGCAAAGTTCATAAAGATGGCAGCCACACAATACACAGCCAACACTGGCTAATCACTAGATGGCGGTACTGACTTCTCCTATAGGAGCTGGCTTTCTTGGGTCCTAAAGGGGTTATCCAGCGCTACAAAAACATAGCCACTTTTCCCCCTACTGTTGTCTCCAGTTCAGGTGCAGTTTGCAATTAAGCTCCATTTACTTCATTGGAACTGAGTTTCAAAACCCCTCCCAAACTGGAGACAACAGTAGGGGAAAAGTGGCCATGTTTTTGTAGCGCTGGATAACTCCTTAACTGTGGCACCCAGTAGTCAGATGTTTTCAGGACTTGGGGCCCTATTACACAAAGCGATAATCGTCCAATTTGGCCAATCATCGCTCCGTGTAATAGAGACAATGGTCAGCCCATGAAATGATCATTGGCTGATAGTTGGTTTAGGTTTGGACCTAAAATTGTCAGCTGATCACTCACCCGTGGCCTGTGATTGGCTGAGCGGCCTGTCGGCTGACAAGCTGCTCAGACACTGCTGCCGCCGGGACTGGGAAGCTGCGAAGTACAGGAGAGAACACCAGGAGCGTGGAGAGGTAAAGTATTGGGTGTTTGGGCAAGGGCTGCATGGACATCGCTAACAATGTCCATGCAGCCCTTGCTGCCCGATTTATCAGCCTGTCTAATAGGTCCAGGAAACTAGATCAGCGCCCGTGTACTAAAATGATCGGGTGGTAGTCGGCCCATGTAATGGTACCCTTACTGTAAGGTCAAATTGTATGAGAAGCGGACAGGCACAGAAAAAAGTACCTAGCAATACTGGTAGGTAACAAGAATAATAATATCAACTTACCAATAGATGACAGGAACCAGAAATAATGGAATGGCTGACGGCACAAGCAGATGATGATGGTGGTAGTCGGAAATGAAGCAGCAGATGACAAACCAAAACAAGCAAAAATGACAGACCCTAGCTAGCTGTCCCTAATCTTTCAATGAACTGTATCTTGACACTAGACACCACTAAGGCTCACTGTCCCTGTAGATATCCCTATGGAAATAGAGCTCATATAACTTAAGGTACAATGCAGGCTGCTCACAGATACATCTTATTAACCTTCTCTTCTGGGCTTACTTTTCTGCAGTTTCCCAATCATCTCTTCCAACAGACAGAGGACATGGATGGCAAACACGAGATTTTACTTCGGGTAAGACCAGCACCAGTTATAGATATGTGTGTTGTACTTTCTCTTTTATTACAATCTGACAGGCTATTTGTCAGTAAGACCCTTGGGCTCCCTCCTGTCGTATCTGCCTGATCTAGATATGTGATAATTGCGCTGCTCCTGAAGAATTACGTACGTTTGTGAATATTAATGTACAGCTCTATCTTTAGCATTCATGTGTCCTATATATAATATATGTTCGCGCAACACAAAGCACTGGAAGGGTGACAGATTTCTGAATGTATCGTCACATCAGAGTCGCACCTCCCTCCTCTCTCGCTCTGCATCTCATTACCTCTCACTATTTTAAGGAGTTTTATTTCCTTGTCTTCACACATTCTCCTCCATCCTCATGTTATGTGTCTGCTCTTCCCCTCAGTGTCTTTATACTGTTGTATTTTTGTGTAATAAGCATCTTTTATATCTTCTAGTTGCTTTTCTAATTGCATTTTATTAATGGTGAATGGAGGTGTTATCATCTCCCTCGTTCTTTCCTGTTCCCTAACTGGTTTAGCACTCACATTAATGCATGATAGACATCTGTAAATGAGAAAATAACTAGAACACTGCGCAGAGCTCTCACTATGTATAATATAAGGATATAAATAGAGATGAGCGCCACTCGTCACATTGTTCGGCATTTGAATACCGGTGGCTGAAGAAGTTTGGATGCAGTTCTGAGGAGTCCAGGATACAGCCATAAGCATCCAACTTCTTTAGCCCCTGGTAATCAAATGGCCAGCAATCAGACTGGAGCATGCTCATCACATCATATAAACACTTTAGGGCCCCATTATACATGGTGATTATTAGGAGATAATTTCCTGTTTAATAAGCCCAGGGATCCGTAAATGGTAAAGCAAATGCTCGTTCCCTGGCCACACATTTTTCTGTGTAATAGGATGTGGGGCCAACTAGGGCGTTCATGGGTCTCCAAATGACATTCTACCTTTCATTGTATAGTTTCATCAGCTTGATGGCGCTTGGAAGTCTTAAAAATACTTGGGAGATACCGTTCTATTGAATATATAACATTTTAGCATTTAAGATATTAGTGCAGAGGTTTTCCACTGTGTGAGATGCTTGAATACTTCTTACGACATCTTCATGTTTGACATGTTCTGTCGTCTGAGCTGTGACGTAAAATTTCCTCTATATAAGTGTCTTACCAAAAGGTTTCAGATGCATCAAAGACATTGATGAGACATTGGAAGGGGTCCTAGGGCTCCCCCATCATGACCCAACAATTTACATTATATTGCATTGTGGTATGATGCCAAATTCTGTGTTACACCAAGTTGTGAGTTTTTATGCATGTTTTTTTTCTGCTGGGTCTGTTCACAGCTAGGATGCTGCAGCGGCTAAATCTGTAGGTGAAAGAGTTCTGTAAGATCTGTGTTCTCTAAATACACAGTTGTTGAAGCCTATTGCTATTTTCACATTGTATTTGTAATTGACTTTGATAGGGTAAACCATTACATTTGGTACCATGGTGTCTTTTTATTTTCTGTGTAACTGTGGTGAGGCTTAGTGCAATGGACTGTCACAACTTGGTCTTAAGTCCCTATTACACCAACAGATCTGACTACAGATTATCTGTCAAAGATTTGAAGCCAAACCCAGGAACAGACTATAAACAGAGAACAGGTCATAAAGGAAAGCCTGAGATTTCTCCTCTTTTCAAATCCATTCCTGGGTTTGGCTTTAAATCTTTGGCAGATAATCTGTCGTCAGATCTGTTGGTGTAATAGGGCCTAGGCTACATACACACATTTTGGATCTGCAATTATGAACAAGTTTAGGGTCCATTCATTTCAATTAGGCTCTTCACACTGTCCATATATTTATGGATCTGCAATCCCAAAAAATGACTACCAAGCTCGAATCGTAATTGCGGCACAGATTGTCCCATGGAAGTCTATGACAGAGTGCAGAGTTTTTGCGGATCCATAGTTTAACAGATAAAACGTCTGTAACTTCTGCAAATCCATAAAGAATATTTTAACCTTTCCTACTTATTTAACTATCACTCCGCCCCTCCCCCCCCTTTTCTGCAAAATCTGCAACAACTGCCGTACTTTTTACAAAAATATATGTTGCCCTGCCTTCTAAGGAATCCCAGCCGGAGCGTATACGCATAGTATACGCTCCATCCGGAATTTCTCGCGGTGCCGTAGAAAACTGACATGTCAGTTTTCTGCGGCCACTACTCAGGTGCAGAAAACCCTGTCAGTGCACACTATGGAGCGAGCAGCTCAGGCCGCTCGTCCATAGTGTGCAGTGGGGAGTGGAGGAGAACTCTGCGGCCCTAAAGATCAGTACTGCACTACCGGCCTGATCTTTTCAGAGACTGGCCGGGCCACGGAACAGCTGGTCTCTTACACTGTGTGAACATAGCCGCAATACGGATGCATTACAGATGAGTTTGTTTCGGATTGGGGATGATTGCAGACATCATATACGGTCCTAAAATACTACTAAACATGTGAATGTAACCTTAGCCCCGACCAAAATATATATATATATGTAGAGTTGGGTGATTGAGACACTGCCAGACACCTATGTTAGTGGCATATTTCCTTAACAAAAGGACCAGCAGAGTCCAGGTGCTGAGACATCCACCAAATGCTAACGTGAAGGGGTAATTTAAGTTCCGTGCCCACTCATTTATGCTTGGCCACTGTAAAGTTGAACATGCGGTGTATAGATTTCTAGAAAGTCACATGGATTTTCTGTAAATCTGTGCACAGTAGTGACAGATGGATACAGCACACAGCTGAGCTCTTTCACCCCATTAGTTTAGCTTTTGGTGCGTTTTAGTGCCTGGATCCCACCGTGCTAAACTTCTACATGTCAGAAGTTTGTTAATATAGTAGATTCACCTGTTTATGTGTAAGGAAAATGTACTTAGAAACTTAGACTCCTATTTTTCTTTTTAGTGAAGAGTTGTACATTAAGGCAGGCAAGGTGTTGATTATCCATAATGCACTGGACATTCTGATCATGGACTTTCTGAATGACACTTGTATTCCATTAATTCTCCTTCATGCCAGTAAATTTGCTCTTATGACATGATGATGTTGTCTCTAACACCTCTCCGGTCTGCTCTGTGTACAGCAATCCTGTGTTAACTGCGGCAGAGAGGCTCTTAATGAATGTACCGGCTGCCATAAAGTCAATTACTGCTCCATTTTCTGTCAGCGGAAGGTAAGAAGTTTCTAAAGCATGTCTGTAAGAGTCTTGTTACTGGACAAATGGTAATTGAACACTCATATAGGAACAGAACTGACAAGGAAAGCATATAATGTGCCAAAGATGTACAGACGAAGCAAGAGCAAGGTGTAATTGTGCCCCCTAATACCAAACAATATGTGTGGCTCAGAAAGGGGGAAGCAATAGCCTATCAATACCTAAAGGGGTTCTTTGCTTTGAGCAATCAGAAGGGTCCCTTGACAACATGTTGATCACAGAGTGCACCCATGCAGAAACCTCTATCGATCAATTATAATCTTTGCCCTTGTAAACCTTACTTTGTATTCTGTTTTCCTGTAGCGCCACCATAAGGGAACTTATGTTCACACAACGTGAAAATTCATTAAACAACGGCCGTAGTTTCAGTTTTGCAACCACGTCCGTTATTTAATGAATTGGCGATTGTATTGAAGTCTATGTAATCCCGGCTGGAGTGTATACACACTGTATACACTCCGGCTAGGATTCCTTGTGGCCATACTGGAAACAGACTTGTCAGTTTTGTGCAGCCGCTATTCATTGAACAGCGGGCGCACAAGGCTCCAGCCGCACTGTACATTGTCTGCTATGGGTAATTGGAATGCGCCCGCATTCCAATTAAAAAGAAATGAAGTTCATCCAACTGTTACTGCAGTACTGGTCAGGATGAACTTCAGACAGCGGCCGTTCTGGGACACGGCGGGGTCACAGAACAGCCACTGTCTTACTAAGTGTGAACCTGGCCTTAGTGTATATGAAAATGGGAAAAAAACATGATAAAATGGATGTTGCATGAATGCCATCAGAATCCGTTTTCCATTGACTTACATTATTAAAAAAAAAAAAAGATTCAAAACGGATGTATTTTTTTTTTTTTTTTTTTTTACACAAAAACTTGTTTTTCAAATAAAATGTTTAAAAATGGATCTGTTAAATGGGCAGCAAAAACATAGTGTGACACCAGCCCTTATAAGGGGATTTCCTTTCATTTAAAACATTTTATTACAGACTAGGACCAGGATAACAAAGTACTCTCCTTTAAGTTCTCCATTGCTCCTTTGATGACCTGTGGGGATATGTACGATGGGGATGCAATTCTACGGCAGGTTCTGGCTGTGCCAACACATGCACATATATACAATCACCACAGCGCTTCCAGTGGAAGCCAGACCTGTGGCAGCACTGAGGTGTGAGTAAACACTTATTTCTAAAGCTGTGTTCACATCACAGCTGTGCCCTCTGTATCACATAGTTGTGGGCATTCTGTCAAAATGGGATGCCGATGTATCTAACTATTGACAGACATAGGTCACATTGACTTCAGTGGCCTGAATATTGTCAGCTAGTGACTGCCAAATGACCTGAAATTAAAGTATACATGTTCTGAATCAGACTGATTATAAACAACTATACAATTGGAAATTGACCTGCCGTTGAAATCAATGGGGCTTGTGTCCTCCATGTTTGTATACATCAGAATCCCATTTTAGGTGGCACAGTTGTGACGTGATTGCAGCATTACCCTTATCGCAGCCTCTATGAATTTAAAAAAAAAAAAACTAATGGAAAACACCTTTAGGCCATGTTCACACTATGTATATTTTCAATAAATAATAGCCGTTGTTGCAGATTGCAACACCGGCTACTATTTATTGAAAGTGTGAAATAACATTATCTTCTATGGAACAACGGCCACTGTGTATACACTCTGTATACACTGCGGCTGCTGTTCTGTGCCGCCGCACAGAAAACGCACGTCTATTTTGCGCAGCCGCTATTCAATGAACAGTGGCCGCACAAAATAGACTGTGCCAACAATGTAAAGTGCGGCTCCCGACTGTACTTTACATTGTGTTCTATATTTAATTGGAGAGCGGGCATAGCCAAAAGTGCCTGTATTCCAATAAACCTGAAGTGATGTTCACCCGGCCGATACTGCAGTACCGGCCAGATGAACATCACAGACAGCAGACGTTCTTGAATCTGCAACTTCAAATCTGCTGCAGATCCTGTACGTGTGAATGTAACCTTAGGCTATGTTCCCACTACATTTTTTTTGGCCATTTGACAGCTGTCTTTTAGCACGGCTGTCATTGTCCAAATAACAGCCGTCATTTGTACAATCATGGCCGTCATTTTTACTTTCATTTTCTTCATATTTTTCAGTAATGGTTACCCTGTCACCAGTTAGGGTGGTGTTACATGGGACGAATCTTTAACGACCACTTTGACAAAGGATCTTAAGGGCCCTTTTACACGGAAAGATTATCTGACAGATTATCTGCCAAAGATTTGAAGCCAAAGCCAGGAATGGACTATAAACAGAGATCAGGTAATAAAGGAAAGCCTGAGATTTCTCCTCTTTTCAAATCCACTCCTGGTTTTGGCTTCAAATCTTTGGCAGATAATCTGTCAGATAATCTTTCTGTGTAAAAGGGCCCTAAATTATCCACCCTATTACACAGGACGATGATCGTTACCTACGGTCATTCTTGTGCTCGTCCTTTTTCTAACTGATAGACCAGGGAACGACCAAACGACAATGAAAATAGGTCCAGATTCTATCAAGCGATCAACGATTTCTCATTGGTCATTTAATCGTTGCCTTCGATTACACTAAACAATTATCGTTTAAACCCAAAAAATCTAACGATTTTTTAAACGCTAATCGTCCCATGTAATATGTAGTGTTCTTGCTATCATTTAGCTGGTGATAATATGTCTGCCTCTTGCATATATCTTACTGTTTTGCTCTTTGATAGGACTGGAAGGATCACCAGCACCTTTGTGGCCAGGCTTCCACCCTGTCAGTCCATGCTGATGATGTTCATGTTACAGAGAAGGAACCAGTCTGATCTTCCTTTCAAGCCATGATGTGATGGCATCACCTACTTGACCAAACCCGTTGAAATAGGAAGTGATTGTGTGGGTACTAGATATTTTTTATTTATTTTTTTTAAATAAGTGAGATGTGAAATGTGTGAAAGGGAACAAGGAGAGTCTGAATGTATTTATACTGCTTGTATGGTTTGTGAATGATATGGTTACAGACTCTTGATCAATAATGGTAACAATATACCATCTCCATGGTGTTATGGCATTGTTATTTAGGCTGCGTTCACATCACATTAGGGCTTTATATCTGACATCTACTTCCAAGGTGTTGGTGAGATAGATGTCAAAATAGACATGGAAGTCAGTGTGCCAAACATGATGTGAGCAGAGCTTTCCTCTGACTGAGCTTATTGTAATGTAACAGTTGCTTAGATTATTCAAGTTGCACTGAATACCAAAGACAAAATGACTGTCGATGTGAGGAAACGTAGACTCCAATAGTGAAGGATGCCAAACTCTGTAGAGCAGAGTCTCACATGTTCAGGAAAAAAAAAGTGATTACCTGTAGAATCGTCGGTTGTACTTCTTGCTTGGTTTGTTGACATGGGGCAAGTGGGTACAAGCATATAAGTGACCCACCCACTTCCTGCAGTTACAAGACTATGCTCATTGTATTACTAGGCCCCAATGACTTTTCCTGTCATGGCCTCCCTATTACCAGTGGGTGGATGTGGTAGCCGGTTTGTTTATTAGCCAATCATTCTGGATTTACGAAACATCCCAACTTCTTTAGCCACCTGCACTACAGTCTGTTCAGCAATGACAACTGACTGCAGCCACCATATCATCATATTTTCTTCAGTACATCTCAAGACCAGACTGTGTTCACATTTTAAGTCTTTTTTTCATAAGAAAATGGATACAGCAGGATGTCATTTTTCTATTGCACAATTGCTTTGTTACCTTGTTTACGTTGATCATTCAGATTGTATAAATGTTTTATGAGAGTATTGATTAACCTATTCCTAAAGTATTACAGTAAATTCACAAAGAATGGTAATTTTATACAGAATTTCAATAAACTGCTGTTCTGCATTCTTGTTTTTTTGTATTAATGTTGTTATTTCACAGCAGCATTTTTTTTATTACTAGAGATGAGCGAACCTCGAGCATGCTCAAGTCGATCCGAACCCAAACTTTCGGCTATGTGGAAAACATGGATATAGTCATTGGCTGTATCCATGTTTTCCAGACAACCTTAGAGCTTTATCCAAGTTCAGCAGCCCCAGCTAATCAAATGCCGAACGTTCGGGTTCGGATCGACTCGAACGCCAACCCGTTTCGCTCATCTCTATTTATTACCTGTGACCTGAATGGCCAATGTTAGCTTCACTTTTACTTCCTGTAAATCACACCATTCAATAAAGTTGAGACCATCTAAAAGGTCAGAAGTCATACTAGGAAACTCAGTGGAATCTACTCCCATATTTTCTACCAGCTTCTCATAGGAGTCACCACATCTGAATTTTTAATGTAAAGTCACTTGTGACTGTGACTTTTTTCTTACCCCACAATTGCAAAAATTTTTGGGAAAATCTTGGGTTTGGAGAATGTTGTCAAAACCGAACAGTTTGACAGGTCCGTGCATTACTAGTCCTGAGATATTGCCTTTGGACCAGGAATGTGAACCAGTACTCGCAGCCGCATATTCCAATAAAAATTAATATTGTTCTTACATTACACATGGGGAAAATATATCAACTGTAGTGGCAGTTTTCCAAAAACCTGCCATGTGTAATTCCAGCCTAACACTTGACATGTCTTTTTGCAATTCGCCCACCCATAGAATTAAGTTTATGGGACAGGCGGAGATGTGCGCTGCTGTGAGCGGGTACGAGCAACGGAATCCACTGGCATTTATCCGTGCGGATTCCGTAGTGTGAAAACCCCTATTCCCCCTCCCCAGCCCAGGGGAGGAATTTCAAGCAGAAAACTTTCCTCTTCAATTATTCAATGAATATTCACCTCCTCAGTGTAAACATACCCTCAAGCAGAAAACTTTCCTCTACAATTCCTTGAGAATTCCTCAGTGTACACAAACCCTTGAGCTGCAAGCGACGGTAGCGGAGGAGCGCGCGCTCTCCCATAAAGAAACAGTGTCACACTGGGATTCCGCAGCGGAGAGTTCCCCCTGATTTACTTAGTGTGAACATACCCTTACAGCCTATGTTCACACACATGGCCATCATTTTGACAGTGTGTGAGCTTAGCCCTAAAAAGTTTTTGCTTTGAATTGTATACATTTATGTGCATGTTAGAAATTAGTAGTGCCTTCATGGAGAAATTAGTCTTTCAGGTTGGTGTATACCTCATACATGTGATAGACACAAGAAAAGTGTATACACTGTAATTTGGAATATTAGCCAGGGCATTTTCTATAAAGAGTGAGAAGTAACCTGTCTGCTTTTAGGCCATGTTCACACAGTGTATTTTTTAAGGTCAAGAACGTCCGTTGCTGGTAATTAAAACAACGGCTGTTCTTGCCCTCAAATAATGCACTGCAGTGAAGCAGCTGTTGTTCAAATACGGCCGCAGAAATAATTGATCTGTCGATTATTTCCAGCCGCTAGAGTGTGAACAACAGCCGTTGTTCACACTCTGTTTGCACAATGTATGGCCGTTCTGACTGTTGTACATTGCATTGAACTCTATGGTTTATTGGATTGCAGGCACACCCAAATGTTCCCACAATCCAAATAATATAAAATTATGTTCCCGATACTGCCATATCGGCTGCAGGAACATGTCAAACAGTGGCCGATGTTTAACACGGTAGACAACAGACGTGTTGAACAACAGCCATTGTTTATACATAGTGTAAGCATAGCCTTGGGCTAGGTTCACACTACGTATCTTTCCGCTCGTAGTGCGAACCGCGAATATACGCACATAGTTTTGAGGTTGATGTGTTCGCTTGAAAGTATACGATATACGCCCGCACAATGCACACTACGTATGAGCTTACGGCTGGATCGTATACGCCGCCGGGAAAAATGAGCAAGACTGTTGTTTGAGGACGGAAATGTTCGAACTCACGGCCGTGGATTTCCTTGCGGTCCCGTACGGAGTACTTATTTCAGCCAAATTGAACTTGATTTTTCGATCCAAAAGGTTCTGTGAGTTTTATTGGGCTGGGCGAAGATTTCCAAGTAAATGACCTGTTTCAGATCGCTTCAAAACAAGCTAGGGAAGCAGAACTGTACTACGGGCGTATGTTCGCGGTGCGTACGCATCCGGCCGCATGTCGATTTTTCCCACGCCTGTAGTTTCAGCCGCACATGTACGGCGGCGTACGATCTATGGACGGATTCGTACGCAGTGTGAACATAGCCTTACACTGTATATCCATGTGACAATCTTAATTCGAACTCCAATAAATGAACACAGCCTCTTTGTATCAAACAATCTCTTTATTGATCTATATAAAATCTTTCTTCTCCTGGGTTATAGGACATTGGTTTTGCAACCTTACGTTTCTCAGGTACCGGTATGGTCCATCACCAAGCAAAGCTGTTAGAAGTTTATAGGACCCCTTTCAAGTGACTAATGCAGTTGTGGACAAAAGAAGGTCTTCTCCCTGTTTCTGCACAGCAGATAGGGGTTGTGTCTGTAGAGAAAGCATACTTCCACTTATGGAAAGCTAATTGTAATACTTAAACCCATTAAAGAACTTCACACAGATGACATCATGGTTAACTCTTTGAAGGATAGAGCCACATAACATGTTTACTCCTTTCTATGGTTAATCTGCTGCGCCTCCAAAAACTCTACTGAATACCATATTAGGGATTTTAGTAATTCTTCATTTTTAAATAATCCAAGAAAGTTTCCATATCAGCAATCACTAAAGCAGCGAGATGACATTTACTTATCTCCATTTCCTGCTGGAGCCTCCTATGGTTTGTTATATCCTCTGCCTCAACCCAGTCCAGTTGAGTAAAAAGAACCACATAGTCCGCATAGTAATGTTCAAAGCAGCTGGTTCCTTCGGCTAGCAGGACACGTTGCATGTTGATGTGTTACGTCTCCAAGGATTAGCAGCACATTCGAAGCACTTTGCGAAAATAGTTCCTAAACTCGGTGTTGAATATCGTATAGATGACTGGGTTCAGGGCACTGTTGACATATCCCAACCATGTGACGGTGCTAAAGAGTGGTGCAGGCATATAACAGGACTCGCAAAGAGCTCGGGTGATGTGCACCACAAAGAAGGGCGTCCAGCAGAAGAGAAAAGCACCTAGAAAAGAGGAAATTATATATGATGAAGTAGAAATAAGGGAGACATAAGAACTGTTTTTTGTTTTATAAATGTAAGTCAATGGAAAACGGATTCTACACTATGGCATACAACCACATCTGTTTATAGCATCGGTTTTTGCATACATTTTTTTTTTCCGTGCACCTTAAACGAACAGCAAAAACATTGATTGAACCTAGACTTACAGAGTACCATACAGCAGGCCAGAGAGTACCTTTGTTTAGCCTCTGTGCCTATGGCTGTGCCATGTGATTAATGCTTAAAGTTAAAGGGACCCACTCAGCACAATTGTACTGACATGGTTCCCAGCAGTTTTATTACCCTGTGTTAGAGGGGCAGCAACTAGTCATCTGAGCAGAGAACCTCCCCATGATTAGTCACAGCTCCATACCCGTCATTGTGCCATGCAGGGATGATTGACAGACAGAGTGGCCACTAATGGGTCTCCCTGCCTGTCAATCATCCCCGCACTGCGGGCTGACAGGCAGAGAGCCGTGACTAGTCAGGGACGCTCCCTGCCCAGATGACTAGTTGCTGCCCCACTCCCGACCTCGTGTGGTGTAATAAACATTTTTTCCCCCCTTCATAAAGCTACTACTCAGCTGTGGCTGGTTTGCTTTGCAGGCTTCACAGTACATCTATACACTGCTGCTGGGAACCATATCAGCACAATCGTCCTGATTGGTTCCCTTTGTAATTCAGATTCCGAACTGCTGACACTGTTAGATAGCTGTTAGGTCAAAGAGAGACATGATAACTTTTCTATGTCACTGACAGCCCACTCAGCCAATCAGTGTGCTGTCCCACAGCAGCCACCGATTGGCTGAGCAGGCTGTCAGTAACCTGGGAGCCGGAGAAGCAGAGGGGAGTGCTGCAGGTGATGTAATAACTTGTTCAAAACCCACCACCTAATTAGTTTAGTAGGCAGGGGCTACATTCTCGTAGCGGAATTAAAATCTGCTGCGAGAATGCAGAGCCATAGGCCATAACAGTGCAGAATATCGCAGTGGATTTTCCTGTGAAAACAAAGGATTGGAAAATCAGCTAATCTCACAAAGTTATACAGATTTGTAAATTACTTCTATTTAAAAATCTGAAGTCTTCCAGTACTTATCAGCTGTTTTATGTCCTGCAGGAAGTGGTGTATTTTTTCCAATCTGACTCTGGGCTCACTGCTGCCACCTCTGTCCAGAGCAGGATAGCACAGAAAACATGTCATCATCTATTGTTTCAATAACAATGGATCCATGTCAGATTCTAGGGATACTGTATATAATACGTGAACTGCACATTGCAAATACTGTAACCAGATATCACAATGTTATCAATGATCTTCAGCAACCCGGTAATATAACACTTGTACACTGCTTTTTACATGTGTAATGTTCTGTACAGGCGGCACTAGTTAAGATTAACTACTTATATTACACTGTCATACAGATGGCCGCTCTTACCAGCATGGTCATTGTGTGAAGTGAAGCAGCTACTTTGTCATTGTGACGTAGAGACATCATACTATGAGAAATGGCTGCCTGCATAATGAAACGCAGCATGTTTTATTATAGAATAAAATGGATGGATTCTGCCTTCAATTTCCTTTTCTATTATGTAGATTACAATTACCTCTTCCTCTGCTCATTTTCCGTCTATTCCTCATTGTGTTTCCAGTGGTTTTCATCTGTGCTATGACAAGGTTGTAATATGTCACTACTATCAAGCCAGCCAATGCAGTATAGTGTGCCCTTGGCAGTGCCCTTGGTTTTGATGGACCATTGATGTTCACGAGGCCTTGTGCTGTTCTATACCTCTCATATGTCTCTGATTCTACATAAAGGTTTTTTGTATTCGATTATGAATAAATCTTTCTTCATTGCAAAAAACGGATTATGGAGCTTTTCTCCCCTAGAAGCAATGTAATGCTGCAGGGATTTTGTATAGTCCTCATATATGTGCCTCATCGTACTAACACTAATTTATCCTACTTACTAACCTATCTTGCTAACAGATAGAGGTGACCCCAACAATATAAAACTCTATTTAAATAGCTGCAACTATGTTCTGGGGATTTGCTTCTAGTGTGGGCAGTTCGCCACATGGACAGAGATGGCAGCAGAGAGCACAGTTTCTGACTGAAGAACTACAAGACTTCCTGCAGGACATACAGCAGCTGGTAAGTACTGGAAACCTTACATTATAGATGTAACTGATAAATCTCTAACATTTTAGTACCAGCTGAGTTGAAAATATTTTTTCTTCTAGAATACTTCTTTAAAAGTGGCCTGACAAAGGATGTTAGATACTATATCGCATGACACCAAGAACTGGGCAAAGCTAAAGCTTTGGCTGTCCAGGTATGATGGGAACTGTAGTTTTGTAACAGCTGGAGATCCATAGGTTTCCTATCCCTGCACTAGAGAATCATTGACTGGTAAACTCATACAGGTGATGATATATATTGTGTTTCTGAAACAGACACAACATTACACTACTAAACAAACACAACTGTATCAGTTCAATAGCATAGTGCTTTAACCCCTTAACGACCAAGGGCGTAAATGTATGCCCTTGCGTTGTTAAGGGTGTTCAGAGGAGGTCGCACGGTGACCCCGCTCTGAACCGCCGCGATCCCGGGTGCTTTCTGCAGCCCAGGACTGCGGCAAATTAGTGGGCATGGTCCAATCACCGTGCCTGCTAATAAGCCATTTAAATGCAGCTGTCAAAGTTGACAGCTGCATTTAAATTACTGTGTTCTCACATACTTGGTGGTCTAGTAGGGGGACCGTCCCCCACGACGCGGTCGCGGAGGAGTGGTCCCCGCTTGTGACCTGGCTGGAGGTCTGCGCCGTAATGACGCTGATCTCAGCTCGGTAATCTATTGCTCTCAGCTGCAGCAGCAGTCAGCGCTCCCTTGCTCCTCACCATCGGCCCATGTAATAGGGCCCTAAGGCAGTATATCACCAATCAGTTCCGCCAAGACTCCTATATGCACTCACTTACCTACCCGTATGTACAGTAAAGTAGTCATGATTTTAGAGCTTTTCTTATAAAATTTCTAAAACTTCTATATGACCCTGATGCACCTAAGCTGAAAGTGACATTTCTATACATTCAATGGACAAAACAACTCTGTCAAACGATATAATATCAGCAGAGGTGTAACTATAAGGTGTGCAAAGGATCATTTGCCGCATAAGTAGACCCAACTAGAAAAATGGCATATGGTGGGTGGACGACCGTGTGGACCTAGAAGTTTGCATATAGCTGTATTCTACATCAATCCTGTACAACTGCAATTTCCAAGATCACTGAGTTTATTGGGTCTATGAGGCATCAGTCAATTGCCCTGACCTTTGGAGAAAATCAGCAATGTACGATCCAGTAATGACTTCCATTTATTATTATAAATGACTATAGTGCTGCAGTATGAGCTGCCCGCGAGCATGGCGGCACAGTGATTAGCATCTGCTTCCCACCACAGTACATTATGCATGGTGTCCGCATGGCTCTCATTGATAACATACGCTATCAGCATTTGTAATGCAATGATTTGTAGTCCCTGCATTATTTACCACCAGTCGTCTTAAGATTTTACATAAAATAGAATACAGAATATAAGGATGGTTATATTTCAACGTTTTAAATGTTTGCAGACAGCCGTCTGGATTTTCTATGCTGCGCTGTTGCAAGCAATTTAAGTGACCATTATCTATTTTTAAATAGGCTTAACTCAACCGGGATCCTGGGATTGGAGTGACGCTCCACAAGGAGTGATTTAGAAGCTGAATGATGTCAGCAGCTCGGCTAATCATCAGCAGAAGGGAAGCCTCAGTCTACCTGCCAGCCCCGCTCCTATCACAATGAGCTAATGCTCTACTTCTGCTTTTCACACTCGTCTGCTCACTTCAGATTAGCTAATTATGGACTTAATCAAAGGATTTTGTTGTAGCAACATTTAAAGGGCCAGTAAGCTTCAAGCGCACAGTGACTTAAATACAAATGATAGCACGTAGGCCAAGTTCACATAATGCGTCCAAGGTGACATTTCCCTTGCCGAAATAGATACCAAAAAGGGAAATTACGTATATCTATCTATCTATCTATCTATCTATCTATCTATCTATCTATCTATCTATCTATCTATCTTCTATAGATCTATCTCCTATCTATCTATCTATCTCCTATCTATCTTATGTTATGATGTATGATGTATATATATTCTTGTTCTATCGCTGTAATTTGTTTAAAAATCTTCTTTTTTTTTTACACAGCAAAAAAAGTACTTGTATACTGTTTTATGTCCTCCTCCGAACCAGTGCGTCTCAAAATTTTTGTTCTCTAGCCTCACCCGATCCATGTTCATGCTGGGGCCTCACCAACGAAACCACATACTACTACACAGCACCAAATACCACCATGTAGTGTACATAATATCCTAGAGCAGTGCCAAATCAGCACCAAAGTGCAGGAAAAAGAAAACTGCTCCACCTGTAGTAAACCAACACTGTAGTAAAGCAATAACTAATCTACCAGTGACAAAGCAAAACCACTTTGAAGAATTAAATACTGCTCTACTTGTAGTAAACTAACACCAGTGCACAACAAATATTGCTAGACTGCACACCCAACAACCCAACATCACACTGCACCAATACATACTGCTCCATCTGTATAACGTAACACCACACTGCACCAATACATACTTTCCTATATAGTGGTTAATTCCCCCAATAGTGCCCCACAACTAGTCAGTTTCCCCAATAGTGCCCCACAAACAGTTAATTTGGTGCAATGGGGGTGATAGTCCAGCCCCCAGTGCACCAAAACGCCTAATCAACATTCAAGGATTAAACTGCTAATAGCACGGTAATGGCACCAAAGATGAAGGTAAGGCCGCGTTCCCACTGAGCAAAGCTAGCGGAATTCCGCGACGGAATTGTCCGCCGCGGAATGCCGTTAGCCTCCCGCTCATAATGGGACTCTATGGGAGGCGCGCGCTCCTGCCCTGTCCGCGCTGAAGAATGAACATGTTCATTCTTCAGCGCGTATAGAGCAGCAGCGCGCGCCTCCCATAGACTCCCATTATGAGCGGGAGGCTAACGGCATTCGTCGCGGAATTCCGCTAGCTTTGCTCAGTGGGAACGGGGCCTAATGGTGCATCTACACAGGCAAATTTATCTGACAGATTTTGGAAGCCAAAGCCAGGAATGGATTTGAAAAGAGGAGAAATCTCAGGCTTTCCTTTATGACCCGTTCCCTGTTTATGGTCCGTTCCTGGCTTTGGCTTTAAAAATCTGTCAGATAAATCTGCCTGTGTAAACGCACCATAATTACACTTACTTACTTGCTTCATAATTGTTTTTAGCCAAGCTGTTTTAGGCAAAAAAAAAGTCTGCAAAAGATAATTGCACTAGATTTATCAAGGCACGTACTTCTGATGATAATTTTGGCGCAACAACCATAAAATTTTGCACAACCCATCAAAAGTACCATCTGCTCAATAAAATTGTGCAGATGATGCATCTGCCCCTTTATTTTTAGAATATTAACTCCTTAAGGACCCATGTGCCAGGACTAGAGATGAGTGAACCTCGAGAATGCTCGAGTCGATCCGAACCCGAACTTTCTGCATTTGATTAGCGGAGGCTGCTGAAGTTGGATAAAGCCCTAAGGCTATGTGGAAATCATGGATATAGTCATTGGCTGTATCCATGTTTCCAGACAACCTTAGAGCTTTTTCCAACTTCAGCAGCCCCAGCTAATCAAATGCCGAATGTTCGGGTTCGGATCAACTCGAACCCGAACCCGGTTCGCTCATCTCTAGCCAGGACCTCTATGAAGTGAGCTTAGGAGCTGCTATCACCAGCTGGGTCCTAATGACAGAGAGCAGCAGCAATTGTACTACTGCCCACCATTAACTCCTAATGGTCCTTTTACACAGAACAATTTATCGTTCAAATTTGCACGATAACGATCGAATTTGAACGATAATCGTACGTGTAAACGCAGCAAACGATCAAGCGACGAGTGAGAAACTATTCATTTTGATCTTTCAACATGTTCTCAAATCATTGTTGATCGTTACGCCACTACTCTGTGCTCCTTCTCCTTGACTTATCTTCTGCCTCCGACACAGTTGACCATTTTCTCTTACAAATCCTCTCATCCCTTGGTGTCACTAGCCTAGCTCTCTCTCCTGGATCTCCTCTTACCTCTCCAACCGCACTTTTAGTGTCTCCCATTCTCACACCACCTCCTCTCCTCGTCCCCTTACTGTTGGTGTTCCCCAAGGCTCTGTACTCGGGCCTCTTCTCTTCTCCATCTACACCTCTGGCCTGGGTCATATCATAGAATCCCACGGCTTCAGGTACCATCTTTATGCCGATGACACTCAGATCTACCTCTCTGGTCCGGATGTCACCTCTTTGCTATCCAGGATTCCAGAGTGTCTGTCGGCCATATCCTCCTTCTTCTCCTCCCGCTTTCTAAAAGTCAACATGGACAAAACAGAACTTATCATCTTTCCCCCATCTCGCTCCACCCCGCCTTCTAATCTTTCAATCACTATCAATGGCTGCATTCTGTCCCCTGTCCCCCAAGTCCGCTGCCTTGGGGTCACCTTTGACTCTGCCCTGTCCTTTAAACCACATATTCAGGCCCTGACCAACTCCTGCCGCCTTCACCTCAAAAACATTTCCAGAATCCGCTCTTTCCTCACCCCTGACTCCACCAAACTATTGGTACATGCTCTCATTATTTCCCGCTTGGACTACTGTAACATCCTCCTCTCTGACCTTCCAGCTAACTCCCTTGATCCCCTCCAGTCTATCCTTAAAGAGAACCTATCATCTAAATTTAACTGTCCCTGTTATAAAAGGTTATCTCTCCTTAAGTCTATATCTAAGGATACAGACTGCTTTTGCAGTCTGTAATCTTATACTTTACCTAATCATTCATAGCAGTGCAGTACGGCCGAGCCCCGCCATCTTAATGACGTCACTTGCGTTCCAGCGGTGGAACGCACCGCTGGAACGCAAGTGACATTATCAAGATGGCGCCCGGCCTTACTGCGCCGCTACGAAGAAGTAGGTAAAGTATAAGATACAGACTGCAAAAGCAGTCTGTATCTTCATGAAGAGTATTTATGAAGATACAGACTGCCTTTGCAGTCTGTATCTTATACTTTACCTACTTCTTCATAGCGGCACAGTAAGGCCGGGCGCCATCTTGATGATGTCACTTGCGTTCCAGCGGTGCGTTCCACCGTCGTAACGCAAAGGTCAGAATCAAGATGGTGCCCGGCCTAGCTGCACCACTACGAAGAAGTAGGTAAAGTATAAGATACAGACTGCAAAGGCAGTCTGTATCTTCATTACAAACTATTAGAGTAAGTTAGAACATACATACACAGCGATCTCGCGCTGTATAGCGCGCGAGATCACTGTGTATTGACAGAGCGGCGGGCAAAGGCTCATGGGAGCCCTTCCCGCCGCTCTGCATGCCGGGAGCTTCCTGTCTCGCGCCGGCTCTTTTGAAAAGAGCAGGCGCGAGACAGTGAATTAATTAGTGAATAAATCAAAAATGCGGCGAAAAAAAAAATTTAAAGTATTTGCAAATGTTAGTAAAATAAATAATTA
The DNA here is from genome assembly GCF_027789765.1 of Dendropsophus ebraccatus. Lineage (NCBI taxonomy): Eukaryota > Metazoa > Chordata > Amphibia > Anura > Hylidae > Dendropsophus > Dendropsophus ebraccatus. The sequence continues at coordinate 37,401,816 of NC_091457.1, read as the reverse complement.
CATTTAATTAGGGAATAAAAATTTTTTTAAATTGGTCCATGATTGGTTCTCTTTAACTCTGCTGCCTGACTAATCCACCTTTCCCCTCGCTTTGCCTCAGCCTCTCCCCTCTGCCAATCCCTCCACTGGCTCCCCATTGCCCAACGTATTTACTTTAAATTGTTGACCATGACATACAAGGCCATCCACGACCTGTCCCCTCCGTAAATCTCTGACCTGATATCCCGCTACCGTCCCTCACGCAACCTTCGATCCTCCAGTGACCTCCGTCTCCGCTCCCCCCTTGTTCGTACCTCGCACAACCGCCTCCAAGACTTTGCCCGAGCCTCCCCCATACTCTGGAACTCGCTACCCCGACACATCCGTCTCTCATCCACCATCAAGTCCTTCAAAAGTAACCTGAAAACCCACCTCTTCAAACTAGGCTACAACATACAATAACTCTGCATCACACTTGAATGGCTGCGCTTTACCTCCTGTTTCTCTCCCTATACCCTATAGATTGTAAGCCCTCGCGGGCAGGGTCCTCTTCCCCCATGTACCAGTCTGTCTTTTGCCTTCATGTAATGTTTTCTGATCTTGTTTTGTTCCTACCTGTTGCCTATCTATTGTATAGCGCTCTGGAATTAAGGGCGCTTTATAAATAAATAATAATAATAATAAATAATAAATCGTTCGCAAAAACGTCGCAGATCATTCAGTGTAAACAGTCATTCAACGATTTCACCTATGTGTGAGATAGGCTTAAATGATCGCTTAACGATTTTTCCGTACGATGTATCGTTCCGTCTAAACGCTGATCGTTATAAAAAAAACATCATTCATTCAAAATGGTTAATCGTGCGATCGGGCGAATTATCGCTCCGTGTAAAAGTACCATTAGACACTCATGATCGCATTGATTGTCAGAAGCTGAGCTACTGCCACTGTCCAAGATCGCACAAAAACATGGAAGTCAATGAAAAAACTGATCAAAATGGATGCACACAAAGGCAAAAAAAAAAATTGTTTTGCAAAAAAACATTGCAAAAACGTAGAGTTAATCCAGCCTAAGCAATGTTCCAATATTTGATTTTTTGTCACATTATCTATAAGAAAAAAAGATCAAAATCTCTCATCTACACAAATGCGATACTAATAAAAACTAGCGCAGAAAAATAAAATAGCTATAGTTCTTAGCAGGCGAGGAGGAAAAAACGAAAATGAAAAATAGCTCCATCATTAAGGCCAAATACCACTGTGTCCTTAAAGCGACTCTGTACCCACAATCTGACCCCCCCCCCCCAAACCACTTGTACCTTCAGATAACTGCTTTTAATCCAAGATCTGTCCTGGAGTCCGTTCGGCAGGGGATGCAGTTATTGTCATAAAAACAACTTTTAATCCGGCAGCGCTGTGTCTAACGGCTGGGGCTTACATTTGTATACAGTATGCATTAGGCTGGCACACCCTCTGTCCTTCCTCCCCACCCTCCTCATCATTAGGAATGCTCCAGGCTGATTGCCTCCTATTCCCCACCTGTGGCAGCCCGGAACATGTGCTGGATCGTTAATACACCTGTGCAAAGATCAAACAGCAGTAAATGTTCCTGGATCATTCCTAAAGATAAAGAGGGTGGGGAGGAAGGATGGAGAGGTGGTGCCAGCCTAATGCATATATAAATGTAAGCCCCAGCCATTAGACACAGCGCTTCAGGATTAAAAGTAGTTTTTATGACAATAACTGCATCCCCTGCCGAACAGACCCCAGGACAGATCTTGGATTAAAAGCAGCTATCTGAAGGTACAAGTGGTTTGGGGGGGACAGATTGTGGGTACAGAGTCGCTTTAACCTCTTAAGGACATATGACGTACCCGTACGTCATATGTCCTCATTAGCACTTCAAAGCGGGGCCGCGCGGCGACCCCGCTTTGAAGCACCGCGATCCCGGGTGCCGCGTGTAGCCCGGGACCGCCGCTGTTAGCTAATTAGCTAATCGGGGGCAGCTGTCAAAGTTGACAGCTGCCTCCGATTACCGGAGGCAACCTTTCCCTGGGGTCTAGTGGGGGAGATCGCTCCTCCGGGACGTTGTCCCGGAGGAGCAATCTCCCTGTCTGATGCCGGCCGGGGACTCATCCAAGATAAGGGCTCATGTGGGTTTCTAGTTGGAAAAATGCAAGTGCTATGGCCTTTTAAACACAAGGAGGAAAAACCGAAAACGCAAAAACGAAAATGGGCCCCGTCCTTAAGGGTTAAGAGGTTAAGAAACCGTGTAACAGAAAGCACCATGTCTATGGTCTGATGACGATTGATGACTCATTTTTATTATGTTGTTATGACCTACTTCTTAGGTAACATTGTAGCGCTGTATAATAGGTGTCTTCTCACTAATTTCTCTGCATGCTGATTATAGTACAGTACACCCTCAGCATTCACACAGAATCTGCTTTACTGTATTGTGGATTTAGAGACACAGGATACCATTCATGTACTTTTAGCACACACATCTGACGTCACCTCTGATGCAAAGGTAAATTAGTTTAAAGGGATTTTACTATTTAACAAAAATCTGTATACTGAGATATGTACCACATACAACATACAAATATGTTGTTTTTAAGCACAATAACTTACATCACTATTGTGTTCTCTGACATAGATGTGATTACTTCTGGGTTCCTTTTTAGACTGTGACTGTTTACCATGTGACATTGCACCTGCTTTCCACAATCCCCCCTTTCTTACAGGCACAATGGAGACTGCTAATACTTCAGGGACAGACCAGGAGATTCCATAAGGTAGAGAGAGAACCAGTGTAGGACGAGGAAACCTAGGGCCCCCCATGGGGCTGATCTTGGGTTTCACCAATAAAGTGGCATGCTGACCCAGTTACCTCTTAAATTTAACTCTGTGTCTATAACTCCCTTGGGAAGAACAAGCTTTTAGTCAAACTACTCAGAATGGCCTAAACTTATGAACACAGTGGTGGAACTATAAATGTCACAAAGGTTGCAATCACGACCAGGCCTGCATGCCAGGGGGCCCCACCAGCCCCCTTATCCTGCTGTCATTTTGCACTTCTACCAAATTGGCATTGAACATGACAGACAGTGTGGGAAAACTGCAGCGTGCAATCCTGCAGACTCCTCTACTATTCAATTGTATCATCCATTACTAATACAACTGAATAGTCGATTTTCGGTAGAAGCCAGGGAACCTTGTGCTCCCTGTTCTGCCACTCAGCGTTTCCTCTTGCAATTAGCTCCCCCCCCCCATTCCACAGGATCCAGGTGAGCTTTATTCAAACTCTCACCTCCACCCGCACAAAAAACCTACAACCCTCATCATGTCCTATTAGCAGATCATGATGGGAGTTGTAATTTTGCAATCTGTGTCTCTCCAAGTCTCAGCACTACAACCTCCACCATGTTCTGGCAGCTCATGATGGGAGTTGTAGTTTTGCAGTCCGTGTCTCTTCAGGTCTCAGCTTTACAACCTCCATTATGTCCTGCTGGCAGTTCATGATGGGATTAGTAGTTTTGCAGTCTGTGTCTCTCCAGGTTGAAAATCTATAACTTCCATAATGCCCTGCTGGAAGTCCATGATAGAAGTTGTAGTATTGGAACCTGTGTCCCTCAAGGTTGCAGAACTACAACCACCATCATGACCTGCTGGCAGTTCAGTATTTCAGCTAGAGAGTCAAAGATTGGAAAAAATTATTATAGAATGACACAGTACAGTACACAAGTTATAGGGGACAGTGGCACAATACATGAGGCGGAGGCAGTGGCAGAGTACTTGATGGGACACAGTGACTGTTCATTAGGACATTGTGGCACATTAGGGGGCATCGCCTTAGAATCATTGAATATAACTTTTTTTTTGGCCTCTGAATGCACCTGATTAAGTGGAATGGGGGGGGGGGGTACAAGCTAAAATCAGCCTTTAGCTATACTATAAAGCTCTTGTAGTATGCTGGGTTGTTGGAATAGCCAAAAGAGATAAACTGATGGTTGTGTAGGGGCTTCTAATAGCTGCAATCTTTGGGTCCCAAGCTTTTAGGAATCGTTCAGCCATCAGCCCATGTCAATTCTTTGAGCGGAGAGTGGAGGTGCCCGAGACATCACATTGAGACAGTAAGGCAGGCGGGATTCCGAGCGGAGTCTGCGGTGTGAGTTCCGTTCGGAATTTCCGCCTGTTTTGCTCAATATAAACGGGCCTCTATCCTGAAATTACTCTACAAATAAACAGACAGTTCTGTTGATAACCACTAGGACTACCGAAAGATTTGGCTGATGGCTGAATGTTTCATGGCTGATGGCTTAAATGTTCCCTAATTGCACTTGGAATCTCCGCCTGTTTTGCTTAGTGTGAACGTAGCCTAACTTGAGAGCTGCAGACTGTCAGCTGTAGTTGGAGGGTCCTTGGTGCATTGTACACTGCATGCTTGTGGAAGATCAAAGTACATAGTTCTGTGGGGGCTCAGTGTGTGGAAGTGACCTCCAGAGCAGCACTAATAGGGGATAAAACAACCCAAAAAATTATATACATATATTTTTCGAATGGGAAGATGGTCATGAAGAATATCAAAAAAGACCAGAATTATCGCAGAGATCAATCAATTTTTGGGCTACTACTGATTTTTTGCGCATGCTGTTTTTTGTGCACATAATTTATTGAGGCAAAATTGATAGATTTCTCTGGTTTACGCCATGTTTGTCATTTCTCAGTTTTTTGTGGCAGGAGGGTGTGTGGCTTTAGATTAGCTACATTTTCCTGTGATTTATCATGTGCAATTGTTTAATTTTTGTGCAGAAATTTGCACAGCTGTACTACACTGCTTCCCTAGGGTACTTTTTTTTTTAAACAATCTGTTTTAGGCTAAAATTGTGCAAAAATTATCAAGGTACTTGTGCCTAATAATTTTAGCTCAAAAATCTAAAGATTTTGTGCAATCCAACTGCTAAAAAAAAAAAAGCCGCACCAGATACATGTCCCCCAGAAATCCTCTTTGATATGCTACAGTACATGATCACCTTCCCATTGGAAAAACTTGCCCTTGACCCAATATGGCGGCTTTGGTCGCCCTGGAACTATTGAGGGACCATTATATCTCTCCAACAGATTTTTTTATTTATTTTCACATAAAGTAGCCGTTTAAATTTTTTTTATCTTTATGAGAAAACCTATTTAGCTATTATTTAAAACTTATATTTACAGGCTTAAAGGGAACCTGACACCCCCGTGCCGGAGCAGAGCCCGGCCGACCCCCCGCTAGAGACCCTTATACTTACCCCGGAGAACAAAGTCCCGCTCTTGGATCCGCTCCCGCCGCCGAGATATCACCGTCGGAAGCCCGGCGAGCGCATCAGAGATGACTCCGATGCCCATAGAGAATGATGGCTCTATTCATTCTCTATGAGCGTCGGACTTATCTCTGATGCGTGTGCGCCGGGCTTCCGAAGGTGATATCTCGGCGGCGGGAGCGGATCCAAGAGCGGGACTTTTTTCTCCGGGGTAAGTATAAGGGTCTCTAGCGGGGGGTCGGCCGGGCTCTGCTCCGGCACGGGGGGTGACAGGTTCCCTTTAACACATCAAGTTTTGCCCTTGTTTAGTTTGCACAGGATGGAGTGGTGTAGTGGGCTTTAGAAAAAATAAACAGTTAAACACATAGTACTAGATAAAATCAATCGATCGGGAAACTCCTGTGATATCACTGTCCACTTATAGACACTATTACTGGAACTTCCTGAGGCAGTGATGTAAAACATTCTTTAACTACTTCTAAATTCCCTCCAGGGTGGAGGTTTTGCTGACAACCATCTGGCAAACACTTTGCATTAACATGTGTGTGGGGTGGCTGTCAGCATTACCACTGCTCTGAAGGGAAATAGGTAGGAGGAAAAGAAATGTGCCTACTGAGCCTAACTATAGATTCCCTCAGGAAGTTCTAATGATGGATCCGTCCTTATAGGAACAGTTATCATATATAGAATGTCCATAAATAGTAATGTATACATCAACAGAATTTTCCCGAGGCTTCTCTCTATGAGCAGGTTGCCTTAATAGTGGGATATATTCCTATTATTATATTTACAGAGAACTTGCCATGTTACCCTATTGTTGCAAGCTGCAGGCATACTGGTTGTCACTTTTAGTTAAGCTAGCTGACTGATTTACCAATATACAGAATTCGATAGGAGACGGATTATCAAACATTGCACATTATAGAATGGGCAAATATTACATTACCTATTGGAAGAACCATGTAGTTTAAAGGGGAACTCCAGGTAGAGGTTAAAAAAATGAAACCTCTGCAGAAGCATAACGCATTACTTACCTGTCTATCTCAGTTTTGAAACTACCAAAAATCCATTTGTTTGGGGGAGGGGGGTTTGCTCTGTTTTGTGTTTCTGTTCTTCCTGGTTTGGCATTTCCCAGAATGCAATGCTTTCCCTCATGTGATCATCACAACCCCCACCCATTACAATCAGTAAAATTAGTGCAGCAGCTGCTTCTGTTCGGTCAGAGATGGTGGATCACTCAGGGGATTGGAGGATGCAGCCAAGCCTCCTGTGACATCACGCCCTGCCCTCTGTCTGCATCATCAGCCTGTGCTCAGCAAACACACACAATATGAGACAGAGGCATGGAAGATTTGTCTCCTAGGGGGGGGGGATAGCAGAAGGAGCAGGAGACAATGTGAATTGGCACAGGGGGCATTTTTTTCACTTCCTGGATTTCTATCAGCTACCAGTGTGGCAGAACTGTACAGATACAGTAATACATTGTATAGACACATCTATATAACTTTTAATGTACTTTTAATAGAAAGCAAGTTTTTCTTATCCAGAGTTCCCCTTTAATGCACATCTACTCACCATCTTGCATCTCTCTCTCTCTCTCTCTCTCTCTCTCTCTCTCTGTTTTTCTCTATATATAGCTAAAATGCTGCCTACTATTAATAAATCCATTTTCTACCATGATCTACACTACCTAAGTACAAAACATGTGAACTCCGGTTCCGTTAACACTGCCCATGTGTCTAGTTGGTATTTTTTGAGGCACAGAGTATATCACATCATGTCTGTCAGTCTATATGCATTACAGTATGTAGGGCATCATGTCTTTCACTTTACATACATATAGCATTATGCATGCCAGTCTATATACAGTATTGTCACATCATGTCTGTCAGTCTATATATACACATAACAGCATGTAGGGCTTCATGTCTGTCACTATACTGTACATACATATAGCATTATGTATGCCAATCTATATACAGCAGTGTCTCATGCTCATGTCTGTCAGTCTATATATACAGTAGCATCTCACCATCACATCTGTCAGTCCGTATACAGCACATTGTCGTCATCTTCATGTCTGTTAGTCTATATACAGCAGCATCTCAGTATCATGTATGTTTTTAAGTCTATGTACAGCAGTATATCATCATCATTATGTCTTTTAGTATATGTGCAGCACATTCTTATTATCATGTCTGTCAGTCCATATAAACTACTCACATAAAATTAGCATTATTTCGCTTGCGGGGGAAATATATTAAAAACGTAAAAGGGTCAAGCTCCAGTGATATTATATCATAAAAGTAGGGCATATAAGTAGAAGCAGCGATGGGGATTTCCTCTCAATTTATTGAAACAGAAGCCAGTACCAGTGTGGTTATACCCCACACGGGTCGATGGCGGCCCGATCAATACTGTAAATGAGCGCCGATTTGCTAGATTGGCGCTCGTTTACTGGGCCTATTATTGCTATTGTTTAGCAAAGGCTGCACGGATAGCATTAGCGATGTCCGTGCAGTCTTTGCCTAAACAGTTTTTACATTACCTCTCCATGTTCCCAGTCTCCTCCTGCTCTCTGCATGCTTCCTCCCTGATCCCACGCACTGCAGCTTAACAGTGGCCCGTCAAAGCTTACAGGCCACTCAGCCAACCGATTTGGACGATTATTGGTCCATGTAATAGGGCCCTAACTTGTCATGTGCCCTGGAGTATCAGTTACAGCTTGACAACATCTTATGCTGTTTACAAGTCACCTTATTGTCTGCTGAGGCATGGCATCCCACTCTGCTTGAGGGGGAGTCCTCAGGTCATTGAGGTTCAGGGTTACAGAATTATGACCCTCTTCTTAGGTAATTCTATAGGTTTTGTATGGGATTCAGGTCTGGAAAAATACAGGCCACTCTATATGAGGTCCCCCAGTCTTTAGCAGTCGTTCCCAAATGATGTGACCTCGATGAGCTGGAGCATTGTCCTCCATGAAGATATTAGGCCTGTGTTATTCATGCAGTGGTACAATGGACTTGAATAATGAGGTTATTCAAGTAGTATGGGCTTGTCAATGTACCATTCACAAAGTATAGGGCAGATCTAGACAGCCCATACTGTAACATCCCCACCAAGAACCACTCAACAAGCCCCTTGTTAGAGAACAGCAAATCCAGGTCCAGTCTCTTAAAGGCAGATTTTGAGTCTTGTGCTGGTTGAATAGACTAAACATGTGAAGTCTGACCTGTACAGAGAGTCACGGCTCAATGTATCCTGAATAACATGACCGCCTTCTCTGTGAGTCCTCAGATGACCAGGACTTCCTGTGTTTAGTCTCAGTTTTTTTTTCCCACCCAGAACAAGACTAAAAAGCTGCCGTCAGGAGACTGGGCCTGGATTGGACAAGTAAGTATAGTTTTGTTTTAAAGCATGATAAGTAAAATAAATAAATTCATGTAAATTGCAAACATGCTTTATCAGGGGCATAACTAGTAATGGCTGGGCTCCAGCAAGGGGGGACAGGATGGAAGGAAGACATCTTCCAGTACAGAGCTCATGTGCTAGCTAGATGATCACAGCATTAAAATACGAACCCAGCATGAATAGCAGCTGCTGCAGAAACTCTTTGGAAGCAGACCTGCCAATCACCTAAAATTATACTGATGTGCAAAATGGGGCAATACATAGGGGAAACATATTCAATGTGTAATGAGGTAAGGGGTCTTAAAACTAAAAAACAGGCCTTATCTTCACCCAGTAAATATGAGGACCAGTGGGTCATGTGACCAAGGTACTTTATATTTCTCTCTTTCCCTCCATGTGTGCAGCCCGACCCTGTCTGCCCAGCAATAAGTGTTTCAGGAGTTAGGAAGTGTCAGGTAGTTGGGAAGAGGGTAGTCTGAAGTTCCGGGCCCCTAATGCATTGGGGGGGGGGGCACCTGCAGTATACACTATTCCTGGTTAGCCAGTTTAAGGGCAAAGGCTAACCAGGGACATTACAGGGCTGTGGGGTAGGGTGTGTGTGTGGGTGGGTGGTGGTTTGTGTTTACACCGTTCTTCCTATGGTAAAGCACCATTACAATGATAGGCAACTTATGTAACTTTTATTTTATTTTACTGCTTTTAAAAAATTAAACCCTTTTTTTTAAAAAATTAAATGTGTTTAACCTCTTCACGACCCAGAAGGTAACTGTATGTAATGGGTAGGATAGGGGGGTTCAGAGGGGGGGGGGGGGGGGCCGCGCGGCGCTCTGAACCACTGCGTTAAAAATTACGAAAATTAGTGCGGTCCTGAAGGGGTTAAAATTGCTCTATTACCATGCTTATAACACATTTATTTTTTGGTCTATGGGCTATTTGAAGCATCATTTTTTGCGCCATGATCTGTACTTTCTATCGGTAGCTTGCTTGCATATATGCAACTTTTTGATCATTGTGATTTTGAACTTTTTGATGTGATTAAAAAACAGCAATTTTGCACCTTGGTATTTTTTTTTTTTTACACTTATGTAAACTGTGGGAGATCAGGAATGTGATAAATGAATATAGTTCAGGCAATTTTGCATGTGTCAATATTAAATATGTTTAGTTTTATTTATAAAATGGAAAAAAAAGGGTGGGGGGGGGGTGTTGATTTAAACTTTTATTATTGAATGGTATTTTCTTTTTACACATCCCACTAGACCCCAGGTGATGGCATTTTAAGGCTATTTAAATGCTGATGTCAGTTTTGTCAGCTGCATTTTAATGGTTAATCACACACACACACACACACACACATATAACCCGCAAAGACAAACAGCAAACAAGACAAGGTTGTCCAATACATCAGTTGCTAAACTATAGACTAAACAGAGGGAAAGCTCACATATAGAAAAAAACAGCTCAGCAATGAAAGAAAAGGTTACATCTCACCTAGTCTTGTAGCAATACTTTCATGGGGTATCCTGGCTGAGCCTTGTAGTACCAAAGAGAGGTAAAAGTTACTATAAAATCCCAAGTAATGGATTAATCTGATTCCTACTTGCAGTGATGTTTGAGGCTGAGCCATGTAGTGCGGGTGGTAAGTGGAGGTTCGTATATCCCTATTAAATCCCTTACCCCTTGTGTGTAGCTGCACTGCCCACTCAGGGATAAGTGGGGCACTTACTATAGAAGAGCAACCACAGTCTTTCCCTTTGCCCTAGAGTACTGTACAGCTATTATAGGGACTTGGCAATTCAAGATGCCTCAACCAAAGAAGTGCTGCGCAATGTAACCGCAACTTCATGTTACTATTGGTAGCAGAGGGGTAAATATACCTTTTTTAGCACCCACCTGAGCATAAATTTATATAAAAGTCACTCTAAAGAAATACTTCTCACTATACTATACTGCTTACCATATACTACACTGTGCAATACTGCCTTTGATCACTGGTATAACATTCTGCAATACTTTTGTATTGCAGTGCATTACACTGTCAGTTTTACACTGGCAGGCTGTCTTCTATAGACCTTGCGTCCATTGTAATTCTCCAATGAGGAGAATGGAAAAACAATGTGTAATCAGAAAATTACCTTTTGTTTTAAGGAGAACCATCAGCAAAAAACTGCTAAAAATGTTTTAGGAATTGTAGGTGGTATTTTTATTTTATTTTCCACATCACTGTATATTTTTAAATCATCATGCAATCTTGCAGTTTTCATTCTGGCCACTAAGCCTAATAATAAGCTGACACATCCTGTTCTGTAAAAATCACTTTTCGCAAGTTTTTTATCTTATCATATACAGCATTGCAATAAAAGGTGTCACCAGTAGATAGGTAAAGCAGGATCCATCATCCACAATAGGTGATGGGTCTCTGTCCACAGAGCATGCCTCAAAAATATTTTCAAGTCGGTAAGGCTGTTGTAAAGCATAGCTCTAAATAAAAGCTGTTACAAGCAGCTCAGAGAAGATAGCTGCCCCATAGTCATGTAAAGAAAGAAAGAAAGAAAAAAAATTACTATTGTAAAATAAAAACAGATTAGAAGTATAGAATATCACCATGTAGGCAAATACATTAACAGGAAACAATAGTTGTGTTGAACTATACAGCAATATAAAATAGTATAAGAGCAATATTTAAAGCACATATAACCTAATATAACCATAAGAAAAACCATAGAAGTGCGGATGGCAAACAAACCCCCTAACCAGTTGTAACTGAGACATTAGAAGCCAGTTAGACCACTCCAGGGCAGAGGACAGTTCTTTTTTTTGGTAATCAGGAAAATCTTGGCTATTTCCATATCCGGTCATAGTTTTTTTTTTCTTCTGTGTAAATACACTGTTTGCTGCTCTAGTCCTAATTCTAAGTGCAAGACCAAGGCAAAATAACATTGATTTCCTTGCACCCAGTATGCAGATCAGATGCCCCACAAGCCACCCTCACACAATGACAGCAGTAGCACATCGCCATTACATAGACTGGTCCTTCTCCACATTCTGGTGAATGTAGGGTGTGAACAGAAGTATCCCAGTCTACAATAAGGAAAGTCTACACAACGAGAATTGCGAGGGACTTGAACTGTTACTGGAACACAACTTAAAATGAATGCTTTTGTTCTTCCCCCTCGCTCCCCTATTTACCCCCGTTTCTCCCCCTTGCTCTAGCTGACCTCATGGGTCTGTTGTGGTTGGTCTACTCCAGGCCAGACTTGCTGCTCTTATTCACTGGTCCCATTGTTGCCGTCGGTTCTAGAGGTCTGGACAACTTATTTTTGTTGGAGCTACTCCTGCTACCAGTGCCACTAGTTTCTCGGAGTCTTCTCTGACATTCTAGTTCAGCACCTTCCTGGCCTAACTTACTCCTGTCTGCATCAAGTTATATTGTTGATTGGAAAGGGTGTAAATGGTGTACCCTCTGAGTCAGGTGACAATCATCAAACACCTCTGTAACCCCCATGACCTACCCATACTGTCCAGTATAGGTTGTCTCTTCCCAAAGCTCTAGAAATTACAAGGAACCCCAAGCCCTGGTAGCCTTGCCATTCTCTTAAAACGGTGCTCCTCAAACTGTAAGGTGCCCCCTAGTTACTGTGAGGTAAATCTGGGGAGGTAGTATTCACAAAAGTGACCAAGCTGCACACTTCCTTCCCTGGCTGCAACATTCTCTGGTTTATCATTATTATTGACTCATTTTGTACTCATTTTAATGTTATACAGAGTTTGGCCAAGTTCACACAGCGTCTAAGGGTCCTATTAGACAAAGCTATTTTTAAGGATTATCTTTTAATGATAAACGATCGCAAACAAGTTAATCTGATAACCTGAAATCATTTATCATATTACACAGAACAATAGTCATTAGTTACGATCTTTATTACAATCATTTACTCCAGGGGTGGGGAACCTCCGGCCCGCGGGCCGCATCCGGGTCTCCGAGGCCTCCCGATGCAGCCCGCTGCTTCCCTATGATGTGCGCCTCTCCGGTGGGGCAGGAGCCGACATACACAGCATCCTCCTGTCTCTGTGACAGCTGCCAGACACAAAAGGGTGCTGTCTGTGCCAGCTCCTCCCCCACCAGAGCAACGCACGCGATGACCTCAAGACGGGCACAGGCTAAAGGGGAAGGAAGAGGACCTTGGCAGCGTGGGAGCGGAGGAAAGGTGAGGGATGTTTATTTTTTATTTGGGACAGGCACTGGAGGGTTAACTAGGCTACCAGGGACATGACTAGGGGGGTTAACTAGGCTACCAGGGACATGACTGGGGGCTTAACTAGGCTACCAGGGACATGATTGGGGGGAGGGGGGTTACTAGGCTACCAGGGACATGACTGGGAGGTGGGTTAACTAGGCTACCAGGGACATGACTGGGAGGGTTAACTAGGCTACCAGGGACATGACTGAGAGTGTTAACTAGGCCTACCAGGGACATGACTGGGGGGTTAACTAGGCCTACCAGAGGCATCACTGGGGGTTAACTAGGCCTACCAGAGGACTCACTGGGGGTTAACTAGATTACAAGGGGCATGACTTGGGGGATAACTAAGCTACCAGGGACATCAGTAAGGGGTTAACTACAGCTACCAGGGGCATCCCTAAGGATTCACATCAGGTACAAGTGGCATCACAGAGGGTTAACTACAATAGCAGGGGCAGTAAAGGGTTGCCCTGGGTGCTGCAAACCCACGCTACTAACTGCCGTGCACAGTATGCGGCCCTCGAATGATTTTATCAATGCCCAATGGGCCCTCGACATGGAAAAGGTTCCCCACCCCTGATTTACTCCATCTGATCCCAGCAAATGAATGAATGATGTGCAATTACACTGAATGATTAGTGAACGAATGCGGAATTACAGCGAATGAATGTGGAACTCCAGCGAACGATTAGTAAACAATTAACGAGTATTTCATTGTCAGATCTAAATCAACAATCAATGACAAACTAAAGATTTTTCGATTGTTGCACGCAATTACACAATAGGGCGACTATCGTTTAAATTCGAACGATATAATGATTTTTTGCACGAGAATCGTCCAGTGTAACAGGGCCCTAACACCGTAGCAACAGATGGTGTTATACTGCCAGCCCCGGGTCATTATTTTTTTACAATTGACTTGCGGGCACCATTCGGAGTGCCCACAAATTAATTAACCATGTTCTAAACAAGGGATGTTAAAATAACTAAGTGAAGACAGCAGGCGGCACTGGATTGAACTCATTTATTCATTTCATTCCAATCAGCATCTGTTCTTTTCAAAAATAGAACGCTGTGTGAACTTAGCCTTTAGGAAACAAATGAAGGGTAGACTAATGGTGCGTTTACACAGACAGATTTATCTGACAGATCTTTGAAGCCAAAGCCAGGAACAGACTATAAACAGGGATCAGGTCATAAAGGAAACACTGGCATCTATCCTCTTTTCAAATCCATTCCTGGCTTTGGCTTCCAAAATCTGTCAGATAAATCTTTCTGTGTAAACGCACCCTGAGCAATGGTTTTTCATTTTGAATGGACTTCTACAATAGATGGTGAGGCCCATAATTCTCCTAGTGAGTCTGGTGAGGCCCAGGCTTCACTTTGCACAGTTAAGGTAAGGCTCCAGTAGAAAAAAATTGAGAAGCGCTGCCTTAAAATGTCAAAAAAAAGAGGAGAACCCAACTCAAAGAGATCTGATGATCTAGGAGGTATCAGTGGTGCAGACCTCCGGGCAGCACATAATAACACTTTCACCACCTTAGGCCATTAAGCGAATAGGGTCAAAACCCCATTGTTAGTCAGGTTCAGGGAAGCAAGCACTACAAGGACATACCAAGTTTATTGTATACTAGAGTAAGAAATTGTATGGTTTTACTCTATTAGATTATCTATTACCATTACCATGAAGTGAATGTAAATGAAAGTAACCTTGTTCCTACATTGCACCTACTAGTTAGTTTCAAGGGACTATTGTTATCTGTATACTCATCTGATGGATACTTTATGACTTGGGAACTAATGGGGAGATGTCTATGTACTTGTTGAGGGGTTGAGGAGTCACGTTCTCTACATATAACCACATTATGCTGTTCTGCAGTTGAATGTAAAGGGGAGGCTTTCTGGAAGGTTCAAGAAGGGGTGGAAAAAAAGTGTTTCTAAACCAGGTACACTGACAGTAAGTTGGAGGTCCATGGAGAACCCAATGGTTTGTGTGCAATATGGCTGATTGAATTGCAGCCATGTCTGGAAGAAACTACTCTCCAACCAGGTGTGCCTCCCCTGGACTGGTGTAATCTGTATTCATAGCTCAGTATATTTTGTTTGTCTTTGTCAGTAAACTATGTTATTTTACTTAAAGTAGCATGTGTCCAGACCTATTTATTAATGCATCCTAAAACCCAGTAAAACATTTATAAAGAGTCTGCTTTTTATCCACAAACTGTGCTACACTCTATGTCATAGACCGCTATGATATCTGCCATCCATTGCTCCACTCCCCAGACTATTGGTAAAATAATCAGATTGCAATAAACTGGATAAACTTCATAAAACCATCAGGCCGGGTCTGCTTTCTAAATGGAGAATTCAAATAAATGTGGTTTTAATTGTCTTGAATAAACACAAGGAAGCTTTTTCTGGAGAGAATGACGCCAACCTCATGAATGAAATATTGCTACAGAAATTGTGCCATTGCTATTAGCTGTAACTGTTGGCTCATTGAACTACACTTCTGATGCTGGAGGCTAGAAGGGACCAATCTAGTAGGAGATCTAGAGGAACATCCCACACGTTTCCCATCTAATCACCACCATTCAGCCGCCACATGGTCAGAACTAATGGTAATCATGTGTATGTCACATAATGATTCATTCATAATGCTGGGTAGATTACGATTGTACAAAAAGGGAATTCAATCAGCTATTTATATTGTGAAGTTTTGATGATTATTGCTAAAAATGAGAGAAAAGTCTTTTACAGAGTCATTAGATGTATGTACTGCTCACTACTGCTGGAGTGCCGGGTTATATTGTGACAGATCTTCCTAAGATAACTAGGCCATGGCTTCCATCCTCACTGCTTGCTATCCCACAGCCGTGTAATGGGGGTGTAGGGCAATCCAGTGACAGAGCTGGCATCCAGGTAGTTACATGGGGTGGATTTTATTGCTGAAGATTTTATGTTGTCTCCAATATTTGAAAGCCGAATGATGGAGAACACACTGGGGATTTCCTTGTAAGGGCTACTCTTTAAACAAACATCTTGGTGTACCTATATGTCAGATATCAGGGGTGTAGGGTAAACAGCCCCCTTATTTTTCAGACTACAGACCCCTAATTTTTCAGACCACAGACCCATAAATTACCATACCCAGTATCCTTAAATCATTGGTCCAGATCTCTTAATGATCAAATTAGAGGAAAAAAATTGACCTTTGGTTCTCTTGACTTTTAGGAGTCACTTTGCTAAGACACATGACCCTGGTAAGTATGCTGGGCTGAGCCTAACCGAGAACATCGAAATGCTGACCATCAGAAGAGCCTTCTTTTCTTAGCCATGTATACAGTATCCTGACATTGACTTGAGGACATTATATGCCAGGCTAAGTCTTACTGAAGCCGTGTGCCCTGTCCTATGGCAGTAGTTATGCTCCTACTACCTTCTATATATAATAATAATAATGCTAATTATTCAAACTGCACCAAGATATTTTGCCATATTTTACTATATATATATATATATATATATATATATATCACCTACTGTACTACTGTAGTGAGCAAAGGGTCACATTAATCCATTTATACAAAGTCATCTGCAATGCATCATAGGCTTTAATAAGGTCTGGTGTTTCACCCTTCATTGCCATCTGGAAGGGCGTCTGCTTCCCAAAATGCACTCTGTATCTGTCCAAACAGCTGGCTTTTGGCAAACACCACAGAATTAACTCCTTGTCTCCTGAAGTGTAACAGTAAATGACACGTGTCCAATATAAACAGAAATGACGGGGCTGTTTTATACTAGTTGAAGCACCATGCCTTTCCTATTAACGTTTTGACATTCATTTGGTATGTTTTATACATTTTCCAAAATTTGTTCGGAACATAAGATGTTTATGCCTCAAACGTTGAGTGAGTAGATAAGTAAAGTCTTCACAACATAGAGAGGAGATTTATCAAAGGGTGTAAAATTTAGACTGGTGCAAACTGCCCACAGCAACAGCCCACATCAGTAGTAGCAAGATAACAGGTACTATCCCGCGAGCACAGTATACAGCCGTATAGACTATCAGTAGATGTCTGACCACACTGCCTGTCTCACAACAGCTTCTAAATATATGGTTTTTATACTTTTAGCCCTAACAAGGGCTTTTGGGGGTCCCTTCCTACGTAACTTCACCTAAAAGCTTTCTCTCCCTGATATACAGTCTGTCCCTCTCTAGCTCCAACCAGCAAGTGACACGAATCTGAAATCCCCTATTCGTATATTCAGGAGGTGACATAGTTTAGCCAGCCAATCACAGTTAGAGGTCTTTTTAAAAGTCCTGCCTATTCCTAGTGCCTTTCCCTCCCCCCTGCATGTTTATTGGCTGGAAAAAAGCGCCAGGGGATGTGGGAGGGCGAATCGAGCCATTCCTGCTCTACTGGGAACTCTGAGAAGAAAGGATATGCAAAAAAGCTCTGACACCACTTAGGAAACGCACATTGATAGGCCTCTTACTAGCCAGCCAATACTCTGTTCTGCAATGAAGAGGGGCATCAACCCTGAAAAAGCTGCCTGCTAATAGGTACATCTAATAGGTACATCTTTCCATTTGGAGAGATTGGCTTGACATACTGTACATCCCCTGTCAATGTTATAAGGCTCCTAGATAGAGTTAGGGTCCTATTACACTAAGTGATTTTTAACGATTAACGACTATTGATAGACAATCACAAACGAGATTGTTTATCGTTAACCTGAAATCGTTCACCATATTACACAGAACGATAATCGTTATGCTGGATTTACACAGAAAGATTATCGTTCGAATTTTTGCTATAACAATCGCATTTGAGCGATAATCGTTCCGTGTAAACAAAGCAAACGATCAAGCGATAAGCGAAAAATCGTTCATTTTGATCTTTGAACATGTTCTCAAATTGTCGTCCGTCGTTCGCTAAATATTCGCAGATCGCTTTGTGTAAACAGTCTTTCAAAGATTCACCCTATGTAAAAGATGGGCTTAAACGATCTTAAAAATGATCGCAATAACGATTTTTCTTACGACTCTTCTTACGGTTTTTCTCTGTCTAAACGCTGATCGTTATAAAAACCAAATCGTTGCTTCAAAATCGTTAATCATTCGATTGGGCGAATTATCGTTCCGTGTAAACCCAGCATTAGTTACCATCATTACTATGATCGTTACTGAGATCGTTTCTATGATCGTTTATTCCTTCTGATCCCAGAAAAACAATGAACAATGTGCAATTACACTGAACGATTAGTGAAAAAATGCGGAACTTGAGCGAACGAATGTGGAATTACAGCGAACCATTAGTGAACGATTAACGATAATTTTAGGTTCAGATCTATATCAACGATCAATGACATGCGAACGAATTTTCGATCGTTGCCTGCAATTACACAGAACGATTATTGTTTAAATTCGAACGATTTAACGATTTTTTGCACGATAATCGTCCCGTGTAATAGGGCCCTTAGACACTGACTTGAAGAGACGCCACTTTGCCTAACATGGTGTGAGAGCTATTTTGCATATCCTTTCTTCCTATGTTACCATAAGAAATTGAAAACGTACAGAGTTACAGCACAGCCCCACAGATGTCTATGGTGCTGTATTACAGCTATGTACAGCTTGGAGGTTGTACAAAGTCATATTTTGATGACTTCCCCACACAGGTGTAAAGGGTAGATTTAGCAGTTTTCACTCCTTATTTTATTTTATACGTCATGGTGCTAAAAGTGATCTTTTATTATCTGTGAATTGTACTATATGGGCAGGGCTTCACGGGCGAAGCGCCACTTAGCCCCGCCCACAATGCCACCGCTGGTCCTGCCCCGTCATCGTCGCATAGGCCCCGTCCCTTCTGCGCCCATTGGTATGGGCTAACCTAGAGGGGGTGGGGCCTAAACCTTTAGGCTGGCCTGTTCCAATGGCCATCGAGGGGTGGGGCCTATGCGCCAATGACATCACGGGGCAGGCCAACAGTGGTATTGTTGGCGGGGCTCAGTGGCGTTTCGGCTGTGAAGCCCCGCCCAGATTGCACAATTCATTGATGATAAAAGATCAATTTTTACTGGAACAAGCACCATGAAGTATGATATAAAATAAGGTATAAAAACTGCTAAATTTACGCTTTACATCTATAAAGGGAAGTTATAATGCAAAAAGGGGGTGACAGTGTCACTTTAACCCCTAGACGACTTAGGACATACCGCTACGTCCTGGAAGTCTGTGCCCAGACGACCCTGGACGTACTGGTACCTCCTGAGCTATGTAGCGTGCTCTGTAGCGGAGCTCGATTCATAGCAGGTGGGGGCCGGCTGCAGTCGGCCACGGCGTTTAAGTGTAAGTGACGGGGGAGTCCACTGTCACTTACTGCGGGGGTCCTGATCGTTGAAACGGACCGCCGGAGGTCTCTCACCTGCCTCCGTGCAGTCCGATTGGTGATCTGGTCACTGAGCCTGCACAGGCAGGCTCAATGAGCAGAGCGCCGATAACACTGATCAATGCTATGCCTATGGCCTAGGAGTGATCAGTGATAAAAATTAAAGTAATGAATGTACAAGTCCCCCAAAAGGACCTAAAAAAAGTTAAAATCACTAACACAATACCCCAAAACTCCTCCCCCAATAAAAGTTTAAATCACCCCCCTTTCCCATTATATAAATAAAACATATAAAAATAAATAAATAAGTAAACATATAATATACCGTAGCATGCGTAATTGTCCGATCTATTAAAATATAAAAAGCGCCATTGCGAACGGAAAACGACGTATACGGAAAAAAAGGGGAAAAAGTGTGCGGATTACCGATTTTATGTTACATTATATATAAAAAAAATTTAAAAAAAGTGATCAAAACGTCCGATCTTCACAAATATGGTATTAGTAAAAACTAGAGATCATGGTGGGAAAAATGACACCCCATACAGCCCAATAGGTGAAAAAATAAAACTGTTATAAACGTCACAATAGGGCTATTTTATTAATATTTAATTGCCCAAAAAAGGATTTCATAAAAAAAATAAATATAACATTAGAGAATCTGTATAAACCTGCATATGGTTGTGTTCGGAATGACCTGTAGAATAATGGTATCTTGCCGCTTTTACCATATAGTGCATTATGTAGACACAGGAACCCCCCCAAAGTTACCATATTGCATTCTTTTTTTACGTTTTCACCTATTTATATCTTCATAAATAATATATTTGGGATTCCGTCATACATGTTATAGTAGAATGAAAGATGCCATTACAAAGTACAACTATTCCTGTAACAAATAAGCCATTACACAGCCTGTAGATAGAAAACTGAAAGTGCTGGAGCTCTTAGAAGGGGAGGAGGGAAAAACGAAAGCACAAAGATCAAAATTTGCGCGGTCCACTGGGTCATTTTGGGCCTGGTCCTCAAAGGGTTAATGAGTAACTATTGCTAATTGTTTTGTCATAAATCAATAGCAGAGCTGTTTCTAGCATCAGGCAGGGGGTGCACCCATCCAGGTGATTCTGGTTGTGGGGAGAGGCACCAGGGCACCTGATGATACACACATTTGATGATGCGCTCATTTGAGCACCCTCTGCCAGAGCAGGAAAGGATGAGAAGTCCATGGAGCACTGTGCGGGAGAGGTAAGGTGAGTATGGTGGGATGGACCTGGCCACTAGGGGGACCTGACCATTAAGGATGCTAATTATAGAGGGTGCCTGACTACTGGGGATATTACTAGAGATGAGCGAACTGGGTTCAGGGGCATTTGATTAGCTTGGGCTGCTGAAGTTGGATAAAGCTCTTAGGTTGTCTGGAAAACATGGATACAGCCAATGACTATATCCATGTTTTCCACATAGCCTTAGGGCTTTATCCAAGTTCACCAGCCACTGCTAATCAAATGCCGAAAGTTCGGGTTCGGATCGACTCGAGCATGCTCCAGGTTCGCTCATCTCTAGATATTACCTAAAAGGGAACCTGGCTGCTAGGTTCTTCTTTCATGCTTTATGTAAAAGTCTATAAAGAGGCAAGATGGGGGCAGAGGGAAAAGATGCACATGTGTTTTACTTTTACATTGTTTATATACTGTTTTATATTGCCAATATGCTGTGATTGCATTTGTTTGGCTGAAATGAAAGGGTTAACCTATGGACTACATTCCTGTATATACACTCATCCAGGGAACATTCTAGGTATATTTCAGTCAGTATATTTCAGTCAGTATTGCAACCAAAACCAGGAGTGGATTAAATACACAGAAAGGATCTGTTTACACAATGATGAAATTGAGTGGATGGCCGCCATATAACAGTAAATAACGGCCATTATTTCAATATAACAGCCGTTGTTCTAAAATAACAGCAAATATTTGCCATTAAATGGCGGCCATCCACTCAATTTTAACATTGTGTGAACAGATCCTTTCTGTGTTTTTAATCCACTCCTGGTTTTGGTTGCAATATGAGGACCACAATACTGACTGAAATATACGTAGTGTGAACCCAGCCTAAGGCTATGTTCACACTACGTAAGTTTCCGGCCGTAGCGCGTTCCGTGAATAAGCGGCCGGAGACTTACGTAGTTTGCATATAATGGAAAGTATACAAAGTACGGCTGCACAGTTCACACTACGTACGAACTTACGCCCGGATCGTACGCGGCGGCGTAAAAAATTAACCAGACCATTGTTTGCGGACGAAAATGCCGTAACTTACGCCCGTAGCGTAACATGCGGTCCCGTACATAGTGGTGATTTCTTCATTTTTGCAGCTTTTTGTGCCGATCCAAAAGGTTCTGTGGGGTGTCCGGGGCTAGGCGAAGATTTCCAAGTAAAAGACCGCTGTCAGATCGCTACGTAGGGCGCTCGGGAAGCGTAAGTAGACTTCGGGCGTAAGTTCGCGGTCCGTACGTAGCCGGCCACAAGCAGCGTAAATCTCCGGCCGGAGTTTACCGCGTATATGTCCGGCCGTGAAAATATGCGGCCGGACATATACGCAGTGTGAACATAGCCTAAGGCATCAGAGAGACAAGAAACCAATGTGGGCTACAGTCAAGCCTAAAGGCTCCAGAAACTTTAACATATACCTCATTTCAAAAGGGCAATCCTGTCTCCAGCCATACCAATTGGATATCTTGTTGACAATATGCCTTCCATTTGTGGAAAAGTTTTATTGTTAAAGGGGTACTCTGGTGGAAAAAAAAATGTTTACAGATTTGTAATTTATTTCTGTTTAAAAATCTCAAGCCTTCCAGTCCTTATTAGCTGCTGTTTGTCCTGCAGGGAGTGGTGTTTTCTTTCCCTTTTGACACAGTGCTCCTTGCTGCCACCTCTGTCCAAGACAGGAACTGTCCAGAGCAGTAGCAAATCCAATAGAGAATCTCTCCTGCTCTTGATAGATGGCAGCAGAGAGCACTGCAGAGAGCACTCGCTGCAAGGCATACAGCAGCTTATAAGTACTGGAAGGCTAAATAGAAGTAATTTATAGATCTGCTTAACTTACTGACACCAGTTGATTTGAAACAATTTTATTTCACCGGAATACCCCTTACTGTTTTTTAATCTGCTAAGCCAGTGTTTGTCCTCCTTTCTCCCCCATAACACCATGGGCACCCCCACACCATCTGCTTCTGCACACAAAGACAGAGCAGCAAGATATGCTTTTTTCTCTGTGTGCTGTATATGGAAGACATTGTAGTAGTAGTAGTAGTAGTAGTAGTAGTAGTAGTAGTAGATCTCTCCCCACTCTGGAGCTTAGGAAAAACTGACAATTACAGAAGACTATTGATAAGCATGGATGGATGATACATTTTACATACATACAACATTTACACTCTAACTGTAATAACAACAGATCTACAATAATATTCAGATCTGCAATTTTCCTAACCCATAATTACAACCACCAGCTTTTCGGAACGCTTGCTCCTGTCGAGAATGAAATATGGCAGTAGGATAAACCTGGCCTAGAAGTTCATTTCAGGGTCAGCTATAGGTATCATGTGATCAGCCTGCGTAATACAGATAGACAATCTCTTTAGACAAAGACCTTATTGTGATGGAGAGTCTTAAGCGCAGCCTTGGGAAGCAAGGTGTTTTTTTTTTCTTTTATATATATAGAAACCAACATGTTTGCATACATTTGTTGTAATTGATATAAATATAATTATTTTATGGCTCGTGCCTTTGAGTGGAGAAAAAGGATAAATTTCAGCTCTCTCTTTACATAACGTTAATGTGAAGCTCCTGAACCTTAATTCAAAATCTGTAACAAAGCTGCCCGCAACTATGGTGGGCCATCTGACACCATCTTTGTACCATTCTGTCGTCTATCATGGCTAAAAAGAAGGATACATTTACAATGATACCTTGAAATATATGCTCAGATAGAACATCTATTATGGGGTTTGGCCTTCAAGGCTTTTCTTTATGTCCAAACATTGTTCATTCGTTCTAATTCCCCATCTAATAAATTACGACTGTAACATGGTTTTCATATAAAGAAATTATTACACATGGTCAACAGTTATTATTTGCCTGCAGCCATGTTGTAGACATATCGAGTTGTAATTTGCAGCATATGGGCCTCCTCATATGGGCAAGAGAGACTTTATGAGCCTTCATAGGCTCCTAGGCCCAGGTACAACTGCACCCCCTGGACCCCCGTATTGCCGTGCTCCTGGGGAGATATATCAAAACTGTCTTGACATAGAAGTGATGGAGTTCCAATAGAAACCAATAAGCTTGCTCCTTTAATTTTTTAAAGAACAAATAATAAGCATTACTTATCTCACTGATCCCCTAGTCCAACAGCTATTGGGTCCCCGCTGATCCCTACTTACTGGTCCAAATTTGAAGCACATACAATGCTAGCTCAGACAATCACTGGCTGAAGACGGTCACCGCTATTGTCTTTGAATAGCTAAGAATTAATTTCCTGAATGTCGAGATTGGACCAGGTTTTGATGATTTGTAGGGACCCAGTGTGTATGTATTTGAACAGCGGAAGTGGGGATCAGTGAGGTGAGTAACACCTAGAAAAGAGCCAATTTAAAGTGTTTATTAGTCAACCATTAGAAAAACTAAAATCTTAACTTACCGACAACAACTGGGAGCACCCTCATAGCCTTTCTTTCTCGCCCATTGATCTTGTGATGCTTCCTCTCTGGCTCCATGTTTGATGAATATTTGAGGTGAGGATAGGCAACAGCCTGTATCCCATGGCCATTGTCTACATAAGCTTTGGAAAACGGACAGTCTGGCTGGTCATATATAAGTTCATCTAGCTTGCTGTCAGTAGGACTTCGATCTATCCTATCTATCCTATCAAATATTAGAGTTTGGCTTGGTGGCTTAAGTCTTGGGGACATGTGACTCCGTAACTTGGCCTTCCTAGTTTCTTCCCATTTTCGAAGTCCATGAAACATGGCGCAATAAAGAACTAACATTATAGGACATGGGATAAAAAAGGAACACACGGAGGAGTAAACCACGTAGTTGTTGTCTTCCAGTTTACACTCAGTGGGATCCCGGTCCTTAACATTATTAAGTCCAAAAATGACTGGAGAAGCCACAGCAAAGGCAAAAATCCAAGTGGTCGAGATCAGAAACAATTGCCGATTATCCACTTGTCGTCTGTTGTAATTCAACGGGATTTTCACAGCTATGAACCTGCACGATAGAGAAGAATATGAAATGCTGGAATTGGAGTCAGTATCATTCATATTCATAGGATAGAGGAATGTAAGGAAATGATTGCTTCCCTATGCCGTACATTAATTAGCAGCCAGATGACACATTTCCAGAATTCTATGAATGATTTATTATATCATTAGGTGGAATAACCAGGTCTTTGCCAACTTAAAACCTATGTACAATGCTATTATTTCCCATATCTTGCTTTTGGTATTGCAGCTCTGTCCTGTTTTCACTTGAACGGGCATTGGCTGCAGTACCAGATGGGAAATGGACAAGAATTGAAATGTTTCACAAAAACCTTTATTCTGAGCCAGAAAGGGTTCTCTGGCCCTTTAATTTAATAAAACCTCACAACAATGTAAAAAAGTCATACATCATTGTCTGGTCCCAACCAACATGGGTATGTGACCACTACAGTCAGTCACCGGCTGTAGCAGGTCACCATTGAGTAACTTGCCTTATCTGCCTAGGGCACCATAAATGTCCAAGCCCTGTCCAGAAAACGCTAGAATAGGAGTTCAGTAAGGTGAGTATGCATTTTTTAATTTTATGTTATTTTCCCAGCAAAAGCTGAAATTTCCAAATATCCACAAATTTAAATAGTAGAAGCATTCCCCCTCTATGGTCCCTGTATCCCACCGCCTTTGGGCTTTCCTCTTCTCTCATGCCTGTGGCTCATGTATGTTTTATGTTCTGAATAGTGTATCATGACTATAGAAAAGAAAACAAGCCTGGACTGATTGTGGATTGATCTGAATAGTGTATCACGTACAATAAGGTACATTACCTATGATCCCTCACCAGGGCCGCCGATAGGGCAGTACAACTGGTACTGCCGTATGGGGCCCGGACCCTAAGAGACATGGGGGGGGGGGCCCGCCGGCCACCGCCCCCCGTCCGCTACGCTAGGGGGCCCGCACGGCCCCCCTTGCCACCTGTTTTTGAGCATCCCGAGAAGCTGCGGCCGCGCTGCTTCTCGGGATGCACTGATCGCTTTGATGTTCCGCCCGCACATTGAGCGGACGGAACATTAAAGCGATCAGAATACAGGAGCAGGACCTGGCAGCGTCCTACTCCTGTATTCCCTCCCATAGGCTGCCGGCACTTCATACCAGCAGCCTATGGGAGGCCGGGCCGTGACCTCTCCAGCAGGCGTGATGATGTGACGTCATCACGCCTGCCGGAAGTCCCGTCCCTGCGGCTCGCAAGATGGAGCCCGAAGAGAAGGAAGAGCTGCTGCCTGCAGCCACAGCGCGGATTAGGTGAGTAGGATGTTTGTTTTTTTAGGGGCACCTCTGGGGGCATTATTAGTTCATGGGGGGCACCTCTGGGGGCATTATTAGTATATGGGGGCACCTCTGGGGGCATTATTAGTGTATGGGGGCACCTCTGGGGGCATTATTAGTGTATGGGGGCACCTCTGGGGGCATTATTAGTATATGGGGGCACCTCTGGGGGCATTATTATCTCATGGGGTCACCTCTGGGGGCACTATTAGTATATGGGGGCACCTCTGGGGGCATTATTAGTGTATGGGGGCACCTCTGGGGGCATTATTATTGTATGGGGGCACCTCTGGGGGCATTATTAGTATATGGGGGCACCTCTGGGGGCATTATTAGCTCATGGGGTCACCTCTGGGGGCATTATTAGTATATGGGGGTACCTCTGGGGGCATTATTAGTTCATGGGGGCACCTCTGGGGCATTATTAGTGTATGGGGGCACCTCTGGGGGCATTATTAGCTCATGGGGGCACCTCTGGGGGCATTATTAGTATATGGGGGCACCTCTGGGGGCATTATTAGTATATGGGGGCACCTCTGGGGGCATTATTAGTATATGGGGGCACTTCTGGGGGCATTATTAGTTCATGGGGGCACCTCTGGGGGCATTATTAGTTCATGGGGGCCACCTCTGGGGGCATTATTAGTTCATGGAGGCACCTCTGGGGGCATTTTTAGCTCATGGGGGTACCTCTGGAGGCATTATTAGTTCATGGGGGCCACCTCTAGGGGCATTATTAGCTCATGGGGGCACAGCAGGGAATCCTACATACAGGGGGCACAGCAGGGGATCCTACATACAGGGGGCATCCCACATTCCTACTCGCTTTACTGCACATAACACCAAACAGCGCAGTTACTATGGGAGCCTACAGGAGGGAGAAAGGGAAGGAAGTTGCTAGAAATGTGCGGAGCCTAAATTGTTTGTCTCGCAGGTTCTGAAAAGATGAAACATATCTGGAAGAAATCATTATGGAGGACTGGGCCGGATGGAGAGGAAAAGGGAAAGTGACGCCTCAGATCAAAGAAGACGTCACCTGTGAGTCACTGTATGACACTTTGCTTATTTTGTAGAACATCATTTAGTAGGGGTGCCCCGAGGTGACAGCTACTACATTATCTGTACTCAGACATATCACTGTGTTATCTGTGGTGTTACATAGGACTGCAGGTGACATCTACATTATCTGTACTCAGAGGGATATCACTGTGTTATCTGTGCTGTTACATAGGACTGCAGGTGATTACTACATTATCTGTACTCAGAGGGATATCACTGTGTTATCTGTGCTGTTACATAGGACTGCAGGTGATTACTACATTATCTGTACTCAGAGGGATATCACTGTGTTATCTGTGCTGTTACATAGGACTGCAGGTGAAATCTTCTACATTATCTGTACTCAGAGATACCACTGTGTTATGTGGTGTTACATAGGACTGCAGGTGATATCAGGTGATTTCTCCAGGTTGCAGAAGTTCAAACTTCATCGTGGCCTGATGTGCTGGTGTCTGTATACATGTGTGCTGGTGTCTGTATGTGTGTATACATGTGTGCTGGTGTCTGTATACATGTCTGCTGGTGTCTGTATGTCTGTATACATGTGTGCTGGTGTCTGTATACATGTGTGCTGGTGTCTGTGTGTGAGATCAATTCTAGAGAACTGGCTCATATATCCCATTTTCCCCAGTGGCTTAAAATGTAACCTCTGTTATACAGTTATAAAATTGTAGAACCTAAATGTGAACAAGGTGCAATTCAAATAGACACTTACTTGTATAGCTGTCTCTTGTGCTCTGTATGCAGTGCATTATATTCACCCCTGCAACGTACAATTTATAGCGTGTCTACAAGCCCAGCGGGGCTCATTATGATGGAGACTACAACTTATACAAGAGTGGGGTAGGGGTTCCCCTGTATTCAGAATGCTGTTGAGTGCTAGGCAATGCCCCATCTGGGATTATTGAATTTCGAGGGTCTATGCAGAGCAGGATAAAGACACCTCTGCTGCACAAACAGGATCTCCTAGAAAGCGTTCTCACCGCCATGTATTCGCTATCACTGTCTTGGGTGAGCTAAACTAGTCTGCCTGGGGGGGGGGGGATTTGTATATGCTCACTAACATGGAACAGCCTCATTATATTAGCCTTATCAACATATTCTATGTTAGTGAGCATACCGGGGGGGATATTGGTGAACATATACAAATCAAACAGCCCCCCAGACCTTCGAAATTCAATAACCCCAAACGAGGCATTGCCTAGTACTCAACAGTATTCTGAATACAGGGGAACCCCTACCCCACTCTTGTATAAGTTTTAGTCTCCATCATAATGAGCCCCGCTGGGCTTGTAGACACGCTATAAATTGTACGTTGCAGGGGTGAATATAATGCACTGCATACAGAGCACAAGAGACAGCTATACAAGTAAGTGTCTGTATGGTGACATTTAAATTGCACCTTGTTCACATTTAGTTTCTACAATTTTATAACTGTATAACAGAGGTTACATTTTAAGCCACTGGTGAAAATGGGGAATATGAGCCAGTTCTCTAGAATTGATCTGAACCAAATTATACCTTCCAGCAAGGCGTGGGTCGAACACACAATTTTTTTTTTTATTAATGTGGGGGGCCCAGACACTTTGTGCATTTTGTGCACTTTACTTAGATCAGTTACAACAGGAGACTGGCTCTAACATGGGATTCTTGAATACATGGGCAACCTGTAGTACACATGATTTTCATATGGCTTTATAATGAACCTCTGCATAGGCCAACAATATCAGATTGGCAGGGGACAAACACAACACTGAAGAGGCGGCAGCTGCCTAGTAGGGCTCTGCCAATCTGGTATTGATATTGGCAACTTTTTTGATTAGCAACTTTTTACACACAAAAGAGAATGTTACAATCATCAGTTGATTAATTCTCCAATGTCCATTGTTTGCCTAAAGCTTTTGTGTGAAGAATCAAGCAGGGAGAAGTGGACTGGGATGTAATCAGGATGCTGCCAGCCAACTTCTTACATTTGTTTCTGAACTTTCTGTCTGTGTCTTTGAGTCACTGTCGGAATCCTAAATACGGGAGAAAATCCTCTGATGACTTAAAAGCATAATCTCACTTTAAGAATGATATCGGTGTGCATTTTATTTAAGAAAGTACTGTGAGTATATCAGCTAGATTGTTCTTTTTCTATAAATCCTTTCATAGTCACTAAGAGAGCATAAGAGATTAAAGACACAAGGAAAGATTGAATGGTGTTAACACACACCAGAAATCAAGGCGAATGGGGCTTTAGATTCTCCGCTAAGACAGTCTTGGCACATGAAATATGTATGGTACAAAAAGAAATCTTAAGTAAAAGGTAGTGATCTAATGTGTCCTCCGCTGAGACCTTGGCCGATGATAAAATGTTTCAGTTCTGTGCATTTCCATCTCTCAATATGATACATTGCAAATGGTAATACTTTATACTTTGTGTGGGATCAGTGAAATTTATAAATGCTGTTTATCTAAAGTTATTGTCGGTCACTTTTGCTTAAAGGGGTACTCCAGAGAAATTACTGTATTTTATAAGATGCACCTAATGATAGGACACACCAAGGTTTTAGAGAGAGAAAATAAGGAAAAAATATTTTAAACCAAAGTTGGCATTATTTTGCTAAAGGTCTTTCAAGACTAACAAGAGCAACAATTAGGTACAGTAACAGGAGCAAAGATCAGGTACACTAACTAGTCCTTGGTCCCAGGCTATTAGCCAGTACCTGTCAGTTGCTGACTGCCGTTTAAGTTAAACTACTACTGTGCGATTTTACACAGTGACAGTTTAACTCATTCACATACTGTACATGTACATGGGGTTGCACTAAAGTGCAACAACCAGATGCACATGTATGTGAAATTCCACTATTAGATCCTCTATATAAGGCTATACCACTTCTAATAGCCGTTTAGTGGGTTTCTGGACAATCAACCCCCTCCCCACCACTGTAGTATAATAAGAAATAGCTAATCAGTAGGGGGTCACATAACTGGAAATCCCAAGAAGAAATAGAACTTAAAGGGAATCTGTCACTAGGTTTATGCTGCCTTAAATGAGGACATCATAAACTTGTGATATAAATGCTTAACAGATCGGTGTATTACTTTCATCATTCTGTTCAGCTGTTCTCCTAATATGCAGGAGAATAGGATTCTTGCTGCACCCCTCCCCCTGCCCTCCAGCTGCTGATTGACAGGTGACTGCCTATATACAGCATGGATAGATAATTGCCAATCAGCAGCTGGTGGGTGGAGTTTTTTGCTTCTCATGAATATCAAGGACTACTCTCTTAATTAGCTGCACAGAACAATGTAAGTGACACATCATTCTGTTCATCCTCTATGTCACCATATTATGCTACCCTAAGATAGGACAGCATAATGACACTATCGGTTATAACATTTAACCCCCTCGCCACCACTGTACCTTTAAAAAACACTTATTATTGGTGGTCAGTGGATCACAAGGTTCCTAGACTGTTTACCTAGATATCTGCCCCCACTGCAACCCTCAAGCCCCTCCCTTTCCCGGGGCGCTGTATTTTATTAAAACAGTTATAATCGTCGATGGCCAGTGGTTTACTGTCCATTTAACCTTCTCCCCACTGCTGTGAAGCACATCGATTTACACCTCTTAAGACGTTGTCAGGGCTTTAAGGGGATAGACCCAGATGCTCCTCAAGAACAGTCTTCTGTTTAAAGGGGTTATCCAGTGCTACAAAAACATGGCCACTTTCTTTCAGAGACAACACGACTCTTGTCTCCATTTCAGGTGCGGTTTGCAATTAAGCTCTATTCACTTCAATGGAACTGAGCAGCAAAATTCCGCCCAAGCTGGAGACAAGAGTGGGGCTGTCTGTAGAAGAAAGTGTCTGTGTTTTTGTAGCACTAGATAACCCCTTTAAAGGGGTACTCTGGCCCTGCAGTGTAATCTGTGTGCGGCCGGGGAGGGGGTTGAAATAGAAGCCGGCGGTGACTTACCTCCTCGGTTCCAGAGGCGGCTCCCGGATCGCGCCGTCCCGTACCCCCGTCCTGCGGTCGCTTCCTGGTTAGAGCTGCAGCTTGAGAGTCCCGACTCGGCCGCTGAATGGCTGAGCTGCCTTGAGATTTCACATCTCAAGCCGCAGCTCTAACTAAGAAGCGGCCATGTGACGGGCGTATGTGAGGCGCAATCCAGGAGCTGCCGCTTGAACCAGGGAGGTAAGTCACCGCCGGCTTCTATTTCAACCCCCTCCCCGGCCGTACACAGATTATACTGCGGGGCCGAAGTACCCCTTTAAGTAGTGCAGGAGTGGTAAGAGCAAGTAAAGAGATGACTCACTACCTCCCTGCTCCACTAACAATGAAGACGGCGCTTGCAGTGCATCTGGATCACTTCACAGGAGTGGATCTCAGCGACAGGGAGAAGGTGGTAAGTATTTCTGTATCTTCGCTTTATAAGGTGCACTAAGTACATCTTAGAAACTGAAAAATATGGTAAATTGTTTTCAGATAAACTGGTGTCAGAAAGTTATACAGATTTGTATGGTGCTCTCAGAAAATTATACAGATTTGTATGGTGCTGTATGGTGCTGCCACCTCTATCTGTGACAGGAACTGTCCAAAAAAGGAGATGTTTGTTTGGGGATTTGCTACTGGTCTGGACAATTCCTGTAATGGACAGATGTGGCAGCAGAGAGCACTGTGTCAGACTGTAAAGAAAATGCCACTTGCTGCAGAACATGCAGCAGCTCATAAGTGCTGGAAGAAAAAGATTTTTAAATAGAAGCAATTTACAAATCTGTATAGCTCTCTGACTCTCTAGAGTATCCTTTTAAGAGGTTTTCCAGTATTTTTCATCTCTTTATTGTGTAGTGGTCATATGGGTCATTTGATTAATGCTTCTGAGTGGTGACAAGGTGTTTTTTGTGCTCTTTCTGCTGTTATTATGCCCCCTTCATGTTGCATAGAACTATGTACACATACATCCTTTCCCTTCTTTTGCCAATCACAGCACAATACATAATGCTTTCTGCATTACCATGACAAAGTGCTGATAAAATTACACTTAAAGGGGTTATCCAGTGTGGGGGGCACTTTGTGGGGGGGAGGTGGCTGAAATAAAAGACGTCCACTCACCTCCCCGGTTCCAGCGGCAGGTCACTCATCGCGGCGCTCCGGTCCCCGGTTCCCGGCCGCTTCCTGGTGTCTGACGCCGCCCGAGACGCTACGTCTCAGGGCCGCTCAGCCACTCAGTGAAGGAGGCGGGATCCGTTTGAAGTCCGCTCGGATCCCGCCAGGAGGCGGCCGGGAACCGGGACCGGAGCGCCGCGATGAGTGACCCGCCGCTGGAACCTGGGAGGTGGGTGGATGTCTTTTATTTTAGCCACCTCCTCCCCGGTCCCCCCCAAAAAGTGCCCCCATGCTGGATAACCCCTTTAACTTGCTGCACTGTGCTGGGGAATGATTTACACAATACACTGCTATTGATGTGGAGGTGGGAAGGTTACTGATGCACAGTGGCGGATTAAATGTACCCTGGGCCCCGGGCTGTCCACCCAACCTGGGCCCCCCCCCCGGTCAGTCCTCCCAAACCGCTCACATTATAATCCGCTACTGCCCCCCCCCCACGCTGTCCCCAATAAACACTGCCTGCCTCCCCTCCCTGCTGGCCCCAATAAATATAATGTTTGGCCCCTTGCTGCTACCCCCAGTAAGCATTGTCCACCCCACCTCCACTGCGGTCAATAAACATATTGCCACTTGTTCACCCGCTGTTGCCCCCAATAAACATATTGCCACCTGGCAAGAGAGGAGGTGGCTGATCTTATAGGGGAGGTCACAGGGTCACAGCAGCACAGAGGATGTCAGGAGAGGAGTGTGCTGATCTATAGGGGAGGTCACAGGGTCACAGCAGCACAGAGGATGTCAGGAGAGGAGTGTGCTGATCTATAGGGGAGGTCACAGCAGCACAGAGGATGTCAGGAGAGGAGGGTGCTGATCTATAGGAGAGGTCCCAGCAGCACAGAGGATGTCAGGAGAGGAGGGCGTTGATCTTAAAGCTGAGGTCGCAGGGTCCCAGCAACACAGAGGATGTCAGGAGAGGAGGGCGCTGATCTTATAGCTGAGGTCACAGGGTTCCAGCAGCACAGAGGATGTCAGGAGAGGAGGGTGCTGATCTTACAGGGGAGGTCGCAGGGTCCCAGCAGCACAGAGGATGTCAGGAGAGGAGGGTGCTGATCTATAGGGGAGGTCACAGCAGCACAGAGGATGTCAGCTGGCCCCCTCTTCCCCCCTTATAGATGGTCCCCCTCTTCCCTATTCCCCCCTTATAGATGGTCCCCCTCTGCCCCCCCTTATAGATGGTCCCCCTCTGCCCCCCCTTATAGATGGCCCCCCTCTGCCCCCCCTTATAGATGGTCCCCCTCTTCCCTATTCCCCCCTTATAGATGGTCCCCCTCTGCCCCCCCCCTTATAGATGGTCCCCCTCTTCCCCCCCTGTGCAGATAACACACAAAAAAACAAAAACACAACACAACTCACATGCCGTCCGTTCCCCCTTTGAGCCTCTCGCCTCCTGGTCTGTCCATGGCTGATGTGCGGCTGCTGGCGGTGTCCCGTCCTATCCCTGGCAGCGCGCGCATCAGAGAGCTCCCCGTGCGCCGGAAGTCACAGCCACAGGCGCATGGGGAGTTCTCTGATGCGCGCGCTGCCAGGGATAGGACGGGACACCCCCGGCAGCCGTGCATCAGCCGTGGCAGTGCAGTGGCGGATTATAATGTGGTTGGCGTGGCATGGGCCCCCCCAGAGCCTTGGGCCCCGGGCGGCCGCCCAAACCGCCCATATTATAATCCGCCACTGCTGATGCAGCAGGCTTGCTAGATTCTATGTGAACAGAAATGTAAACATACTGCAGTGGGAAAACCGTATGACAAGTAAAAACAAACAAACATTAATTTACCTTTCAGGAACAGATTGGATCATCTTCAGCAGGCACATTGGCTTAGCTCTCATGCATACATAGACCAGACTCTCTAGTACATAGCACATGCTAAGACCCACCCAACTTCCTGTGTTTTGTGCTGATCTAGCTATTACTAGAGACAGATTTCCCCTATTAACAGGCAGTGTACAGCAGATTGCAGAGAAGTGAAACACCTAGAGGCCATTTTTGAATGAAGCAATTTAGAAATACTGTATGTGACAAATCGCATCAAATGGAGTTAGGTTGTACCCTTAAAATACATAATAGTGCTCTGTAAGGGCTATAGTTGCCCTCAGCTAAATGGAGGTTAGTCAGACAGCTAATGTTTGACCTTCCCTTTGTCCTGGATAACTAGGCATTTTTGCTGTGCGGTCAGGAAAATCTGGGTAACATAGGATGACAAATAAAGGGATGTAAAGAAGACCTCTGAGCTTTCCTCACCTGTCTGTGTCAGTGTATACTGTGTACATGCACTTCACATAAAATAACAATTCTAGCACATCTGCTCTTTTTGTTGTTGTTATGATATTCCTCTGCTGTTCCTCTTCCAATGTGTGAAAAAAATTTACAACTACTGTAGGTGTTACCATTTCCATTGACAATGGGATGTGTCACTATCTAGTCTACATGACTCTATTCTATTGTGTTAGACTGTGCAGGGATGTAACCTATTGACAAGAAAAGCAGAAATACTCAAATGTCAGTAAATCCTACAATTCCTAGGGGAATGCCTGCAGTTCTAAGAAGGTAAGATCTGAAATTCTTACTATATGAGGAATACATGTGTTCCCTATAACAGAGGTTTCAGGAGAACTCGTAGGCTCCCTTTAAAGTTACCATTAATATCCCCATCAATGAAGAAATACCCACTTGGTAAGTGACATCATGCATGAGGGGCAAACTTAAAAGTCTTCTTTAAGCTAATTCATTACTAGCATTACTGCTTAAAAAACATATATATGCCTTGTGCCAGTTCCTCTTGTAAATGGGCCAGGCTATGAGAGGTAACACCCCCCTTTATTCTAACCCCCCCCCCCCCCCCCCCAACTCATAATTCTGCCATGAGTGGTGTAAGCTGGCTAAAAAGTTGTTGTTTTGGTGCAAGCGACCCTTTCTACTTCCCCAAAATTGTCATATATACTTTATTATATTGCCCTTCTTATTATTATAGTATTGGTACTAAATGCTTTGGGGAAGAATTAACTTGCATGGTATTTGCATTTACCCCAAGTATCGGCGTGTAATAATAACAATGTGGAGGGCATCAAACTTGTCACTTTCATAATATATGTCCATTCATCACATTTCAGGATCACATACCTGTCCACACTGATTGCACAGAGGTTGAAGATGGAGGCGGTACACAGCATGACGTCCATGGTCATGAGGACGTCACATAAGACAAGACTAAGAGTCCATGCTCCTCCTAGAAACTGCAAGGGAATTAAAACGATTAGCATAGACATAGAGAAAAGATTTTAGCAAAGGGGATAATAAGCTATAGCATTAGGTCTATCTACTTAATTTTATATATATATATATATATATATATATATATATATATATATATACATATGTATACACGTGAGTTCACATTGTTTACGAACCTCCAAATTGTCATGGTATTTTTTTCTTACTACGACCTAACCTTATACTGCAAATAATATAATATATTTAATCAGACTTACTCTTTAACATGCCCCAGGATAATGTACTACAGAAACACAAGCACAGAGTTTGTGGACTGTGCAAATTATTGAATATACAGGTATATTGAGGAAGATTATATTACATTTAGTATGTGTGACTTTAAAGCACAAACCCAAACACATAAGGTACAGTGTTAGTAGGTGTTAATCATTCACATTACATTATACACACATAGCAGTCCATACACATTCCCTAGATAGACAGACAAGGAGCAGACCTACCTCTGTGTATACATACAGCGGCAGCACCAACACAGCCAGGAGAAGGTCAGCCACAGCCAGGCTAACTATGAAATAGTTGGTGGTAGTTTTCAGCGCTTTCTCTGTACAGACACTAAGACACACCAAGACGTTTCCACAGATTATAAACACGATTAATATGAGCCCAAAAATCAAGGCTAGATAGTTATAATGGGTTCCTTCTGGGGGCTCAGAAGTTTGGTTGGAGCTGTTCCTAAGCATGGCTTCCCAGCAGAACTATACTCACTGTCCCTTCAAAGCAGAAGAGTATGTTAGGACCTTGGCCAGTCTTCTTCTTTTTCTTTTGTCTTCTACAAAGAGCAAATTTTCCCATGGAGAAGTCATCTATTCTTCTTCCTTCTGTATCAGGAGATGTTCTCATGGGGAAAGTTATACGACTCTTGTCCTTGACCTCACAGCTTGTAAAAGTACTCTAGGTCTCTTATCCATTCTTTTTGACTGTATCCAATATGTTGGATGTTAACTTACAGGGAGGCGAAAGTGTCCTTAAAAGTTGACGTTACCCCCTTACGGACCCATATATTGGTGCGCACTAATGACTTTGTAGGAGATACATATCCACCTGTCATACACAGTAAAGGGTGCAGAGTCTTGAAGGGTAGAGATGCTTGTCATTGGGGGTCTCCATCCTGATTTCCATGTAAGCAGGGGAGGAATTCTTTCCTACTGAAGAACTGAATGATCCCAAGGTGATTAATTTGCAAGTGGGTCGCGTCCAGGAGAAGAAAGCCGATTAAGGTGGAGGAGAGGGTTTGTCTAGATGCTGCTCCAATCAGCTCAGCGATCTGGGGACTGCTCACATCCCAACACAAAGCTCAGCTTAGTATAGCTGTGAATGTGACAGCGCAGGGAGGGAGCCTGATGCACTGTGTCTATGAGCACAGTCACCTGGGCTCCACACACATACTGTATATAGAGCATGCAGACATCATTAACACCTTCTCAACACATATAGCAGATGCTTACTGCATACTATAACAAACAGGAGAGAATACATAGCAAGCAAGGAAACAAACTCATTTTTACGCTTTACACTATGGGGTTAATTTAGCAAGCCATGGATACGTCATGGGTTAACGGAGGATATTCTAGATTTACTAGAAGCATAAGATATAGAGTTAATGAGGGGGGAAGCAAGAGGGTATGAATGGGGTGTGACATTTTGGTGGTAAAGCTGCTGGAAGTGAAGCGAGAAGTGTGAGCTGAGGAGTAGGGGGATAATAGACTATTTGCATCAGCGTTCTCTATGTCATCCTAAAGTACAAAAAGTAGTGGATCAGCTATCCATCCTACTGCTATGAAACAGCTCCTTCTAAGGCTATGTCAGTTCAACGAAATGCAAGCTCCTTCTTCTTTAGCTGTTGGCGGCTAATATTTTAGCATGTTTTTAAAGGCTTTTTCACAAAAAAAAACCCCAGCTGGATTGCAAAAGACTGTGTTCACATTGTGCAGTTTTGTTGTGTTTTCAAACAGTTAGATGAAGTTTTGATAAGTACCTTGTTATTTAGTAAAAAGTGTTGTCAGTCACCAGTGGTATCAAATAGACAGTTTATCTGAGACATATGGTCAATGAAGTGCTGATCCATCACTTTCTGCTACTATGTAAACTGCAGCCTTGCATTGAAATTGGGCTTGGGGGGGGGGGGGGGGGTTAGACGGCACACTGGCACCAATTCTGAGTATTTCTTAGGCAGGGTTCACTCATGTTTATCTGTCAAACCTCATTTCCCCTCACATGACAGCACATGCAGGTATCAGCACATATTTAGGTGTATAGGGAGACTACCCGGATACGTGATTGTGCTCTAGGGTATAGTCTCTGCCATACAATGCTGTTCCACAAGTGATTTTCTTTCCATGTAACAGACTTTAGATAAGACTACATATGTTGCAGATTATATATGTGTCATTGGTTTCAACAATGGCATGTTGGCATAAGGGGCATCAAAAAATAATTTTCCTTGGGGTGATGAAGGCGCCCCAGCAACTATACATTTATCTCATATACTGGGAATAGCATAGACCATATATTTGGTGTGAAACCCACTAGACCAGTTAAAGTCATTTTCTGTCATGCGCTGTTCACATGCGACATGTAAATGATTCTATGATGGATTGGTAAAATGAAAATGATGACAGGTGTGAACCTGGTCTAAGGCTGGCGGACATTCTTCTTTTACATTTATCTTTATTCACTTGTCACTAGTGTTTGCCAGGCTACAAGTCCATGGCTGGGGTTTGTTGTTTTGTTTGAGGTGACTCCTCAGTCTATATAATGGATCCATGTGTGAGATTTCAGAGGCTGGTCATATTGATGAACTGATCTAGAGGTTGCCATGTGGCTCAGTGTTTGTCCAAGTCTCGTCTATGTTCATTGAACAGTTGGTCATATTGACTGATTGATTGTTCGCTGCTATGAGCTGTCTGGTGTCTCTGCCCCATCCATTTTGTCTCATTGTCTTATTGGTGTTATTGATATTAATAGTGCTTTGCTGCCTACACTTTGTCTTGTTCATTCTGTCACTTATTGGGTTTATTGTCATTGTTAGTGCTGTTAGTGCTGTCTTGAATTTTAGCATTATTTATGGGGATTTCTGGTCCTGTTGCTACAACTTTTTCTTGCAAGACTACTAGTCCTTTTGGCCGGTGTCATCTTGAGTGCCATTTTCTTTGCTTCAGACATGATGTGATAAATATATGTTTTTCTGCATGACTACTGGTCCTACCATAAGTCCTGGGTGTATCTGAGTACTGCAAGGCCAGGAAAGGTGACTGCTTAAGGTGATGACTGGCAATGCTTCAGCATCATAACATTTGCATCTTAGTCTCAACAATGTTAAATCGAAGGGGGTCTGTCAGGTACCATCTTTTTTTTTTTTTAAACATATTTTTATTCTCAAAAAGTTTTAACTCACATAAAAAAGAATCATAAAGTATCCAAGACAGCAAAACAATAAACCTCCCCCCCTAAACCATCAGTGTCTGTCATGTAACATATCCATTGCTGACACACACTGAAAATACTTGCATAAATATGAATGAAGAAGTAGCCTGAGAAGGATTTTATTTTTACTTTGCATCTTCCAAGACATAGTTGGATTTTTCATATGTTCTATACTTTAAGTCTATAGTAGTCAGAGGTTGAGGGATCTTTTCCAGCATGTCAAATTGATTCTCTTTCACACTGACAAAATGAGGCAAACTTAAACAGTGGTGAATTATGGAGGGTGGTATCACTACATTCTGCTCTCACGTATAATAATGGATAACAATCTGTTCATAAAGTAGAGAGGCATAGGGCATAAAAAGTGTTCAGGCAGAAATAAAGACGCAGCATTGATCTAAAGCATGACTAGAGATAGCAGCTGATAGAGAGAGATAGCAGCTGATAGAGAGAGATAGCAGCTGATAGAGACCACCACCACCATCTGCCAATCATCATGCTGCCAGTGTGGCTATAACCCAGTCCCTTCATTACAAGTGTACCTATTTTATGTGCCCATTTGTTTATAGAACAAATTATATGCATCTATGTAGATTGACGGTATGTACGTCATAGCCAGATAACTAGGTCTAAGATGACAGTAATGGAAAGCAGGTTACGTCCCCATAGCTTTGGCTTGATACAAGATGGATCAGGTTTGGAGACAACTGTATGTTTGTGTTGTTCTGTACAGCCTTGTATGGTGAGAATGTCTTGCTGAGAAATGACTGGTTGAAAATGGAAGGATTAGCTGGGTTTAGCTTGTGAAATGTTGTGTTTGTCTTACCCCGCTGTGTTAAGCTGCATAGTATTTTCAGCCACCAGAAAACTACAGACTGACTGGCGAGATAGAAAAAATAAAGCAGGGGCCCAGTCCCCATAGGTGTGACAAGACAGGAGGACACATGCATACCTTACATCAAAGCAATTCTTTATAAAAAATAATAAAAGAGATAGTTCTACAGCCAAAGCACTAGTGTCATGAGGATTATGGTTGATGCAGGAACAAGTGGTAGCTGGAGCTAGCAGGTGCCTAGGGTTCCATTAAAAAGGGGAGGTGCATTCTGTAAGAAACCAGCCCAGGAGAAAAAGTGTAAGATGGCTAATAAAAAAAAAAAAAAAAAACTTTTCATGCCATCGAAATTTTTCTTAGGTCATCCACACTGAACAACACTTTAATAATGTAAAAAATATATTGGAAAAGGGTTCGAAGTAGCTGATCACATAGATATATGGAAATATTCAGCTATTTGAGCATGGTCTTGGCTACCAGAAAGACAAAGATTCTTGTATTACCAAAAAATATTGGTTTTACCAGGGGTAAAATGGGCGTCTCCAGTTTTTGTTAATTGGTTTATTGAATGTTAAAAAAGGTAGACATCTTTGCACATATATGCCATCTGTTGAGTCAAGCAATCCCTGCAAAGGTCCCCTTACAGAATACTTTTCTTTTTCCCCAGCTGTCTCTCCCAAGCTGCCTTAGAGTTTATGAGTAGAGGTTGAGTGGACCATGTGCTTAGATTATTTCTGGACTAGTCAAGATTAGTTCCAGTGTCAGTATCTTTTGAGTGTCCTGTAAAAGTCTTGGGCCAGTAAGTGTCTTGGTTCCCTGATCCTGCCAGTTTTCTGGTGTTCTTGTACACTAGCCACGTTGGGCTAGTACACCTTGTGTGCGACTACCGCTGACTGGGGATCTAAAACCTATCCACGCTGAGGAGATGTCCTGTTCACCACGAACCCTGCATTCCCCAAGAGCTTCAGTTTAAAGCCAGTGGATTGTGTACCACACTGCAACTCGCCAGGACCTAAGGGTAACCCTGATGGCTGATTCTCCCTAAACTGGTACCTGTACTACTGGACATGTCACTTGCTGCCCTCTTCCAGCAATAGTCAGATCATCACAGCCATGAGTACTGGTTGTTCTTCAAGTTTATTGCCACAAACTCTAAAGTGGACCTAGGGAGGGCTATTACCACTCCAAGCCCCATGATAAGTGCCGTAGCAATACTGCAACGCCAGCCCATGCAAAAAAATCTAGCACCCCTGGGTCACTTCAAGTGTACCCCAGGGTCAAAGACTTTCCACCTATTGACGAAAGATATGAATTTCCACAGGAGGGATCTAAAGGATTCAGCTGGCCACAAATCCATTTGTGACATCGTAATAGACTCTATCTAAGAGACTACAACCATCAGCTGCCCTGGTGCCATACGCCGGGGTAGCTAGGTGTTGTGGCTGCTTGAGCACTTGTCATGATGGCCAGGAGTGGTGTTGGAACCTACCCCTGGACAAACAAAGACTGAATTTGAGCATAGCCCAAGTGTAGGTGTAGGTGCAGGCTTAGTCCAGCACTTAACTAGATGAACAGTTTACTTGATATCTTTGGTATAATATAATACAATGATAGAATAACTTTAAGAGCAGGCGCAAGTGATAAGTAGTGAAAAGTAGAGAGTAGGGATGCGTCTTGTGGGCCTTATCCAGGTAGATGCGTAGTCTGCTGGAATGGTGTGTAGAAGAAGAAGTGTGGTGAAGAATACTTGAATACCTTGCAAATATTTCTTGTTTTAGAATTTCAT
The DNA here is from genome assembly GCF_027789765.1 of Dendropsophus ebraccatus. NCBI lineage: Eukaryota > Metazoa > Chordata > Amphibia > Anura > Hylidae > Dendropsophus > Dendropsophus ebraccatus. The sequence goes on along the minus strand of NC_091457.1, from coordinate 37,360,355 downwards.
AGTACATAGCAATACATCTTCAAATAATGAAAAACTTCACCACAGTGCTGTAGACGTGAGGCTGGTCTTCACGCAGCGATTGCGGCGCTCTTCATATCCTCAAGTCCATAGAGGCTCTCACCCTCTAGGTGAGGGTTAAGGGTTAATACCGAAACGTTGCGTGTTTCATCACTTCCGGTCACCTGGAGGGCGAGAGCCTCAATGGACTTGAGGATATGAAGAGCGCCGCAATCGCGGCGTGAAGACCAGCCTCGCATCTACAGCACTGTGGTGAAGTTCTTCATGCTAATGCAGGTTACTTGCATAATGAATCTTTCTATGTCCCTGTGGTCCCTGACAACTTTTCTAACTTAGCCTTCGACCCTGGACTGCTTGGGGCTGACTCCTGAGAAGAATCCTGTCCTGTTCTGTTATTTATCCTGGTCCCTTCTGAGAACAATACAGAACAGGAGAAAGATAATTTCAAAGTTTATGGGAGACGTTGTACATGTGTCCAAAGCTTCATATTAGGACCTTCATGGGCTTCAGCCCTGTTCTAGGAATTAGCATCAAGGAAATAACAACTAGGAAATTGGGTAGATACATTCTGGGTTTCACTGGGAGCCAGCTAGCTGCTATTTACATTAGGGAAGAGAAAGAGACTTAAGCCCCTATTCCACGGGTCGTTTAAAGGAGCAATATCGTTCGCATTCGGCCGATATTGGCCGCTACGAACGATATTCGTCCCGTGGAATAGAGTGCAACGATCAGCCGACATCGTTCATGTCGGCTGATCGTTGCAGTCGCTTGTTTTTAAACATGTTGAAAAACAAGCGACTGATATAGCAGCGATCTGCTGCCGTCGCTCCGTTGAATAGGAGCGTCGGCAGCAGATGCTGCTATATCCTATGGGCTGCCCGGACGATCAGCGATCCTCCGAGCAGCCCCTCCCGCACTCACCCGCTCGCTGCAGCCGCGTTGAATAGCGGCGGCAGCGAGCGGGGAACGAGGAGCAAAACGAGCGCTAATAGCGCTCGTTTGCTCCTCCAAACGACTCGTGGAATAGGGGCATTAAGGCCCTATTCCACGGGTCGTTTAGAGGAGCAATATCGTTCGTATTCGGCCGATATCGGCCGCTACGAACGATATTCGTCCCGTGGAATAGAGTGCAACGATCAGCCGACATCGTTCATGTCGGCTGATCGTTGCAGTCGCTTGTTTTTCAACATGTTGAAAAACAAGCGACTGATATAGCAGCGATCTGCTGCCGTCGCTCCGTTGAATAGGAGCATCGGCAGCAGGCGCTGCTATATCCTATGGGCTGCCCGGACGATCAGCGATCCCCCGGGCAGCCCCCCCAGCAGCTCCCCGCCGCCCCTCCCGCACTCACCCGCTCGCTGACGCCGCGTCGAATAGCGGCGGCAGCGAGCGGGGAACGAGGAGCAAACGAGCGCTAATAGCGCTCGTTTGCTCCTCCAAACGACTCGTGGAATAGGGGCATTAGGGCCCTATTCCACCGGACGATTATCGTTCAGATTATCGTTAAATCGTTCGAATCTAAACGATAATCGTTGAAAGTTGAAATGCAGTTAACGATTAACGACCGAACGAGAAATCGTTGATCGCTTTATAAGACCTGGACCTATTTTTATCGTTGCTCGTTCGCAAAACGTTCGCAAATCGTTCGCATTGAATAAGACATCGTTCGGTCGTTCGCAATAGATACGAACGCAATAGCGAATAAATAGCGAAGAAAAACGATCGCAATTACGATCATAAGTAACGATTATCGTTCTATGGAAATGAGTGAACGTTTTCAGGTCTTTCGCAATAGCTGTCGTTTGGGATCGTTAATCGTTAACGATTATGCAAACGATAATCGTCTGTTGGAATAGGGCCCTTATGCCCCTATTCCACGAGTCGTTCAGAGGAGCAAACGAGCGCTATTAGCGCTCGTTTGCTCCTCGTTCCCCGCTCGCTGCCGCCGCTATTCAACGCGGCGTCAGCGAGCGGGTGAGTGCGGGAGGGGCGGCGGGGAGCTGCTGGGGGGGCTGCCCGGGGGATCGCTGATCGTCCGGGCAGCCCATAGGATATAGCAGCGCCTGCTGCCGATGCTCCTATTCAACGGAGCGACGGCAGCAGATCGCTGCTATATCAGTCGCTTGTTTTTCAACATGTTGAAAAACAAGCGACTGCAACGATCAGCCGACAACGATGTCGGCTGATCGTTGCACTCTATTCCACGGGACGAATATCGTTCGTAGCGGCCGATATCGGCCGAATACGAACGATATTGCTCCTCTAAACGACCCGTGGAATAGGGCCTTTAGGGTCCTTTTCCGCGGGCCGAGGAGGGCCCGATCAACGATGTAAACGAGCGGCGGTCTGCTAGATCGGCGCTCGTTTACTGGGCCTATTCCACGGCCCGATGATCGTTGAGCAAGGGCTGCAGGGACATCGTTACCGATGTCCTTGCAGCCCTTGCAGCATCATACATTACCTGTCCAGGCTTCTTCTCCGCGCTGTCTTCCTCCCCGGGTCCCACGCGCTCTATCTTCAGATTGGCCGCTCAGCTGACAGGCCACACTCAGCCAATCACAGGCCGCGACGGTCCCGGCCTGTGATTGGCTGAGCGCTCCGTCAGCTGACCGGCCATTCTGAAGATAGAGCGCGCGGGACCCGGGGATGAAGACAGCGCGGAGAAGAAGCCTGGACAGGTAATGTATGCTGCTGCTGCTTGTCAAATCCTCGGTCGCCCGCCGCGCACCGCTATTCAACCGTAGCGATGCGCAGTTGGGGAACAATGATTTTAGGTCTGGCCCTAAATGAACAATCAGCCGATGACACGATCATTGGCTGATCGTTCTCTCTATTTCACGAATGATAATCGGCCGAATCGGGCCAAATGGGGCCGATTATCGTTACTGTGGAATAGGGCCCTTAGGACTAGTGGCACAGTTAGGGCTAGCAATGTCTGAAAGCTTCCTGACATCTAGCTCACCTCAAACAATGCACCAGCCATACCAGTCGGTTGTTTGTGAAGAGACTGGGCCTTCTTTTTGCAGAAGAGTTTTTTTGTCAAGTAAAAACTGTTTCACATTCTGCTGTCTCAGTATTTGGCCTCCTTCCTACACCACTAAAGCCAGCCCACAAAGCATAGGATAACACTGTTAAAGGGGAACTCCGGATAAGGAAAACTTGTTTTCTATTAAAAGTACATTAAAAGTTATATAGATATATCTATACAATGTATTACTGTATCTGTGCGGTTCTGCCATACTGGTAGCTGATAGAAATCCAGGAAGTGAAGAAATATGGCCCCTGTGCCAATCCACATTGTCTCCTGCTCCTTCTGCTCTCCCACCTTAGGAGACAAATCTTCCATGCCTCTGTCTCACATTGTGTGTGTTTGCTAGACACAGGCTGATGATGCAGACAGGGGGCAGGGCGTGATTCACCATCTCAGACTGGCCAGAAGCAGGTGTTTCAACTTCGCTGATTGTGCAAAAGTCTACAGAGAAATTAGGGCTGTGTTCACACATGTTGGATTGTCATTGCAGTACTGCAGTATCTGCACAAAAATGATGCAGTAACACAAATAGATAATGCTAAACAGCAGAGAGGATAAGAGCCAGCACTGCCAATCCCACCTCCAAAAAAACAAGGCATAAACAGGATATCCCATGTAAGATAATATTGAATAAAGTCCTTTTTGTGGGAATCAACTTCAAAGTTAAAAGATGCTTGATCATAATATGTGTGTTTGGAAAGAAAAAGAAAAAAATAATAATTTAAAAAGTTCTTTGCCTTATTCCAATAACATAACAGGTAGAGAATACAGCGTGCTGTGCGAGTGGGACCACAATGAAATGATAAAGTACTGCAAATAATTCAGTAACACAATGAAACTGCAATGTGTGAACACAGCCTAGATGTTCTGTAACAGCTTTGGGCGGGGAATAGGCAGGGTGGGGGACTGTGATGCAAAAGCTGAGGAAAAGCATTGCATTCTGGAACCTGTAGTACTGAGTACATCTGCTCAACCAGGAAGTACAGAAACACAAAACAGAACAAAACCCCCTAAAACAAATGGATTGTTATATGCTTCTGCAGAAGTTTCATTTTTTTTTTTTTACCTCTACCCGGAGTTCCCCTTTAAAGCCCTATTGCCAATGTGACCAGTGTGACAGCCATTGGGACGGGTGTGGGACCACAGGTTCCAGCCATCCCACATGCATCCCCACCCCCAGCAACATCAGCGCTTCTTCTGGGACGCTACTTATTTGTCTTCATCTTTCATTTCTAGGTTTAGTTTTCTATTACTGCCAAGTGTTTTTTTCTTTTGTTCACGATGAGCAATATAACCCCCTCTTAGTATTAGCAGTCCGTATCTCTTAGTTTGAGTCAAAGACCTGCAGAGTTTACTTTAGAGAGCGGTGATTGATCTCTGTTGGCAGGCATTCATGCAGTGAATCATCCTATCTCACCCCTTGTCAAGCAACAAAAAACAACTGGGTCAAGTGGAGCCAGTACTGAATATAGCAGAGATATGACCTAGCTATATATATACTACTGTATTGTCATTTGTAAGGCTCTGGTAATTACTCTGTGCCTCCTTAAATACAACTACTTCTAGCTATGACAGTAAACTTGTAAATGTATTTAGCCCCTGCTAAATTCTGCGTTGACTGATTTTATAATACAGTATACCTGTATAGAGAATATACTATATAATGGATTGATAATTGTACAGAATGGCCATAGCTCAGAAAATAAATAAGAAAGTTATCAGACAAATGGGGAATAAGAAGACTACAGTGGTGTAAAATCAAAACATTTGTACTTCTTTACATTACATGCAGTAAAGCTTTTTATATATTTTTTCCCAGAACCTATGTTCACACTACGTATATTTGAGGCTGTATGTTTGAGGCTGTATAGCAACCAAAACAAGGAGTGGATTGAAAACACAGAAAAGATCTGTTCACACAATGGTGAAATTGAGTGGATGGCCGCCATTTAATGGCAAATATTTGCTGTTATTTTAAAACAACGGCTGTTATATTGAAATAATGGCAGTTATTTACCGTTATATGGCGGCCATCCACGAAATTTCAACATTGTGTGGACAGAGCCTTTCTGTGTTTTCAATCCACTCCTGGTTTTGGTTGCTATGAGGACCTTACATGAGGACCAAATACTGCCTGAAATATACGTAGTGTGAACCCAGCTTTAGATGTATGAACAACACAACCTGTCTGGGATCCCCACTTATATTGAGAATAGGGGTCACATGTATCCCTGCTTGAATGGAGCAATGGTCAGACATGTTCATTGAACTGCTGTTTAATATCATGGGCCGGACAAAGGTGGTGGGGCACTGTAGCAGTACATATATCAGATCCTTAGGGCACTCAATTCCTTTTTTTGGGGGGGCCAGTGGGTTGTAAAATAAAAAAAATTCCAGAAAATAAGCAGTCTTATCCGGTACAGTAGGTTGGGTTTTTTAGTTTTTTAGTTTAGAAAAAATGACGTCTTAGGGGCAATCTGATCGCAATGTACAAATATATGAATGGACAGTACAGAGATTTTTGTAGTGGTCTTTTTACTTCTAGGTCTGTAACCATGACAAGGGGGCATCCTCTACGTCTAGAGAAAAGAAGGTTTCACCACCAGGACAGACGAGGATTCTTTACTGTAAGAGCAGTGAGACTGTGGAACTCTCTGCCACATTATGTTGTCATGGCTGATTCATTAAATAAGTTCAAGGGTGCCTGGGTGCTTTTCTGGAAAAATATAACTTTACAAGTTATAGACATTGGAGTTCATGCGATAGGACGATGATTTGGGGATTTATTCTGATTGGAATCGGGAAGGAATTTTCTCCCTGTGATGGGGCAATTGGCAATTACCCCCTAAAGGATTTTGCCTTTCCCTGGGTCAGCACAGTAGGGTTTCTGTAGGCTGAACTTGATGGACTCTTCTCTTTTTTTCCACCTAACTATGTAACTATGTTTATAGGAAACGTAATTTTACTAACTTTGCTTACCCCTTTAAAGAATGCTGCTAACTTCTTTATATGTTACAGAATTTTCTAACTCCCTTAGCATGTTCTGAAAGAGGCCTTGAATGTAAGCCCTGAATACATCAAAATAGGAATAGGAAAATAGGATTTTTTTTTTTTTAAAGTAGCCAACGGAACTGCAGAAAACATGTTTTCTACCATTTTATTACACCCATAACGTGGGGTCTTCATTGATTAAGAGGTTTGGGGCCTGAATTCATCTATTGGTCCTGTATGGGGTGTGAATTAATTTAGGGGTTTGCATCAATTAAGGGATCTGGTCTGGTGTCTTAATTAATTTAAGGGTCTAGGGGCCTGGTTTGGGGTGTGAATTAATCTAAAGGCCTGACCTGGAGTCTTAATTAATTTAGGGGTCTGCATCAATTAAAGGATATGGTCTAGGGTCTAAATTCATTTTAAGGTTTGGTCTGGGATCTGAATTATTTAAGCATCTGAAATAATCTATGGGGCTGGGCTATGGTCTGAAATAATTTGAGGACCTAGTCTAGGGCTGTATAAATTTAGGGGTCTCATCTGTGGGCTGAAATATTTAGGGGCCTGGTCTGGGATGGGCATTCATTGCGAGGTCTGGTCTTACATGTGAATTCATTTAGGGGTCTTGTCTTAGGTGTAATTCATTTTAGGGGTCTGATCTAGGGTCTAAATTACATGGGCCGACAGCGCTCGTTTGCTCCTTGTTCCCCGCTCGCTGCCGCCGCTATTCGATGCGGCAGCAGCGAGCGGGTGAGTCCGGGGAGGGCCGGGGGGAGCTGCAGGGGGCTTGAAGATGTTGAAAGACAAACGACTTCAACGATCAGCCGACATGAGCAATGTCGGCTGATCGTTGCCTCCTATTCCACGGGACGATTATTGTTCTGTAGAATAGGGCCTTTAGTGTCTGCTCTCCTTATCTGTATTTTTCTTGCTTTATAGGCTGGAAAAGGCTGCAGAAATAAGAGGTTAAGATGTCTCGGCAGCAAACTCACAGTGGTTGAAAGAGACTGTCACAGCAGTCTGAGCCGGATGGAGGAGAAAAGGAAGGAGAGTGTTTACAATCAGAGAAGGCGTCACTCGTGAGTCATTGGATTATGTCACCTCTCCTGACATGTCTGTCATAGTAAATCCTTGTACTCTTCATGAAATAACAGTTCTGGTGCATTTACATTGTGATTTGAGGTTCCATTGTTTTCCCCCTAGAAATTTCTAAATATGGATTGGCAGCTAATTATTTTACCCATGAGGCTACAGCTGCAGTACAGAGCCGTATAGCACATTGGGTTTCATGGAATCCTAAGGCTGTGTTCACACATTACCTTTTTTTTGTGTTTTTGAAACATTTTTGCCATGTTTTTACCTGCTATTTTGCTGCAAATTGCACAATCACGGTAAAATGGCAGTATTTTCGCAACAATTCCATCAAAATTGTTACAAACATGTCCCTATTTTACAGCACATTTTGCATGATATAGCAGAAAAATCCCATCAAAAACACATCATAAATGCAAACAAACACTATGGGGGAGATTTATCAAAATGGTGTAAAGTAGAATTGTCTTAGTTGCCCCTAGCAATCAATCAGATTCCACTTTTCATTCCTCACACATTCTTTGAAAAATGAAAGGTGGAATCTGACTGGTTGCCGGGGGCAACTAAGACAATTCTACTTTACACTAGTTTGATAGATCTCCCCCTATGTGTGAACACAGCCTAAAAGTAGTAAGTATTATTTGCTCCCACTCTGGATTTCCCGATAACACTTTACAGACTGTCTGTGTATGCCAGTTATCTCACCACTATATGGTCACCATATGGCAGGATAATTGGTTAGAAAAAATAAGCAAGTGCGCATCTGTCTCTACCATACGATTCTGTATTCCAATTTTATTCTTCTACTGTTTTTGGTGTGATTTACATAGTTAGCCTAGGTTCACAACAACAGAATACAGGAGGAGTTTTGCTGTCAGTTGGGGTCATCAGACCCTAATTTAGGTTGACACCATAATGTAGACAAAGGTGCCTCTGTCTTATTTTTAAATCCTGCCTGAATTTCCAGATGGGCAGTAGGCCTTAGTGGGGGGTGGCCTAATAACATAGTTGCCAACAGTCCCAGTTTTGCCGGAACTGTCCTGATTCTGAGGAGACAGCCCCAGCAAAACCATGTCCTGGGTATGTCCCGGGAAGCCCCGCCCCCGCTGTGGTAAGCCCCGCCCCTTCCAGTGATTGATGTCACTCATGCAGAGCAGGGAGAGGAGTCCCTGGGGAACTAGAGGAACCATACTGGTAAGGTATACTGGGATACTTACCCTTTGCAACGAGTTCCGTTCCTTGAACTGGTCCCGGGACGAAGATATCAGCACCCGAAGCCGTGCGAGCTGTATGAAAATTACCTGAGATGAGTCCGCTGCCCATAGAGAATGATGGCTCCAGTCATGATAATGGAGGGGCAGGAGGATGATGAAGGGGTGGTAATATGATGATGGAGGGGCAGGATGATGGAGGGGGAAGGAGGATGAAGGGGGAAGTAGTATGATGATGATGGAAGGGCAGGAGGATGAAGGGAGTAGTAGTATGATGATGGAGGGACAAGGATGATGATGAAGGGGTAGTAATATAATGATGGAGGGGCAGGAGGATGAAGGGGATAGTAGTATAATGATATGGGGTGCAGCTGCATCATATGGGTGCAAACTATCAGTATATACAATCAGTCAGTAGAATGCTATCTCTGAGTCTCAGCCTGCTCTTAATAGGGTGTGTAATATACTGGGGACCTGTAACTGGGGTGTGTAATATGCTGGGGACCTGAAACTGAGGTGTGTAATATACTAGGGACCTAATACTGGGGTGTGTATTATACTGGGGACCTGAAACTGGAGTGTGTAATATACTGGGGACCTCATACTGTGGTGTGTAATGCTCCTTTTCTGTTGTTCTGACTGTAAATTCTAACTGGAAAATTTGGAATCCACACCCATGATAGGCCACACCCCACTGAGACCACACCCACAACAAGCCACGCCCCTTTAACGCTAAAGTGTCCCTGGAAAAAAATTTCAAATGTTGCCAACTATGTAATAACCATGTATCATTTTTAGCAGGCAGTACAAAGATCCCTCCTATGATCTATTCATACCCAGGACTGTACTGTATCTGTAAGTGGCCATCCTCTACATCTACAGGGGAAAAAATAGTTTCAAAACCAGTACAGACAGGGAGTCTTTACTGTAAGAGCAGTGAGACTATAGAACTTTCTGCCAGAGGAGGTGGTCACTGTGAACTCCTTCTTTGCCTTCTTCTGGATCAACACTGTAGGGTAATAGGCTGAACTGGATGGATGTATAATTTTCAGCCTTACACACTATGTTACTATGTTTTTATTTAAAAATCCATTTCATTCTTTAATAACAGAAAATAATGTGGTTTTAAAACATACAGTGTTAGGCTAAGTTCACACTACGTATAATTTCATTAAACAATGGAAGTAGTTGCAGGTTTGCAACTAGGGCCATTATTTAATAAATTTACCTATCACATTCATTACTATTGAATCCCGGCCAGAGTGTATATACTCTGTATACGCTCTGGCCGGGAATGCTTGCAGCTGCACTGAAAACCGACATGTCAGTTTTGTGGAGCCGCTATTCATTGAATAGCAGCCACACAAGACTGATAAAGCAGACAATATAAAGTGTGGCTCCGGCCGCACTTTACATTGTCGGCTATGGTTAATTATTCCAATTAACATCCCGTATCACGTATGTGCCTGCATCCCAATTAAAAAGAAATTAACTTCAATGACACTGGGAGTTCTTACATAGTGTGAAACTGGCCTTATAGTTTTATAATGACTGTGCAACATTTCCAGCCCATGGATTATACTGGGAAACATGCAGTTGCAAGAAACATGCTTCATATTATCAGACTTTCCAAATGATCCGACTTATGGGCTAAGGAATGGATGTGTATAGAGATGTACAAATCAGTCAGCGTTATGTGCAAGAATAGGCTCTGCATTTTACACTAGGTTTAATAATTCTTCATAAATGAGATGTTGTCAGGAGAAATCTAAGTAAATGATTTTTTTTTGTAATTCAGAAATACTGCACAGCTGGCTAGAAAGTCAGTAAGCATGCTGGTGACAATAACACTGGTTAACATTTATATATAACTATCAATGGGGAGGCGTACAGTATCAGTATCTGGAATATTATCCTGCTTCTGCCCCCTTCTCCAATCTGATCTTGTTAAAGTGATTTCCTAGCAGGAGGAAACAGTGGGAGTCTTATGAATATGCATTTCTGCAATGGAAACTACTACCTGTTTTTTTTTTGGGCATCTCCATGATTTATAAATCCCGGATGGAATATAGGTCATAATCTAGGTCTATACTCCATGGGCTTGAAGTGATATATGTGTATATAAATATATTCTAAATTTGTCTTGGGCCTAGTGCTAAACCTAGAGAGGAGCGTGAAGTTTCTCTCAGTAAAGTCTTTAGTCAGTTTCCAGGTACGTCATCATTCATCATGTGATTGCCAATACTGTACATAGGAGGTAATGTTAACATCAGGCGATGGAGTCAGCTTGACCTGATTCTCACATGATAAGTGGTCTTCTTTTGAAACCCAGCATTATGAAGCAACAGGAGTACTCAGTGTGCTGATCTATTCTAAGAATATCTTCCTCTAGGACTTTTCCGGTAAACAACAAGGTCAGAGTGACTGTATTTCACATCCATTTTGTCCACTATATAATAACAGAACAATAAGGTAATGGAAGGCCACTATACGATTTACATGGACAATAATACACGGGTGCCAGTCTGAGAAATAGCAGAACAAGTTAATTTCGCTCTCCCTATCGGATTAGATTGGGTAGGTGGTACACATAGGGCTACAGAGAAGAAAATCCGATAACCTGATAAAATACATTTTGTGGTAAGATCACCTCAACCAGATAGTTTGCTCTTCCTTAGTACTGGGACATGACATGGTGGAATGTGTAGATACATCACTGGCAGGTGCCTGGATAATCCATGTAATAGAGAGATGCAGATAAAGTAGTCTGTGTGTGAAATATGCCTCCTTAGGGGTTCTGTACACCGTAACATGCTCCCTACTGGGCTAACTTACCACAGCCCCAATAGACTTCCCATGTATTTATTCCAAAGAGTGACTTTTCAGTTACTACCTAATACATCCCACCCCTGAGGTTCCTATAAGCCTACACTGAATCATTTGGGATACTACAACTCCCAGCATACCCTGATAGCTGCAAGTTCTGTTATGCTATCTGTCATTCTGCTAGACAGTTTTAGAATAAAGCCTTAAAGTGTCACTGTCATTTGAAAAAAGGTTTAATATGTCATAGAGACATGTCAAAAGTTTTGATCTGTCTGGGTCTGAGTGTTCAGACCTGTACTGATCGGGAGAACGAGCACATCCTTTCCCCAATCTGTGTAAGCATACTCAGTCGGGCTCCATAGAGCTGCATTATAAGCCCAAATGATCACATAACAGAGCCTGGAGAGGACTGCGCTTAGCGCAGACTTTTCCCAGCTCTGTCTCAAACCCAGACTGGTCAAAAGTTTAGCAAAACGACCGTGGCATTTAAAAGTCCCTATTACAGGGGGCGATGCTGTCAGAGAAAGGTATGCCAGAGGTCAGAAGATCAAAAATAGCAATACAGGTAAACGCCAGCCAAATCCAAATTAGACTTAGCAAGCACTGTGCAGAGGGCCAGAGGTATTCTTATGGAATGTCAGAGTTCCAGTCCAGGGCGTAATTGGTCCAGCCCTCTGACATCAGGCCACACAGATCAGACAGGTAAGGAAGGAATATGAGTGGTGAAGAAACTGTCAATCACAACTAGCTAAACTGTCTGCAGCCAAGAACAAAGTCAGCAGGAAAACAGACGGGTGAGGTGGAATCCAATTAACACAGCAAAGAGTGAAATAGAGCAGTGTTCAGGGCAGTACAAGACAAAATATAATAAATGTGCAAAACCATGGTCAACAGCGCATCCTCTGTCGTGCTTTACGGACAGTGGATGATGCAGAAGCAGAAATGAACACGATATAAGAGAATATTACTTCATATTTCACCACCATTAATGGTCTGTAAAACTCAAACTCAAAAATTGGAACTATATCGATATTGTGTGTGATATAAGGTTATTTATATATATATATATATATATATATATATATATATATATATATATATAGTAACTGGATCCAAATACAAATCAAACTAAATTTTCCTGTGTTCTTTCGGTACAGAAACTCAGACAGACGGATGAAACAGATCTATCCTTTCAGACTATGATGCACCTAGCAGATGATAACCTGATTACCACCCACCAGATGTGCTGTTAATATGATAATTGGTGACTCCTGGGATCAGTCAGAGTGGAGAAGGCTAGTAGTAAGCTAGACTTTGGTTTCTTCTAGATGTTACGTGGATATGTATACACATACTAGTGTGACATGCACACAATAGACTTGGACATAGCCTCTAAAAAATACATTGATGTTATAGTAATACAGCACAGCCTAAAAATATTAAAGTGATTCCGTCAGTTCCATTGCAGGTACAGAGCTGCAGATCCCGTCAGATAGGTGCTAGGTGGAAAACATTAGCCATAATTTTAGTTTTGAAAATTGTAATTGTATAAAAGTGGTTCTTGTTAGAAATTGAAGAGTTAAGCTGAGCTGCAACAACATGCCTCCCATGCCCCTACCTATAATTAATTACCATTATATGCCAAATCAGGCAGCTGTCGCCCCATGTAAGGGTCCTTTACACAGCCCAATATGGGGCAGTGCAAGGTCATGAGAGCGGTGTTCGTTTGCAGTGCTTTCAGAACGCATGATCAGTTGCAATGCTGGGTCGCATGAACAACCCTGGATCATTTGTGCAGCCATTTAGAAATCTTGCTGTCAGCTGCAAATTGACTATTTACACAGGAAGATGTGCGGCTAATAGGGAATTTTAGGGATTTTAGCATGGCCCGAAAGATGTGATCAGCCAAGAAGTGGGCGCTTTCCATCTCCTCGACTGATCACTGACACTTTTACACAGGCTGATAACTGGCCAAGGAGAATTTCTAGCAACACTCCCTGTAATGAAAGGGCCTTTAGGCTGTGTTCACACATGCAGTAACGCAATAAAAATGCAATGTGAATGCATCATTTAATTGAAGTAATTGATCATTTCATTGCGTTATGGCATCACTTCATTGCAGTAATTCATCATTTAATCTATGCAACGAAACTCCAATGTGTGTTAATATACCCCTATGAAGCCTTATTGTACAGCTGTCATTCAGGGTGGTTGGGCGACGGGGATGCATGCTGCTGCAACTCAGCACCACTAGCCTGACACTTCAGCATCTAAAAAAAGCATTCTTATAACTTTACAAACTGTAATCAGCAAAACTAAAGGTATGGCTAATTGTATGCACCTAGCACCTAGCTGCTACTTGGATACAACTAGAGCTGCCTATCTGCTACTTAGATACAACTAGAGCTGCCTATCTGCTACTTAGATACAACTAGAGCTGCCTATCTGCTACTTAGATACAACTAGAGCTGCCTATCTGCAGCTCTGTACCTGATGTGCATCTAACAGATCCCCTTGAATGTGCTAGTATGATCTCATTGTTAGCACATGGTACAGGGTATAAATACCAACAAACACTCATCCTTGAGGTTAACCCCATTATTCTCTCTTTCAACATAAAAACAAGGCAGTAGGAGCATGACCTTACTGTGCCCTACTGCTTTTCTAAACGGCTTCATATTTCATGTAAAGTATCTCTACTAGAGGAGCTAAACGCATGTTCTGTACTATACCACTACTGTACATATTAATGAATGATTGCTTTTATAGGTCAATGTGTTTAGTTCCCGTAAGATGTGAAATAAAACCAGTGCAACTCATTGGCAAGAAAGCAAATAGTTATTAAAACCTTTTGTTTTTTATATTGCAATAAGTGACTTTATGTAAGAAATCCTGCTTTCCTGCATGTTGCATAATGGAGACGCTGATCTGCTCTCCGTACTGATAGTTCTAATTGAATTAAACGGATTGAGAGATTTTCTGTTAAAAAGTCCTTCTGGTGTTAGTCGGCTAGTTGGCTGATGTGACCTCCAAGTGACGTCTGATGTCACAGCCTTTTCTGTCAATCCTTTCATGCCTAGGATGTATACTAATCAGCAGTAACATGAAAACCCCTTGCCTAGTAATGTTATTATCGGTCCCCTTTGAAGGTTTTCTGTGGTGTCACCAAAGCTTTAGCGAAAGATACTGATGTTCCCACACAGTACTTTTGCTCAGTATTTTGCAACCAAAAAACACAGAAAAGCTATGTTCACGCATTGTTCAAACTGAGTGGATGGCCACCATTTTAAGCTCAAATATTTTTTTTTAAACAACAGCCATTGTTTTAAAATACCGACCATTATTAAATGACGGCTATCCACTGAATTTCAACATTCAGAGTATCAGGAGGAGCCGAGGAAATCACCTTTTCAAAGCAGGTGCTAACTAATGCTTGGGGGCACAAAAGAGCCTATCCGCTTACTTAGGGCACAAAGGGAGCTATCTGTTCCTTGGGGTCACAACTGGGTGGCTAACTGCTGTGTGAGGGCACAAAGGGAGGTAAGTACTGTGTGATAGCACAAAGAGAGACATAATTGGGGCCCTAGTACTGTATTAAACATAAAGGGGCACTATGACTGTTTGGAACATACCGTATGGGGCATAAAAGGAGAGTGCCATTACTCTTTGGCACCAGTAGAGGCACTGTCACCCTTTAGCGCACTATGGATGTACAGAAATAGGGAAGGTGCTGGAAAGTGAGGAGCCCAAGATGTTTGTGTGTAAAATTCGGCAGAAGTGAGTAATGGCTGGAAGAAGTCTTCATTGTTTTCTGGGCCAGATATGAGAAAGTACATGACTCAAAGAAGATGTCACCTGTCATTCACTTAAAGGGAACCCGTCACCATGAAAATGCTACCTAAGCTATCGGCATCATATTAAAGAGTAGAAGTAAATTAGCAGATTGATGTAAATGTTTATGGGAAAATATTCAGTGTAACTTATTATAAATATAATTGATTATACTTATTATTATTATTATTATTATTATTATTATTATTATTATTATTATTATATGTTATTTAGTGATTGAGATCTCTGATGTTTCCATGCTTAAGAGTCCAGTGACAGGCTTCCTTTAAAGAAAACATCAACTGTGGGTCGCTAGATATAACTTTACTCTAATCAATGATACATTCTGCAGAGCCTGTTTAGAGCTAATATCTATGACTATATGGTCACCATATGATGGTATTATTAGCCTTTGTATAGTGTTTTTTTTTATTCAGTAACAGTATGATGGTGATAATCAATCAAAATGTGGTGATAACATATGTTCATGCTGTGGCAGCATTATATGGAGGAATTTTATCTAAAACTAGAATAAAGTCTCCTTTTTATCCTTATTGGTGACCATATACTATATCATCCTGCCCCCGATTGTGCCAAGTTGATCACCCAATTGTTCCTCTGCAGTGGCGAGGTGTTTTCTTATGAAACATGAGACTGGTTGAACAGGCATATATCCTGGGAGCTAAAGGCCCGGCCCCTGTCACTGATCTTGTTGACTGTGGTTCTATTGTCGTTCAGTTCTTTCAGGGCGCAAAGTTTAAGAAAGTTAAAAAAACAAAACAAAAACAACAACAACTTTCTTTGGTCTTGTTTTTATTAAATGATCTTGATTCACTGACTCTACAAAGGTGTCAATGTAATTGTATTGGTAGATGAAAAGTGTAATTTTGGTTTTGATGGGGTTAATGGCGGTTGTATGTCCATAGTGAGTTCTTCATTCTCCATTTGTACTTCTTTAAAGATGCACGTTTATTCTGTCACCTATTATGTAGTGTCCTCAAAATGATTGATTTGAATGAGTTCAAAACCAACCCTGTAATAAAAAGGGAGAGCTTATATTGGTCATATTTGTAGTGACACTTGTTCCCATCTTCACACCGTATGGCTTGGATGCTAAGGGTTTCTTAAAGTGTTGATATGGTCTATTTCTAATTTCTATGCTTTTTGCAGACTTTTGGTCACTTCCATTGTTCTTGAATACTCAGATTTACAGATTTCCATATAACATCTAGTATCGCTGTTTACTTTTCCAAATATATATAACTCTTCAGCACCAAACTCCAAATGATCTCTTTAATATTTATGGTGTTTATGGTCTTTTATTTCTGCCTTTAATATCTCAAAACTTTTTTTTAAATACAATTTTGCTCCCAGATTAGGTGTCTAGTCAGGTGTGAAATGAAATTCTGCCAGTCCTTCACCTCCTGTTCTTACTGTTCACTTAGTCTCACAAAAAACTTTTTCTCATATTCAAGTAGATAGTTGATTATGCATAAAGAATTCTCTGTTAATAACTATTCATGGCCTTTCACAAAGGTGCTGCCCTCCAAATGCGATTCGGGTCTAGAGGGATTTTTCAAACCTCTACGTACTTTATTTTATTGGAGATAGTTTCTAAACTCGCAATCTCTCCTAGCAGTGAAGTAAATAATGCATAAGGGTACAAACACACACACACCAGATACGCAGCAGATTAGATCTAAATAACTGAACACAGCATCAAATCTGCACCACCAAATCTGCTGCAGATCTGCTGCGTATCTGCTGCGTATCTGCTGCGTATCTGCTGCGTTTACGGTAAGTGTGTTTGTACCCTTAAGGGTATAAACCCACACACCGTATATGCAGCGTATTTACTGCTGCGATACGCAGCAAACTCGCAGCAAACTCGCAGCAAAATCGCAGCAGATTAGATCTAAATAACTGAACACAGCATCAAATCTGTACCAACAAATCTGCTGCGTATTTGTTGCATATCTGCTGCATATACGGTGTGTGGGTTTATACCCTAAGCATAATATTAAAGTGAAAATAAAAAATATATAAGTAGATATTCCAAAGATTTTTTTTTTTCATTTTTACACTTCTTTGCAGAATAGTGATTGACACAAGGATGTGGTAATAGAAGCTGACAGTGGGCCAATGATGTTAGAGAACTATTCACAGACTAACGCATAGGGGGAGAGTTATCAAAATGCACCCCAGGTGTATGCCATGGACAAGGTGCAGATTTGCCCCTTTTCCGTGGTATACATCAGCCATATCCCCCGCTTGCCTGATGGGTTAGGGCGCAGGGTTTGCAAGATGTCCGTACCAGACTTTTATGCACAATTTATGCCCTTTTAATGCCATATAGTATTAAGTAGATTGCTAGATTTGTATTTTCTTCCCTTGGTACATGTTGAATATGTTAAAAAGAAAAACTTTTTAAGATATAGAATTGGGAAAGTAAGAAATGGTATCCTTATTATAAGATGATAATAAAAAAGGCAATCTGAATGAATAAAAATGCATTTAATAATATAAATTATTGAGGCAAAGGAGTGACCTACTGGTATGGACATGATCGGTTAATATATGTCAGAGCAATTGAGATTTCATAGTTACATTGGAAATGTCACTTGAGACTGTGAATAAAGCCTAGGAATAGAATTGTAAAGATCAGTATGACTATAGATTAACTTAGGGAACAAATAACTATGCCCCTGTATTCAGGTCCCAGCGCAAGCTCAACAAGAGATCTCTGAAAGAATATTCATGTCCTAGTGTCCAGGTCCTAGCGTAGGAACATAAAGCTTTCTAAGGTTTTAGGGGGTACAGTCCTTATGCAGGTGTAGTATTGTATGTTCATAATACAGGCACAGCGCGCAGATAACAGTAGAAAGCATATGGAGAGAATTGCCTAAGAAAAAATGTTAGGCCGGTCATCCCATAGTCTAATACAGGGATGGGGAACCTTTGGTCCTCCAACTGCTGCAAAACGCTTAAGCATTGGTCATCCAGGCATGATGGGTATTGTAGTTTTACAACAACTGGAGGGCCATAGGTTCCCCATCTGTGATCTAATATGACTGAACTGTAATATAGGGTAGGTCAGGTTACAGGGAGCGAGTCAATTTACATTTAAAGAGTGTATTAGGAGTATGCTTCCCTTTTGGCCACATAGACACATGGAAGTAGATAGGTGTTATAAAAGCTCTGAACATGGTGTATTCTTTGTCATAGCCCTATTGTACCCATAAGAGTCTTTGTTCTAAAAAAAAAAAAGTTTTATTTTTAGGATCTAAATGATTACATATATTTGTAATAGTGATCCAGGGACAGTACATGTTCAGTGCCCATTCATTTTCCCATTTTTCAGTAATAATATCTATCTAGGGACAGTATGTGACCATTGCTGTGTGCTCCTATATGTTCTGTAGTAATATCTATCCAAGCACAGAGTCTGGTCAGTGCTATGTTCTTCTATATGTTCTGTAGTAATATCCATCCAGGCACAATGTCCGATTAGTGCTGTATTCTCCTATATGTTCTGTAGTAATATCCATCCAGGCACAATGTCCGATCAGTGCTGTGTTCTCCTATATGTTCTGTAGGAATATCCAGCCAGGCACAATGTCCGATCAGTGCTGTATTCTCCTATATGTTCTGTAGTAATATCCATCCAGGCACAATGTCCAATCAGTGCTGTATTCTCCTATATGTTCTGTAGTAATATCCATCCAGGCACAGTGTCCGATCAGTGCTGTGTTCTCCTATATGTTCTGTAGTAATATCCATCCAGGCACAGTGTCCGATCAGTGCTGTGTTCTCCTATATGTTCTGTAGTAATATCCATCCAGGCACAGTATCTGATCAGTGCTGTGTTCTCCTATATGATCTGTAGTAATATCCATCCAGGCACAGTGTCCGATCAGTGCTGTGTTCTCCTATATGTTCTGTAGTAATATCCATCCAGGCACAGTATCTGATCAGTGCTGTGTTCTCCTATATGTTCTGTAGTAATATCCATCCAGGCACAGTATCTGATCAGTGCTGTATTCTCCTATATGTTCTGTAGTAATATCCATCCAGGCACAGTGTCCGATCAGTGCTGTATTCTCCTATATGTTCTGTAGTAATATCCATCCAGGCACAGTGTCTGATCAGTGCTGTATTCTCCTATATGTTCTGTAGTAATATCCATCCAGGCACAGTATCTGATCAGTGCTGTGTTCTCCTATATGTTCTGTAGTAATATCCATCCAGGCACAGTGTCCGATCAGTGCTGTGTTCTCCTATATGTTCTGTAGTAATATCCATCCAGGCACAATGTCCAATCAGTGCTGTGTTCTCCTATATGTTCTGTAGTAATATCCATCCAGGCACAGTATCTGATCAGTGCTGTGTTCTCCTATATGATCTGTAGTAATATCCATCCAGGCACAGTATCTGATCAGTGCTGTGTTCTCCTATATGTTCTGTAGTAATATCCATCCAGGCACAGTGTCCGATCAGTGCTGTGTTCTCCTATATGATCTGTAGTAATATCCATCCAGGCACAATGTCCGATCAGTGCTGTGTTCTCCTATATGATCTGTAGTAATATCCATCCAGGCACAGTATCTGATCAGTGCTGTATTCTCCTATATGTTCTGTAGTAATATCCATCCAGGCACAGTGTCCGATCAGTGCTGTGTTCACCTATATGTTCTGTAGTAATATCCATCCAGGCACAGTGTCTGATCCGTGCTGTGTACTCCTATATGTTCTGTAGTAATATCCATCCACCAGGGGCGTAGCTAGGGGTTCAGCCTAGGGGGGAGAGTGAGTCTCAGTGGGCCACCAACCGATTATGTTACCCATAGGGAACATCAGTAGATGGCAATGCTTTCCGAATAATAAAGGGAATATTCTACTACATTATTCATAGTGAACAGGAACTGAGAACAGTGGAAAAGACTTTCTACATTACACATATATAACCATGTAAAAATTAAAGGGGTTATCCAAATTTGCAAAACATAGCTGTCTTTTTCCAGAAACAGCCCCACTCTCCTCCAAAGCTTGGATGTGGTAGTGCAGCTCAGTTCCACTAAAAGAGAATGGAGCCAAGTTATAATACCACAAAAAACATAGAGGAAGCTATGGCGCTGTGTTTGTTTTCTAATCAGCCATCCATCTATTCTTCTATCTATCTCTTTATCTCATATCTATCTGTCTAATATCTATTGGGCAGCATGAGGACTACACCATAGCTGATGGTCAATGACCAAATAGGCAACATCATAAGTGTATACCTGCAATACTAATAGAGTAAAAGTATAGTACAAATGCTGGGTAATAACAATAAATAGTCCCATGCAGTTCAAGGCAACTATACGAAATAACCCGTATACAAAAAAGCCAGACTACTGCAACATAACTAAATGGAATAATTACTTTACTAATTCATAGAAACAATACATGACAATACATTAAAATGTAGGAGAAATCAGCCCTGAGAATCATGGTGTACAGGGTGTATGAGAGCAGACAATTTATGCCTTCATGTAGTATTTAGACCCAATTTCAGCCCTCCTTTAGTTAGCAGGGTCCCTCTATGCTCTCATATAGTGAAAAGGCCACTATCTAAACCCTAACATAGTCGATTACCCCCCCTTGTTCCTCCATATAGAAGACAGACCCTCCCTGTGCACCCCCATATAGTAGTCAGGCCCCTCTGTACCTTCATGTTGAAATTCAGCTTCTCTGTGCAACCTTATGGTAGTTAGGCCTTCTGTGCCCCAATATAGTAATTATTTCCCTCCGTTTCCACGTAGTAGTAGTTAGGGCCCTCTATGCCCTCATATAGAAGTTAGAATCCCCTCTGTGCATCTATCTAGAATTTAGACCTCTCTATGCAGGCACCCCCCCCCCCCAAAAAAAAAAAAAAAAAAGTAGAATCTTCCATGTAGGCATCCCCTCCAGCACCATCTCATGTACTGTAGGTAATCCCCCTGATAAGTATTCCTCATGCAGCCACCCCCTTCCACAGCAGTAATCTACCTGGTAATCCACCACTGTGAGTAGACTGTACTCTACCTCCAAATTATGTACCCCCTTTTCAGTTAGCCAGGACATCCCATACCCCAACCCCCATAGATAACATCCTTCCCAGGAGTTAGCCCCACCCACCCACATAGGTCTCCTCCTAACTAAGGAAAAAAATAAGGAAAAAAAGCCATACTTATCTGCTGTGCAGTTGTAGTACTGTAGTCTTCTTATGTCAACTCTCTCCCTGCTCTCTGAGCGCACGAGTGACATCACTCATGTCCCACAGCTCTAAGGGCGGGAACAGCCTCTTGTGGCCACAACAGTGATTGGTAGGGTGGAGAGCCAATGCTCTCCTCGCCTTGTCAATCACCCTGCTGCATTCAACTGTATGTTCTCCTTGCATACAAGTGCATACAGCTAAATAGTCAGACACAACATTTGGTAGCCGTGTGGGCCCCTCAGGAGCACTGGTACCTGGCCAGGGGCCACCTACAGCCGATTTGTTAAGTCTGTCTGCAAAAGCAATAGCTTTTGCAGACAACATTAACTGGCCAAATCTTCAATGGGCCCCCTGCCTGTGTGGGCCCGGGAGCGTCCGCCCCCTCTGCCCCCATCAAATTACGCTACTGCCATCCACTGACAGTGTCTGATCCTTGCTGTGTTCTCCTATATGTTCTGTAGTAATATCCATCCAGGCTCAGTATCTGATCAGTGCTGTGTTCTCCTATGTGTTCTGTAGTAATATCCAGGCACAGTATCTGATCAGAGCTGTGTTCTCCTATGTGTTCTGTAGTAATATCCATCCAGGCACAGTATCTGATCAGTGATCCTCCTATATGTTCTTCAGTAATATATGTCCACTGACAGTATCTGATCTGTACTGTATGAAATCCAGCCAGGGACAGTGTGCTGTGGGGCCAGTGCATCTAAGTCTAGCATCATAGCATGTTATATTTTGGTGTGAAGTGAGGGATTTTGTACACCTACAGTATATTAGTGCTTACATCCGTAAACTCTAGCAAAACCCCTGGGCATACTGTAGCGATAAGGGATTCACCCAGGTTATTGCATCAAAAGGGGCTCGAAGGTTCCTGTATTATAAAGAAGACATTAAAAATATGAATGACACATTGTAGGAGGGGGCCCTATTACACATTTTTCATTAGGGCCCAGGATCTATAAGTTATTCCTTTGTTCTAAAAGGTTACTGCACTCTTTTGGCCTCTATTTTGCCTTTGCCCTACATAGTTAATAAGTTTAGTGGCATCAGGTGCACACAAACTGAAAATAAAATCCCCTGCTGATCTATAAATCTCTACAATTATAATGCGATTTTTAATATTTGTTGGCAATTTTCCATGTTCCAAGCCCGTTCAGTGCACAGCAGGTTATACATCAGGCTGAGCAGCGGGTAGAAATAAAGGTTAGTACTTCTTCTTTTAACACCCAGCGCACAATTATTTATTTAGTCTCTGAAATAAAGTGGCAGATGGGGAACACTTGGGCCGCTATTAGTTTTCAGCTTAGAATATGTCTAAAATTTATCCTTAAATAACACGTTTCCCTAATTCACTTTAATAGACTTATCATAGTCCACTTAAGACTACGTTCAGTCTTTTAAGAGAACACATACTTTCTCAAAAGTGCAGTAGACTACATTTTTAATCCCACAAAAAAGTATATTTTTTAGCTAGTATTCTGATATAGATATACCTTGCACAGAAACAATACGTGAATGGGCTGCTTAATAAGTTAATAAATTGTTCTTTTATAATTTGAAGACTATGGTCCTTGGTCATTAGTAGGGTAACCTACACCATGCTACCAATTATTGTTAGCTAGCAAGGTTTGCTTCTGTCACTGGTTCTGCAATGCCAAGCTGTGGGGTGCAGTTCTGTTAAATTTGTGATGTGGTAGCCACAGTGCACTAGGCCTGGCTAAATGTTTACTTGGGTCCTAGTACAAAGCTCTTGTTCATGTTATCCCCACAGACTACACTGCATTCACTCTTCTTTTCTGTACAGAGATTGGATAAGGATATACTCTGCCTCCTCTTGATCCTTAAGAGAAACAGATCGCTGATCTCAGGGAGACCAGCCAAAACGATAATACTGCTGATTAAATCGCTCAATGCAGTGAAATCCTAGGCGCATTGCTCCCTGGAGAAACATGAATATGCAAAAGAAGAACCCGTGGAGCCTCATTTAAGAGCCTCGAAACACAGGACTAGGCAGATATCCTTCTGGGAAGGACTGAGCCAAGAGATGGCTCCTGTAGGGAAACCACTAGAGATGAGCGAACCGGGTTCGGGTTCGAGTCCATCTTAACCCAATCGTTCGGCATTTGATTAGCTGGGGCTGCTGAAGTTGGATAAAGCTCTAAGGTTGTATGGAAAACATGGATACAGCCAATGACTATATCCATGTTTTCCACATAGCCTTAGGGCCTTATCCAACTTCAGCAGCCACCGCTAATCAAATGCCGAAAGTTCGGGTTCGGATGGACTCGAGCATGCTCGAGGTTCGCTCATCTCTAGAAACCACCAAAACCACCATATTAAGTAGCCCTATAAGTAAATGTAATGACAAAGGAAAAACCAAGGCCAGGTATTCATCCACAGGTGTTGTTCCTCATCAGTGTGGAGCAGGATTCTGGCTAGGTGGAAGCAATGCCTAGTAAAGCCATAAGAGAAACAGATTGCTGAACTCAGGGAGACCAGCCAAAACGATAACCTGCCGGCTGCGAGTTAAAGTGCTCAATTCAGTGAGATCCTAGGTGCATTGCTCCTTGGGAAACATGAATATGCATTTAAGACTCTTAAAACACAGGACTAGCCAGATATCCTTCTGGGAAGGACCTGGCCTTGGTTTATCCCTTTATCCCTTACAGGGCCACTTAATATGGTGGTTTTGGTGGTTTCCCTACAGGAGCCATCGCTTGGCTGGGTCCATCCCTGAGGAAGCCGGGTATAGCGGAACGCGTGGGGTGTTTTTGCTGCTCCTACCGGATAGGGTTAATTTTATGATTCTAATGACTGAGAAATTCCTTTACCTTGAGACTCCTGATACATGGAGACAATAAGGAATTTTCTCATGATGAACTATTTCACTCAGAGACATCTTTATCAGTTTCAAGGATATTGTCTGAACAAACTGGACTGTTTGGTCTATTGTGCTCTTGGAATGATGAGAAAGTATCATTGCAAAGAATGTATTGTTCTAACCTTTTTGACCTTTTTGAATAATAATAATGAATACTAATATAGATACCATTGCGCATGACTGAATATCTAAATCACTAGCACCGCCTCATCTATGCCTTATTAGCATTTGTTGACACCCTATATTTTATCTGACTATAAAATGTGATTACCATAATAAAACTTGGGCCATTTTATCCAGGCTTATAATCATGATACAATGTCTTATCTGTGTCCGTGATTTATAAGTGACGAGTTGGTAATACTGCAGGTTACAACTCTAGATATATTTAATAACCATCCTTTATCCTGGGTATTTGACTTTTTCTCCATAGAGAGGGTCAACATCTAAATTTAACCTTATCATTTGGCGTCCGAACCGGGACTCAGCCTCTTGCAAACCAGAATGCAGATAGACGGGATGCGGTGATTTATCCGTCATCGGATGCGCAGATATAACTGGCCAGGTATGAAAGACTTCCTCTCTTACGTACTATCTGTGCCTCCGCGGAGCGGATCGAATTAGATTCCTGTCACTTGCATTCTCTATATGTCTGTAATGCTGAGTCTAATTGTTAGACAAAGAACTCTGTAACCCAGGATAGGACAAGGTTAAAAGTGCTGCATTGCCGTCGCAAACTGTTGTGTGATTGAGATAATCTGTTGCTGTATTTATGCTGAATTAAGGAAAGGGATTGCCGAACATGATCACTTCTACGTCCTTATGGGGAGGCTGTGATTATTGCTTAACCCTTGTAATACAGCATGGCATCGAGAACAGCTGCAAGGTCACAGACAGAAGGCGCATAACTTTTGGAGTGAACGGGTTCCTGATAAGTGATATCTGTCTCGAGCAGCGGGAACAATACTTGTATTGATCCCATTACTTGTGCTTGTACTGTGGTAGAGAGCAGGTCAGAAAATCTGTGAAATACCCCCTTGCCCCCTAGGAGGAATTAGCAACGAGGGACAGTAGGTTGCTATAAAGCGTCGCTATAGTGTGTCACTATAAGCGTCTGGGTCTATAGTAGCTGTACTTGCCAAGACCTAAGGTTTAGGTTTTAGTCCCCAATACGCTACCTAGGGATTAGATGAGCAAGGATGAGACAGTTATTCTCTAAAAGAAGGGATCCCCAGTCTCCACATGAAGTTTATGTGAAGCTGATGTGAAGCTAAGGAAGATATAGTTAGTAATGGGCATGAGAAGATGCAGTGTAAGACCTAGAATAGATCTTGAGGAGGTTTGATATGAAGGCAGATACATGCCTTAGCCCCACCAGCCTCTCTCTCTCTGACCAACACCTGGGAAACCCCTCACACTCCTGTGCACACCTATTTTTGCCTTGTGGGTAGGTAACCAGACCTACATGTAACATGCAGGGCAAATGGGTCCATGGAATTTCCAGGAACCTTAGGGGTCAATCTAAGTACTATGCCTAAGGGGGAATCAAGGATTAGAGAGTAGATAGAGAGATGAGAGCCAGAGGGTCAGACAGAAGGAAAACATTTAGGATAATGGGTGGGAAGCACAGGTCCAGCTGGGTGGACATGTGCCGGTGACCAACAAAATCTAGATAAGACAGAATATTGTAGTGTGTGTGGCAGACCCAAGCCACATCATTATGTTACACCATTGTACCCAGTTTATATCTGTATACAAACCCCAGACCCTGCAAAAAGCCAACCTACCTCCAATGGTGGCGTATAGACCCTTTGTTTTGCAGGAATCTTCCCCTTGGTCAGCTGTTGAAGTAGTTACTTTGATTTAAAGTGCCCCTGACCTGATAGTAAGACCAATGCCTTTTTGAAGTGGGCAGCCTAAATTCAAATAGTGTGCAGTGCCATGTAAGTGTCTAAGTACAATGCCACGTACTCAGACAAGGAGAACAGTCCAGCTCATTGCTAGATACAGTACTGAGAGAGCTGAAAAGGGGTTAATGAAGGCTGCGTAGTGTAGCAGCATACAATTATTTGGCACATAATGTGTGTTATTTGTTATGTTTTGTTCAAGGCCATCAACCAGCTCTGAGGGCTGCAGATCACATGCAAGCAGCATTAGGAAAAAAAAGAAAGAGCTGTTAGTGTAATGTACTCTCCTACATTATATACTGTTGTATTTCAGCCAGTTTTACTAAGCTGGTGTTCCCCTTTAGAAGTAGTGTGTGACTTGTTACAAAATGTTGATCATTTTCTGTTGTCCCGATCGTGGAACATTTGCTTATTTATGTACGCCACTTTTCTGTAATCAGCCCTCAAAGATGACGACTGAAAGCCAACCACTCCCACATATCATCCACGTCTGTATTATAATTGTGACGTCTCAAAACCACGCCCTAAGCCAACATCCCTATATCCGGTTATCTAGTCCAGTGGCCATTTTAGCTCCTGGCATTGCTGTCCCCCGCCCATACTGCTTAGTGTCACTGAGGGGGCGGGCACAGGACTCTCCGATAGAGTCTAACAACTGTTTTGCACATTTATTAATGAATGTTATTACCTGACTGTGAGGAAAGTTAGACAAAGGTTTGTTGAAAGGAAAAGTATAGAGACTGTTTGAAGGAGTCGGGTCTAGTAGACCTATTAGTGTTGTGCGTAAGCGTCAGTAGGAGTCAGAGAGAAAAAGCACATTTTATTAGGAATGTCAAGAGAAAAGTGATAATTGGTAAAGATCAAACGCAGAAGTTTGTGCACTTTTTAAGAAGAAGTAGTTTACTACTGTAATATATACAGTATATTTCTATGTAACTTTATTTAACAAGTCTTTATATATATATATATATATATATATATATATATATATATATATATATGTGTGTATATATGTGTACACATCTATCCTAATAAGTTCTACGCAAATTGTTTTTTTTCTACTAAGTTATAAGTATGTGTGTCACTGTCCAAGGTTACAGTCTGGTGTATAAGAGCACATCTGATATCTTCTGTAACTTCAAGGATGTTTGAAAAAAAATAAAATAAAATAAACTTCCAAGAAGTTTTAACTCTTGTATCTATGATTTTACTGCTCACTGCTCAAGGTTGGAAGTGAGGCACAGAGCGTTCTGCTTACTGATAAGAGCAGCGTATTGAAGGAATGGATTCATTTCAGCTAATAATGGTACAAATTAAGCTGAAGGTTCTGACAAAAAGAATTCTGATAAAAAGAATTATTCTATATACTGTATGTTTTACATTTCATCTTTAAAGTGTCTTTTATTTGATTTATAGCAAAAGAAGGTTGTATGGGACTAGCCGATTGTAACATCTTTTATTATTTTTTTTTATTTTTAGGGTTAAGGGTCTATTCACACGTCAGTATATTTTCCAATCCGCAATTTTGAATCCGTAAGCAATCCGCAAATTTTCATCCGTATTGCATCCGTATTGCATCCGTAAAATACGGACCCCATAGAGTTGTATTGGATGTGTCAGTTACTGTCCGTACTAGGGTCTGTCCTTTTTTTTTTGCGGAACGGATTGCAGCCCAGTACACAACACGGATGTGTGTATGGGTCCATTGAAATACATTGGTCCTATCTTTCTGCGGATCCGCAATTGCGGACAGGAACAGGATGTGTGAATAGGGCCTAACAGTTTTGTGATGATTATAGCAAACTAGCTCATGACTTTATATATTGTCTTATCCCTAGTAAAGTCAAACCCATATCCATGGCTCCAGTCTGCACTCCTTATACCCCCAATATATATATATCTTGTGCTAAGTGCATTGAATCCAGCATCTCTGTTGCCTCTTGATGTAGATTCAAATGGGGGAGGGGATAGAGGTGAATGGAAATGGGAGTAGCCCATTTTGATGGAGCAGCCAATTTTGATGTTTAAAAAAAAAAAAAAAAAATGTAAACACTTTTGAATGAAGATGTTTTTGTTACTTATTGTGTTTGATATTTTAAATCTGAAGGATGAAAATGTAATTGAAAGCCCGAATATTAATGAAAGTTTAAAAGTTTTCATTGTAGATTATCCCAGACTTTTCACACAAGACGCAAGGATATATGGTGACCGCCATGCAGCGTGACGTTCCACTGCAGAAACCGCTCCTGCCATAAGCTGGAGGTGAGGACAATCACTGAGACATGTAGGATGGTTGGAGGTGACTGTGCAGATGTCTATATGAAGCCCACCATTATGGGTTAATTGGCAAGTGAGAGATTTGTTTGATCCCTGGGCTTACCAAAAACACTTGTAGGAAAAAAGAAAAAAAAAAAAAAAAACTGTTCAAAGAAGGAGAAAAGCTGCCATAGAGCGGCTGACGCAATGTTCACTCAGACAAACCCTGATGCCAAAAGGGTGATGGATGATGGATGAAGCTGGTGATGCTGTGGTTTCTGTGCTCTTCCCAAGGTAACTGTACAAAGCGTACAGGTGGAGGGGGAGATGTTTCCAGTCTCTTCCTGAGGTAACCGTACATAGTGTACAGGTGGAGGGGGAGATGTGGATCTGTTTGTTTTTAAGTCTTTTCCAGAGACAATCAGCAACAAACTGTGAGACCAGCGGATGGAGAGGAGATACAGGGTAAAGATGGCATCCAATAACTATTTGCCGGCAGCCTTGTATCTCACTGTAAGTTGACAAAACCAGCAGAAGGAAGCCATGTGTAATGTGATGTGGTATCCTCACATTGGGCGGCCCAGGGGACAACAAATATAGCAGAGAGGGTTGTGTACGGCTGTATTATCTACACCTGTCATAACCTACTGTAAGTAACACCGTAAAGTGCCTGTCTGCACAGTCTGTCATCTTCCTGCCTGTTTCAGGGACTGTAAGTGGACGTCATCCAACTGCTACAGGTGGCCTATATAGGTATGTCCTTGTCTGTACTGGTGTCTTCTTTACAGGTTAGCCAAAGCTATGAGAGAGAACAAAGCCAATGTCTGAGGTGATACTAGTGGCCTTAAAAGAAGCTTTATAACTGAGGCCAAGAGTCCAATTGTCTGTAAAGAGGCCTGTCAGTCAAAAGATAGGTTTAAGGTTCCATACCAATGTTATTAACCATTACAAAAAGGATCATGTGATATATAATTCTCATAAAAAAAGTTTGAAACCTTCAATGATGTATGGTATATACTTTGCTTTTATTTCTATGGTGGTTATTTTATGTGTAATATGTGATGATCTCAGTGAAACAAGAGACAATTATTATATCGGTAATTAGCGCCCAGTTACTTCATATTATTGGTGTATGTATTATAGTATATGATTATTTATAGGAAGAGATGTGACCAGTCATTAGAACTGTGTGATCTAATCATAAAGACGTTTTCTAGGTACAAAATGAAGTAAAAAGACTAAAAAGAAGTGGAAATTCTGAGAATCCAATACTGACGATTGTGAATTCACTATCTGGTTATTATAAGTGAATCTAGTGGTTACATAGTAGGTCACATTGTGGAGATTTTATTGCATTTACCTGTTATGCTGTTTTTGGTTTATGTTTCAATCATCTTTTCATTTTTGCTTTTGCCATGAGATAAGATTTGCTCACATCTAAACTTTTCCTTTTCAGAAACTTTTTAGTGTCAAAGTTTTTATTGAGGAAGATTTAATGCATACAATAAACAGGATGAAGGCAAAATCGCCCCACGCAGGGGGGATAAAGTACATTGGATACCTCCTCCAGGTTTGGAAGAAGAAAACATAAGATCAAGGAAGAGGAAACATAAAACAAACAAACCTAAGGCTAGGTTCACACTATGTAACTGTGCGGCTGTATTTGCGGCTGTAATTGTGCGGCGGTATTTTTGGTGGTTCATGCGTACGCTGGAAAGTATACGATATACGGCTGCACAGTGCACACTATGTATGAATCTACGGCCCTATCGTAAACGGACCCGTAAAAAATTAACAAGACCATTGTTTGCGGCTGGAAATGCAGCCGTGGATTGACAGGCGGTCCGTACAGAGTACTTCAAAAATAGCCGGCAATGATGCCGAATGCCGATGCCTCTAATAGTTAATATATTAAATTAATAAAACACATTTTCTTTGTAATAAAGTCCCTTTCGTTGTTCAATAATTTAATTCTAACGAATCCATCATTTTGCAATTAAATATACTGTTAAAATAAATATATATATAAATAAATGTATATTTATATATATATTTATTTTTTGACAGTATATTTAATTGCACAATGATGGATTCGTTAGAAAATAAATTATTTATTTATTTAAAAAAAAACCGCATAGGGTCCCCCCTATTTTTATAACCAGCCGGGTTAAAAACCAAATGACAGCAGCCTGGTAACACCAGGGTGGGAAGAGCCATTGTTTTAGGCCCTCCCCAGCCTAAATCTTACCAGCCTGCTGCCGCCCGGTCCAGGGGCGCCAATTTTGACGCTCCGGGACCACTGGCACCCGGCTCTTCCCAGTACCCCTGTTGGCATTGGGTACTGGGGTAATAATAGGGGGTTAGTGTTAGCCATTTTATACCGGCTAACACTAGGCCCCAACTTAGTAATGGATTCCGTCTATTAGACGGCTTCCACTACTAAGTCTATAAAGTAAAGAAATAAAGACAAGACACAAGTTAAAAAAATTTTTTATTCAAATAAAAACACCCCCACACCCCTCATTGACCATTTTATTTAAAAAAAACAACAAACAACCGCTGGTCATCGACGTAGTCCACGGAATCCGACGTAATCCCCAGGATACCGATATCTGAAAAACAAAAAGTATGCAGCATCTTTACAGATTGCTGCTTACAGTCTGGCCCCCAAGGGGTTAAGGGAGGATGTATTGCATCCCCCTTAACCCCTTGGGGGCCAGACTGATGTCAGACTGCACCCATCCCAGCAAGGAAGGGGTTAAGTGACCCCCCTTCCTTACTGGGAGGGGTGCAGTGCTGGGGAGGGGGTGGGGAGAGCTCTATACTCACCCCGATGTGTCCTCTTCGCTGGTCCGCAGCACAATGAAGTGACTGTACTGCGGACCGGCTCTTTATTTGTGCGCTCAGCCGATCAGCCAATCAGCTGAGCGCACATATAATTCTAAATGTTTCTTCTAATAATGCTATTGTGATAACATAATTAGAAGAAACATTTGATGTTTTAATTAAAGTAAAGTGATGATTAGTACAGAATGCTCTATTGCCGGCAATATGAATTAATGGCTTATGGAGCTTCCTGTACTAATTAATATTTAATTAATAAAACACATTTTCGTTGAAATAAAATCAGTTTCGTTGTTCAATAATTTAATTCTAACAAATCCATCATTGTGCAATTAAATATACTGTCAAAAAATAAATATATATATAAATATACATTTATTTATATATATATTTATTTTAACAGTATATTTAATTGCAAAATGATGGAATCGTTTAAATTTAATTATTGAACAATGAAAGGGACTTTATTACAACGAAAATGTGTTTTATTAATTCAATATATTAACCATGAGAGGCATCGGCATACTGCAGAGGATCGCAAACCCCGGTAATAGCGATTCCTGTAAACTGTTTCCCTGCTTTCCCAGATGCATCCAGAGGTGTTTCCATCACTTTCTTAAGATTTTATTTGTTATTTTTAGTTGAACCAGATTTCCAAGTAAATGACCGTATGTTTTCAGCCGCATGTCTATTTTTTCCCACGGCCGTAGTTTCATCCGCACATTTACAGCCGCATAAAAAATACAGCCGCACAGTTACATAGTGTGAACCTAGCCTGTGCATACAAGGTCGTTCAAGTGCCTGCAGGATTTAAACATGAAGGGTAATAGAGTCCCTTGGGGGGGGGGGAGTGGAGGGTTCAGCTCATGCGTAGGTACGGAGGAATTCATCGCTAGGAAGCCAGACGGAGCATTGAAAGTAGGGATGGGGTGGTTGCGTAGTCTAGCCATAGTTGCCAGACTGCGGTGTATCGTTCGAGTGTGTCAGTACGGGTGGCTTCAATTTTTTCATAGAGCATGATTACATTCACCCTGTCAACAACTGCCTGGACTGACAGTGTGGGAGATCTCCATTTGGCCGCTATGTGGATTCTGGCAGCCATAAGGACGTGTTGGAGTAGTTTATGTTGTTTGAAATTAGTGGAGGGAAATTTGTCTCCTAGTAGGAGTGCTGATGGCCTTTTAGGGAGGGCTTTGTGAAGCAGGGAGGAGAGAATTACCAATATAGAATCCCAAAAGCTAGAGACCACAGGGCAGGTCCACCAAGTATGCAGTGTATTGCCAGTATCTGAGCAGCCACGGAAACGGGTCGGTGGCACATGGGGATAGAATTTATGAAGGAGGCTGGGCACATAATGGACCCTATGTAGCACCTTAATCGAGGATTCCATAAGGGACACTTGTCGGCTTCCTTTAGTGATCTGTTCACAGCAATGATGCCATCGCTCTGGGGATAGTGTAAGAGCAAGGTCAGTTTCCCATTTGATCATCAAAGGTAATTTGGTCTGTGGGGGGAGGGGAGTTGAATGTGAAATACAGATCGGAGATTATCCCCTTCCCAGTTGGGTCAGAACGGCAAATGTGTTCAAATGATGAGAAGGAGGTGCTAGTGTTGCCTTGCCACGGGAGGGATTTGAGAAAATTGTAAATTTGGCGTAGTCTAAACAGTTCTGAGGACGGAACGAGGTGGTCTTGGCGAAATCTGTCTAAAGGGACTAAAATGGAGTGTTGCGTAAACTTCTTGAGGGTGGTCAGATGGTTTTCCGTCCACCACCGAAATTCTGAGGGGGAAAGGCCAGGGGGGAACATAGGATTGCGAAGTATTTCTAGCATTGGGGAGGGGTTTAATTGCAATTTGTACTGGAAGCGGAGGGTTCTCCAGAGAATCAGTGAATGGTGCGTTAATGGGGACTTGGCTTTCAGTTCTCGTGGGAGAAGACCGGTGGACCATAGTAAGCCATTCAAGGGGTAGGGTTCTAACAAGGCTGATTCCAAGTGAACCCAGCGGGGTGCATTTTGTCGGGCGGAGATCACGGAAAGTTGGGCAATACGAGCATCCTTATAGTACCTGTCAAAATGAGGAACTGAGAGGCCTCCCAATCTTTTGTGATAGTGCATAATAGATTTAGCTTTTCTGGCTTTAGCATTGTTCCAAATAAATTTGAAGACTTGTGCTTGAAATCTATGGAGGTCACGGGCAATTATGGGTATTGGGAGGGCCCTGAATAGGTATAGCAACCGGAGGAGGGTCACCATTTTAATTGCATTTATCCTGCATTTATCCATGATGGGGAGGGGGAGTCAACTCTTGGGCCAAACGACTAAATAAGGGGGTATAGTTCCATTTATAGACTGACGCCAGTGTTGCAGGGATATTTACTCCCAGGTATGTGAGGTAATGCTCTCTAAATTGGAAAGGGAATGTATCTATAAGGTGGTGTCGCTCTGGAGGGGCAGTGTTGATAAGTAAGGCCTCAGATTTATCTACATTAACTCTAAGTCCAGATAATGTTTCAAAGGTGCGGAGGAGTGAGAGGAGATTTGGAACAGAGATGAGAGGGTTGTGGAGGGTGAGGAGAAGGTCGTCCGCAAAAAGGCTGCATTTGTAGGTTTGGTCTTGCATGATAGGTCCCTGAATGTCCGGGTGCATTCGTATGGCTTCAGCAATGGGTTCCATTGCTAGAGCAAATAGGGCTGGGGAAAGAGGGCATCCCTGTCTAGTACCTCTGGTGATAGGGATTTGGTTAGGAGTGCTAGAAGGGAGTTTTAGGAATGCTGCAGGTGAGTCGTATAAGAGCTGTAGTGCTTTAACAAAGGGACCTGAAAAGCCTAGTTTTTGTAAAACTTGGAAGAGATATGGCCATGATAAGGAGTCAAAGGCTTTCTCTATATCGAGTGCCAAGAGAAATAGGGGGCACTTGTTCAGGTGAGCGGCATGGATCAGATTGAGGGTGCGGTGTATATTATCAGGGGCTTGTCGTCCTGAGATGAATCCTATCTGGTCTTTGTGTATTAGTGAGGGGAGTAGTAGGTTAAGTCTCTGGGCTAAGATGGAGGTGAAAATTTTTAATCAATGTTGAGGAGGGAGATAGGCCGATAGTTTTTAGTCTGCAGGGGGTCCTTGTTAGGTTTTGGGATGACAGTAATTAATGCTATGTAAAATTCAGGTGGCATTTGCTTTCCAGCTAGGATGTCATTATAGGCTGATTTAAGGTGAGGTATGAGGAGGGTGGAGAACTTTTTAAAATAAAGGGCAGTGAGGCCATCTGGGCCCGGGGACTTCCCGTTTTTTAGGTGTTTTATAGTGGCTGCTATCTCTTCTTCAGTTATATCCTGTCCTAGTGAGGTGGCCGCTTCAGCTGTCAGTGTGGGTAGACGTAGCGTTTGCAGAAAAGTTGTAATGTCAGGTAGGGAAGGAGGAGTGGGTTCAGAATATAAGGAGGTGTAATATTCACAGAACGTTTTGTAAATGGTGTCAGGGTTAGACGTAGGGGAGCCTCTCGGTCCATTTACCTGGTATATGGTGTTGAGTTTTTCTTTGGAACGGAGTTTTGCTGCTAGTAGTTTGTCTGGTTTGTTAGCAAACCGATAGTAGGTGGCTTGGGTCCACCTAATGGCTTTTTCAGCTCTATTTGTTAGAATGGAAGCTAACTGCATCTTAATAGTTTTAATCTGTCTATAGAGGAACAAGGAGGGGGCATGTTGGTTTGCAATTTCTAGGCGGTGTAGTTGATGTTCTAAGTTAGTTTGCAGTTTGGTTCTCTCTTTCTTCCTTTGCGCTGCTTTTTTAATTAGGGTGCCTCTGTTCAGAAACTTTTTAAAGTTAGTTTTTGTGACTTTCCAATACCCACATGATGCCGAAGTGGTAGACTCCTTGTTATAGAGTCAAGTCTGTTATATACAGTGAAGAACTTATTGCATTGCAGATCTACCTACCTCATCTGCTGTAAGTTTGTTCCGCCATCTATAACTTTCAATAAAACGTATAGTACTATTTTTGTCTATTCTATGATGATGCCCATAAACTAATGGGAGTCCTTCAGGGTCTCATTCAAGTGGTCTTATGCATAATACTGATCTGTTAGTCAGTAAAAGTGTTTATGTGTATTCTCTCTCGTATAAAACCTCAACAAACAGGAAGAAGCTTCACCCTCATATAAATGACTAACGTGATTATGTTTTTTTTCTCTTATCGGTTCTTTTGAATCTGGGCCACCTGGACATTTCTGGAGGTTGGATGCTGTACTAGTACTCGGAGGATGATTTCACCTGTGGTCCCTTGATCAACCTGTGGCTGAGGGTGGAGTCCTTAAAACCTCCGGCTATGACCCAACCACCAGTGATGACCCACGTCCATGCTCCACGGATGTCAAATGGGGGATTGATAGGGTTAATTTTATGATTCTAATGTCTGAGAAATTCCTTTACCTTGAGACTCCTAATACATGGACACATTAAGGAATTTTCTGAAGAAAACTGGACTGTTTGGTCTATTGTGCTCTTGGAATGATGAGAAAGTATCATTGCAAAGAATGTATTGTTCTAACCTTTTTGACCTTTTTGAATAATAATAATGAATACTAATATAGATGCCATTGCGCGTGACTGAATATCTAAATCACTAGCACCGCTTCATCTATGCCTTATTAGCATTTGTTGACACCCTATATTTTATCTGACTATAAAATGTGATTACCATAATAAAACTTGGGCCATTTTATCCAGGCTTATAATCATGATACAATGTCTTATCTGTGTCCGTGATTTATAAGTGACGAGTTGGTAATACTGCAGGTTAGAACTCTAGATATATTTAATAACCATCCTTTATCCTGGGTATTTGACTTTTTCTCCATAGAGAGGGGTCAACATCTAAATTTAACCTTAACACACCTGACCTATCCTTTCATCTACTGGACCGCACATGGTGATATTGTTTTCAGTACACTTTTCATTTTCATGATTAGTCACTGCATTACCCATTATTTTTGTAATAGTTTGGGGGATTTTTTCTTGCATTTTACTCATGTGCTGTGTCCCGGGTTAGGTAGGGTGTTGGGTCCGGGCTGGGATGCCAGCCGGACCAAGGATGACATTTTAGTGTTTTTAATGTTGAGTGGCATTTAGGGCTTTTCTCCCTAGGTTTACAGCTCCTGTTTTATATATATTTTGTGTATTGTAAGGCTATTTAAATAAAGATTTTTATTCTTTTGTGCATATGCTTTTTCTTTATAGTCCTTCTGTGTTTCTTATATGCATTGGTTTAGCACTCAGGTTATAGAGTGGTGCCCACTATACTCTCTGGTTTGGCATGTATTACGTTTAATCTATTCCAGACCTCATACCCAAGGCAAGAAACAGAGGGAAAAACACGTAGGTAGGTGTATTGGTGGCCAGACCAGAAGAGGAATCCAATAGGGTGCAAGGGCAAAAATAAGCAAGGAACGACTGGTAATGGCTAAGCATACATCTCGCAATATAGAAATACAAGGCTGGAAACAAACACAACATGCAGCAGAGACGTGCACCTCTCTTACCCTCCAGAACACCCCAACACACATTTCGGCCACACCCATCATCATGCCCATACACCTACATATGTGTTTTTTCCTCTGTTTCTTGCCTTGGCTATGAGGTCTGGAATAGATTAAACATAATACATGCACACTTTGCCTCCGATATTTTTTTATCTTAGCACTATGCACATAACACCTTGATGTATATGAAATTCGCTGGTCAAAGTGTATAACTGACTTTTCTATGTGTGGACCATGCAGTCTCTCCCCCTATGCTGTGTTGTTTGTCTTGCTTCCTCTTTTAGACAGTAATTATGATGTATATTATTGAATTATTGAAATTTTTTCTTTTTCCTAATAAACTTTGTGAATTATTTTTCTAAAACTGTGTGGCTCAAATGTTTTTGTTTTTTTGATGATTGTTAATAGTTCAAAGCCGTTTTTTTGTGGCACAAAATATCAATATTACAATAAATAAGTGCTAACCCCAATTTATCAACCTCAACGTGATTTTTTGTGAACATTGCATGCTTAAGTCAATATAAAATACTACAACAGTTCAATGCCATGCACATGAATGGCATTTCTATAACCCTATTTAGATGCATTTTTTATACCGCTGCTCCTTATTTCCCCCAGGGAACAGCAGAGGATGCCAATCAGACTAATCCTAATGTGAATCCGCAGCCGAATTGTCAATTTGCCACCATTACAGGAATGAAGTGTCTCTAGGATGTGTTCTCCTGACTCATCTGATTGACGTCACTAATTATTTTATGACTGCTTCTTATCTATAGTCACGCACAGCAGCCTTTTCCACATCCTAGGGCTCTGAGCAGAAGTTTATGGGCCCATATAGTCATGTGGTCAGGGTCACATAAGCCACCTCCTATATCACCCTATAATAACAGCTATATTTTGTAAGACAGGATTAAAGGTTTCACAATTATCAGATGGAAAGAAGAAAAACAGCAACAGTTATTAAATGAAATCAGTATTAGGGTGCGTTCACACCTACAGGATCCGCAGCAGATCCGCAGCAGATTTGATGGTGCAGATTTGATGCTGTGTTCAGTTATTAAAATTAAATCTACTGCGGATCTGCTGCAGATCCGCAGCAGAAAATATGCTGCAGATCCGTAAGTGTGAACGTACCCTAAAGGTAATAAAATAATAAGAAGGGGTTGTCCCACAATTATCACTTGTCAACTATGTAGGTAAAAAGTGTTTGTGAACGATGGGGTTCCACTTTCTGAGTCCCATTGATTACAGGAATAGTGTTCCTGTATCCTGTGATTGTAGGACAATTCCTTGAAAAAGTAATTCATTACCCGGCAAATTATTTTGTTTTCAGTGCATGTTGCTCTTTTCCTCTTAGCAGGAGTTTTTACTACAGCAACAGCACCCAGGTCACTAGGAAGACAAAGCAGCAAGGCTAGAAAAGTACTGCTTGACTTAGGGGCCTATTTCACGGAGCGAAAGTCAGCAGAATCGGGCCGATTCGGCCGATAATTGCTCCGTGGAATAAATACAACTATCCGCCAATAACAACGATCATTGGCTGATCATTGATATAGGGTTGAACCTAGAACTGTCTGGCGCCGACTGTGCATCGCTACGTGTAATAGCCGGCGACTGATGATTTACATTACCTATCCAGGCTGCAGGGCTCCTCTTGCGGTGTTCTTCTACCTGGGTCCCGCATGCTCCAGCTTCAAAGCGGCCTATCTCAGCTGATAGGCCGCTCAGCCAATCATTGGCCAGGAACGCCGCGGCCAGTGATTGGCTGAGTGGTCTATCAGCTGAGACAAAGAGAAGAAGATCGCAAGAGGAGCTCTGCAGCCTGGATAGGTAATGTATAAAGTTTAAGCAAGGGCTGCAAGGACACTGGTAACAATGTCCATGCAGCTCTTGTTAAACAATAATTGGGCGGTGTAATAGGCCCAGTAAACGAGAGCCGATCTAGCAGATCGTCGCTCGTTTACAGTTATTATAGGTCCCCATCGGCCCGTGTAATAACACCATTAGGGTCCTATTACACGAAGCGATTTTTAGAGATTAACGACTAATGATAAATGATCACAAACGAGATTGTTTTTCATTAACCTGAAATCATTCACCATATTACACAGAACTATAGTCGTTAGTTACGATCGTTATTGCGATCGTTACTATGATCGTTTATTTCTTCTGATCCCAGCAAAACAATGAATAATGTGCAATTACACTGAACGATTAGTAAACAAATGGGGAACTTGAGTGAACGAATGTAGAATTACAGCAAATGATTAGCGAACAATTAGCCATAATTTTAGGTTGAGATTTAAATCAATGATCAACCACATATGAACGATTTTTCAATCTTTGCCTGCAATTACACAGAACAATTATAATTTAAATTCAAATGATATTGCGATTTTTCGCAAGATTATCGTCCTGTGTAATAGGGCCCTTTGTCTCCTTTTGATGTTTTGTGTTCAGATGGTCACATAGTCAATAGCTCTACCTGTGGTTACCTGGAAAGAAAAACACACAGTCAAAAGAACACAGAGTGGTATGGCGCTGCCTTAGTACCACTGACATTTTCTTCTAATGATCACAGTGACATTGGCAGCCAGTGGTAGTAGTGTTAGCAAAGCCCCCTTTAATGCATTTGGTTTCATGTCCGCAGTTTAGTTGTTGAAATTAAAAAAAGAAAAGAGATCTCCTAAGAATGAAACAATAGTGCCATCTTCTGTCCAGTGTGGAATTCTTAAAGTTCTGTTGTGTGTTTATAATGGTATTGGATTATAACAGATATTTGGGCTCTTTTTATTGTAATTATATATATATATATATATATATATATATATATATATATATATATAATTACAATAAAAAGAGCCCAAATATCTGTTATAATCCAATATATATATATATATATATATATATATATATATATATACATATATATTTATATATATATATATTGTTGCAGCCACTTATTCCTTAGAAATTTCCTCCTCTGTTCTTTCTTCTTGACATGGGTAAATATATGATGGAAGCATAGCATGTTGCCCTTGGGAAGAGGTGACCCAGCCCTCTTTGGACTTATTCCCTCTTTTTTCCCTCTTTTGTCCACAGCAGCTTCCCGGGAGTAGTAAAGGATCCCATCTGAATCACAATTACTAATAGTTTTAATTATTTATCTTTCTAGATCTGATGTATACTTTCAATGTAATTGTGCGTGTACACAGACTTTTTGAAGCCAAAGCCAGGAATGGATTAGAAAAGAGGAGAAATCTCAGTCTTTTCTTTATGACCTGTTCCCTGTTTATAGTCTGTTCCTGGTTTTGGCTTAAAAAAATCTGTCAGATAAATCTGTCTGTGTAAACGCACCATAAGTCTATATCACCGTATAGGCATGCAGTGGTATAAATCAACTATTGACTTCACTTGTAAAAAAGAAACAAAAAACACACATTGTGCAAGGTATATATATATATATATATATATATATATATATATATATTTTTTTTTTTTTTTTTTTTTTTTACTGTGTCTCACTACATAAAAAGGGTCGAAAACCACTGTTAAAATTAATCTTTATTGGGACATTTGGGGAAGAATAAGTTGTGTTTACACCAAGGAGTGTTGTACTGAATCGTACCACAGACAGAGGAGCAGACAGGGACTGAATACAGCAACTGCTGCAGACTTACTGACTCCACTGACTGTGAATAGAAGTGTCTTGTTGTTTAAATAAATGGTCTCCAGCAACTCTGGGCTGGGAACTGGAAGGAGTGCTGTAGGAGGGCAGTATGCAGGGTGGGAGGATGGTGATAAAGAGCTGAGGTAAAACAATATATTTTGGGGATTGTAGTACTAAGTAAGTTCTCAAGTTCATGGAATGAGAGGACTACAGACACACAAAACAAATGGATTTTGGTT
Source organism: Dendropsophus ebraccatus (assembly GCF_027789765.1). Classification (NCBI taxonomy): domain Eukaryota; kingdom Metazoa; phylum Chordata; class Amphibia; order Anura; family Hylidae; genus Dendropsophus; species Dendropsophus ebraccatus. The sequence continues at coordinate 37,319,790 of NC_091457.1, read as the reverse complement.
ATTTCAGAACTGGGACAGACAGGTTAGCAATGCTACAGTATATGCTTCTGTAGATTGCACCCTTCCCCCTTGACATCAGACGTTAAAGCAGAACTGTAATGATTTGTAATGAATTCTATTTGAATTATTTAAGCCTTCCAATACTTATCAGCTGCTGTATGCCCTACAGGAAATGGTAATTAGTCTGACACAGTGATCTCTGCTGCCACCTCTGTCTGTGACAGGAACTGTCCAGAGCAGTAGCAAATCCCCATAGAAAACCTTTTCTGGTTCTTGTCACGGACAGACGTGGCAGCAGAGCGCACTGTGTCAAACTGAAAGAACACTCCACTTCCTGCAGGACATACAGCAGCTGATAAGTACTGGAAGACTTGAAATGACAAATCTCTATAAATTTCTGACACCAATTGATTAGAAATTATTTTTTGCTGGAGTTTCCCTTTAAATGGAACCTTGCTCTGTATTGTAATCTGTTCACTAGGCTGTTTATGAAATCAGAGACAAAGGTATTATATTGATCCTATAGACACAACAGTGACGGAAATGGTAGGTACTGTCCTCCTCAGCATTCCTCTTCCTCCATTATTTGGATCTCTTATTGATGCAGCACTAGTAGCAGCTTAGTAACTGTTAATGTGGTGAGGGGAACTATGGACCCTCTAGGCTCAGGGGCCTAGTCACAACTGTGACTGCTATGAGCCCTATTACTGTGCCACTGGTTCAAGACTTTGAGTTAATCAGCAATGCTGTTACATGGTAGACTCCACAGTACCCCGAAAGTCGATGCCTATCCTAGGGGTTGGCCATTGGTTTTATAGAGTAGGAGAACCCCTTTAATATTATATGGTAAACATGGTGCTACGCATGTTACTAATAAGGAACTATCTCCACTTGTCACTTTGGAGATGATAAGTGAGCTATTTTTATAACATCCATCTGCAAATTATTTGATTATTTACAATATAATTATTATATCGTATGTGTTCCTTGGCAACAATTTATAAGCGAACAACTCACAACTAAACTTCCTTCTTTGATCCCATATGAGACACGTTTCCCTGATATTTAATCCTATCACATGTTATTTTTAACCGTTCATGTGCTGCAGTCTTTACCTCAAAAAGCTAAGTCTAACTTTCTTATGTGTTTTATAAGATATTTACTTATGAGGTGTGGGAGCAATAAAATAGTAATATATTACTCACATATGAAATTCTAGATGCTGAATCTCATCCCTGGATGTGTGGTGGATACAAGAGGTTGCAACAGATGGTATAGTGCAGCGCTAGCCAGGTGCAGTAGTGTGTTGTGTATGTTACATGGCAGGGTGGCGATCCAAGCACCCAGTGTAACACACTGCAACACCTTGTCATTGAGCTGTTTCCAGGATACAAAATGCAGTTGCATAACATGCCAGGGGGCCCTCAAGCAAATTTTCAAACCCTGGACTAAAAGAAGCAACATGTGAAAATATTACTTCACTGAAAAATTAGTAGATGCTTGGAACAAACTTTCAGCAGATGTGGTTGGTAACAGACATGTTAGTTTACACAACAATGGCCACACGCTCGATTGTAAATTCAACAGAAATGAAGATCATCACTCCAGTACCGGCCGGGATGAACTTAACTGACACGGCCGGGTCGCAGAACGGCCGGTGTCATACGAAGTGTGAATGTGGTCTAAAGTTGCATGTGGGCTGGAGGGTTTGAGTGCCAGGGCTGCTTTTTAGTCTCAGTCCAGCCCTGCTGGTAAATAGGAGTATATATAATCTTGATACGCAACTTTTTATGTGGCTTTTTTCCCGTATTTTTTGGCACTAGTAGCACTTTTACATTGCATAAGTGTGTCTATCCCTGGTCTTTATACTCATAGACCTCCGTGATCTCCTTACCAATGGCAAATGTCTATGTAACTCAAACTTTAGTTTTTGGAGCAGTTTGTTGTTTGTAATTTAAAAGGTCAAGTATGAAGCAGTCCTAAGGCTCTGTTTTTACTTATGCTTGCGAGTTATGTTAGGGTTCCTTTAATTTTTGAAAGCAAGAATAAGGGCTGGACAGGGACTTGAACTCAGCCCCGGCATTGGACAGAACAGGGACCTACTTGCTCTTTGGTTTATGTTAAACATGTTTAATACTTTTTTATGTATTTTACACCTGATCGTCTCCTGTTTTACTTAAATGGGAGCTTACAGATCACCACCACTACACAGTGAAAAGAGACAAACTACTTCTAGCCCCATTTGCTGTGTACCAATCAGAGACTGATGAGCTGTACATTTTTTGCCTGGAAAAACCCTTTAATGCCTTTTTTTCTTTCTTTTTTTTAAAAGTGCACCTGTGGTTTTAACTTTCAAAATCTAATCCAAAAGTAGATTTGATATAAAGTAAGTTTGCAATTTACATTTTTTTTTTAGTTATCATGGGAAACATGGCACTTCCTGTTTTCAGACTCTTTTTTTTCTCAAAGAGTCAGAAAACAGGAAGTTCTGTGTATCCCAGGCCATCTGAGCTCTCACAGAGAGAAGGCAGTCATGTGATTGTTGGACACATTGAGCCGTGACTCTCTGTACTGGCCGGAATTCCTGTGTTTAGTCTGTTTTTTACAACTAGCAGAAGTCAGAAAATCTGCATTCTGGAGACCAGACCTGGATTTCTGGTAAGTTCAGCTTTGATTTACAGGGTCCTCTTCCCCCATGTACCAGTCTGCCATTTTCCTTCATGTATTGTGTTTTGATTTTGTAATGTTCCTGTTTGTTACCACTATCTATTGTATAGCGCTCTGGAATTAAGGGCGCTTTATAAATAAATAATAATAATAATGATAATAACAACAAAAACAAATAAGGAATGTATACGGCAAACTTGCTTTATTTCTCATCTACAATTGATTTCGATTTTAAAAGTTATGTACAATCAATAAAGGATAAAAGGAGGCACTCACCAGCAGTGTGTTCAGACCATCTGTCTTTTATTGCTGTGCGCAGGGGGAGCGGGGGAGACAAGGTGGGTGACCGCAGTTTCGAGGCTTAGTGCCGCTTTGAAGAGGGTTCATCAAAGCGCCACTAAGCCGCGAAACTGCGGTCACCCACCTTGTTTCCCCCACTCCCCCTCCGCACAGCAATAAAAGCCGGATGGTCTGAACACACTGCTGGTGAGTGCCTCCTTTTATCCTTTATTGATTGTTCATACAGCATGTTTATTTCGGATTGAGCACCACCACATACCGGACCCAGCCTGAGAGTGCCATTTAGTGGAGAGCCAGGCAGCGCCATCACTTTTTTTCTTTCTTGTTGAATTTTAAAAGTTATATTGACAGATCCACTTTAATAGCAGAATGCGTTTGCCACAAACATACAGGGAGATCAACCAAAACACAGCAGAGACACCATCACGTGTCAACGTCAATCTGTTGGTGTAATAGGGCCCTAATATACCCGCCACATACTGCATGTACTGCATGTACCACTCTCCTATACTGCTGAGAGGGTTAATCTGAGGTCAAGTTGCTAATAAACTTCCAGCATTACAAAGAAGCTACAATGTTGCAGATAAAGCCAGTCAGGGACTTGCTTGCCCCAGCCATCTCAGAAGGGAGGGGGGAGGAGGGGGAGACAGAGAGAAAGGCTCACACACAGATTTTTGTGTTTTCAGCAGAAAGCAGCAACTGAGAACTGGGGAAGGAGACTAAATAGATAATAAGTATGGAAGGAATTGTTAGCCTCACCATGGGCAGCAACATATCAAAAGTAATGTTTGAGCAGAATACCTCTTTAAGTCATACAATGATCAACATAGCCTACTTAACACACCAGCCCATCTGGTATTTGCCCGAAATGCCAGTTGGGCAGCCCTGTCAAGAATAGTGCAACATACTCTATGCTTCTTCACAATGATGGAAAGCCGACTGACACTATTTAAACGGCACCTGCACGGTACTGGGTTCTAGTCACTCTCCATCAGAGAGGTGATTGGTTCCCTAAAAGTCAGTGGTATCTGTTAGTGACTATTTAGATCCACAGCCTTTAATAATACTTTTATATATTAATAATGAGATATAACCACCATTACCAGCTTGTTGGTTAACTTTTCAAACTCTATACCCGCATCAGTAGAATGACACCAGGTCTATTGAACATTTATTTGGTTACTATGCTGCATTATATTATCTAATTTCTTCTTAATCCCCATTTATACTATAAATTATTACAGCCGTCTATAACTAAACTATTAGTAAGTAACACTTTGACAGTTTATGGAAATGACCATAACGTCAATATCATTAATCATCTGCGGCATGTGTGCCGTGGATTAGACAATTTACCGGCGGATTAAGAATGAATAGTTTTATTTTCTAGTGAGGAAATAAATGAGACTTTACGTTGACTGCTGTGGTTTTGTTTTTCCATGTATTATTGGAACAGAAATATTAACGGAAGTAATTAGATAGAACAGACAGGAATGGACATGGTCACTGCTTCCACTGCCCCTGGGTATATATACCTGGTAATTCTCTACTTTAGACGGGTAAGCATTTTGTATCTCACATTCAGACAAAGCGGCACACAGGTTTGTATATTTTATATAATAACTAGAAGGCTCTTTGTAATTTTACACAGTTTGTTTGAGTCCTTTGGTGTTTTTCTGTTTTTAGTTATATTTTTTCAGTCCACTGTTATCCACAGACCATTATGTTCTTTATTTCCTAATATATAATTCTTTATTGTAGGTTATTTGCTGTTAAAAGGGCACTAATGCATGTATATAATATATAGTGCTGCCCTTATATAGAAAATAATAAAGAGCCTATTTTTATTTCACCATACCGGCCAGGGTCCTCCAGCGGCAATTTTAGGTCCCCCGCTGAAGGCTACCGCTACCACTTCTATAATGCAAAAATATATATCTTTATTGCTTATAGCAACCGATTACTAGAGATGAGCGAACCAGCCGAGGTTCGGGTTCATATGAACCTGAACTATCGGCTTCTGATTCCCGCTGTCTGCCCGCTCCGTGGAGAGGGTGGATACAGCCTGAGGACTGCCTGGAAAACTGGGATACAGCCTATGGCTATGGCTGTATCCCAGTTTTCCAGGCGGTCCTCAGGCTGTATTCCCCCTTTCCACGGATCGGGCAGACAGCGGGAATCAGAAGCCGATAGTTCAGGTTCATACGAACCCGGGCATTGGCTGGTTCGCTCATCTCTACCGATTACAACCAATTACAACTCAGCTTTAATTTCTTCAACTGCTCTGGTTAAAAGACAGTTGTGCTGTGATTGGGTGCTATGGGTATCAAAGACAGCGATGGTAAGAGAGGCCCATTATACCTATTGGTATTGATTTTCCTATAGACACAATAATGGATATGTTTGATTTTCAGGCAGTGAGAAGATGGCACATTTACTGATCTCCTTGATGATGATGACTTTCCTCTTTGAATTCGCTTCTCCTTTTCCAGATCGGTGAGAATTTTTTGGATATACTGTATATCCGTACTATACATATAAACACAAGTATGCCCCCAGGCTGATGAATGTGTAGCTTTATTATCCTATAGGAAAACTTACAGACATGTAAATATCCATTCCCATAATTTATTTTGGTATTTTAAGCTCTGTAAAGAGATTTTTTTTTTTTAACTCAGTTTTATTAAAAATGTAGAAAAAAGCAGTACAAAAGAGAAATAGCACATGTATCGTCAATGGAGGAATAACATGGACAGTTCCAGCATGTTCATCAGGTGGTAAGTATAACAGAAGGCACTGCGTAAAGGCAAATTACAGCCAAAAACAAATCGTAACAAACTCACATAACAGAGGTGATTCAATTACACAAACAACATAATTAAGTCCTATCAGGGGGAGATATTGTCAGGTGGGAGTCTTTCCACGCTCCCCATACTTTAGCAAATTTTATGGACATTTACGGAGCAAATAAATGATTTTATCATACATCATTAGGCTGGGTTCACACTACGTATATATTTGAGGCTGTATAGCAACCAAAACAAGGAGTGGATTGAAAACACAGAAAGGCTATGTTCACATAATGTTGAGTGGATGGCCTTCATTTAATGGCAAATATGTGCTGTTATTTTAAAACAACGGCTGTTGTATTGAAATAATGGAAGTTATTTACCGTTATATGGCGGCCATCCACTCAATTTCAACATTGTGTGGACAGAGCCTTTCTGTGTTTTCAATCCACTCCTGGTTTTGGTTGCTATGAGGACCTGACATGAGGACCAAATACAGCCTCAAATATACATAGTGTGAACCCAGCCTTACTGTGTTAACTTGTTTTTTTCCACATGTGGAGGTTAGGGGGGCGAGGGTCTATCCATCTGATGGCAATGGATTTACGAGCGAGAAACAACGTCTCCCTTAAAAAAGTGTGCTGGTGTGGCGTCCAGACCTCTTCCTCCAACAAGCCAAACAGGCATACTGACGGCGACAGTGGAACTGGCATTGAGAGGACCAAGGACAGTAGCTGGATCACTGCACTCCAGAAAGAGGCAATGGACGGGCATATCCACACCATGTGCCAGAAGTCTGCTTGACCAGTCTGGCACCTGGGGCATGTGGGGGCTGGGATGCGGCCCATGCGAAATAATCGCTGGGGTGTTAAATATGCCTGGTGGATAAAATACAATTGGATAAGTTTGTTATTAGCTGCTGGGGATACAAATCTGTGAGACTCTAATAGGGCCTCACAGTCCTCCTCATCCAGAGTAGGAATATATGCTTTCTGCTTGTCTAATGCCGGAAGAGGGCTGGACGCCACAACCGCAGTGATCAGGTAGGAGTAGAGAGTAGAGACTAGGCCTCCTGGGCCTTGGGATCTAATTACACCTATTAAGGGGTGCGAGGACAATGAAGTCGTTGGGGTTGGGAACTGCGCGTTCAGGGCATGGCGCAGTTGGAGGTACCTAAAGAAGGAGGTACGTGGGATGCCAAAAGAATCCCTGAGGGAGTCAAAAGTACGTATGGCATGGTCTATATACATGTCACTCACATATAGGACCCCTACCTGAACCCAATAGTTCTGCTCAGGGAGAGATAATAGATGCGAGAGAGAGTGTTTATTCCATAGTGGAGCCTCCAAGGGGGTTCCCCGAAACTGCAATTTGTTCCCGGCTGCTATCCAGACCTTACGGCCTACTTTGTGGGCTGGTAGGGCCTGTACTCGGGGGCAGGAAGATGCCTCCAAGTAGGACCACAGTGAGATCGGGGAGATGAAGTCCATCAAGTGTTGGTCAGGGGAGTGACCCGGGTCTACCTGCTCTGTAAAGAGATTTATTGTATGATTCGCACAAGCAGTGCCGGACTGGCACACAGGAGGACTGGAGAATCCTCCGGTGGGCCCCCAAGCTTTAGAACCTGCACTAACACTCACTGGCATGTTGTTCTTCATTGGTTCTTTATTGCTGGGCCCACAGGATCATTTCCTCTGGTGGGCCCAGATACCCCCGTATCACACTGCACACAATGAGACATATTATTATATGGTATCTCATTGAATCCTTAGTAATAGAAATGATATAACACTATCCTAGCATGATTCTATTATTCCTTAGTTCCCTTATTGTAAGACAAAGCTTCTATTACTAGTTCTATCTATAAGACCATTACATGCCATGTTAGTGACTCTATTGTTACTGTTTATTGTTGTTTCTGTTACAGGAGAGTCAAGAGACATGCCGATGGCCTTTTTACCAGTGAACTAAGCAAGATAAAGAATGATGTGGCCATGAGGAGCTACCTGAAATCTCTACTGACTTCAAAACGCAGGTATTTATGGGGCAAACCACAATAACGATCATTTAATTCCACCAATAGGAATATATGTGTGAGGGAATGGGCATAGATCCGTAAATTAACTGGATATACTGTATATAGGTGACACTAGAGATAAAGCTACATAGGAACTGTAAAACCAAGTGTAAAAGCCCTGGCTCCTCCAATCACATGCATATCACATGGTCTTAAAGGAGTATTCCCACCAGGGGTAGTTATGCCCTATCCACAGTATGCACCAAAGGATGCACCATGGCCCCCATACACCTTTAATACCTGACTACCGAAGGATCATTGAGCTGTCAGTTATATCTAACTCCCGCCATCCGGCCTCCCTACACACAGAAACTTTCGCCATGGCCGAGCATTCCTGTATTCTCTGTTCTCACTGTGACTTATACTGTGACTTATATGTCTGTGAACAAAAGGGTTGGCCGTGATTTGCCATCATAACTGACCACTGTCACCACCAACAGCATCTGTGCCCAATACCACTACACTGACGTCTGAACGCAGCAGGTTCGGCCAAGAAAGTCTATAGTGTACGGAGAAATTTACCTGTCCTTTGCATACTCTGGATAGGGCATAACTACCACAGGTAGAAATACCCATTTAATTAAATTCTCCACTGAAATTTGTTTCAGCATATTTATTAAAATACTGCACGCTCCATTGTGTGCATCAGTGAATTAGGATGCAGGTGCACACGGATGCTCCCGTATCCCAATTAATCAGAAATGAAGATCATCCGGCCTGTACTGCAGTACTGGCCAGGATGATCTTCTCTGACACCAGCCGTTCTGTGACCTTGCCGGGTCACAGAACGGCCGGTGTTTTATGCCATGTGAACATGGCCTTTAGCACAAGTGTACAACTGTTCTTACATTGCTCGTGTTATACGTCAGTTTGACTTGCTCACTTTTAATGCTCTTTGATACTCCATGGTCCACATTAGCTGCTATGAAGTCTATTCTCATAGCTACATCCATGTCTAGAGAACCATTGACTAACATTGACTTCCGTGCACAGTATGACAGTCACACGGTGCGTGAACTGTTGTTTCCAAACAATGGTCGCAAATGATTGACACGTCAATTATTCATACGGCACCATAGAACGACAGCCATTGTGTGCTTCATAGTGTGCACGACGGCCATTGTTCTGTCGAAACCATTGTAAATGAATGGATGCTACAAACAACAGCCGCGGTTTTCCCATTCATTTACATTGTGTGAACATAGCCTTAAAGTGTAGGTACCCCCTATCACAGAAAAAGTTAGTGAATTGCCACTAACCACAAGCCTTGGATACGTATAAATCAAAAACTAAATCACAGAGGCGTATCACACTTCTAAAACTTCACATTTATTTATTCGGCTAAAATGCTAAAAACGCCACATAAACCACATTTACTTCCAAATTGCACCTATCGGTGACTACTAGATAACAGTCGCCTGGATCATCCGATCCACATATTTCAGGCGACAAACACCCACAAAATAGTTATTATTCACAAACTGATGTAATAAAAGTAACAGTCATATACTAACTGATACTAAATTCCAATATCGTTACACACAAAAAGTATATTAAATACCCATACCCGACGCGTTTCCCCGTGGTGTGTATCCACGGATCATCAGGGGTTAAAGTGCACTGATCCTAAAACTCACGGTCACATAACATAAACAGAGAAAGCATAAATATATGAATACAGTTCTCACTGAAAGCTGTGACGTAGGTGCACTTAATGCTCTGTTTAACCCTATCAGCAAACAGAGACTGAACTAGATCCCACGGTCATGTACCATAAACAAGAAATGCAACGATAAATGCCCTTCTCATTAGAAATTATGACGTAGGTGCACTAAATACTCAATTTTGCCCAATCAGCAAACAGATAATAGCCTTTCATGGTTGTAAACTGAGGAGAAAAAATGTAATAATGCAAAAGATGGCTCAGCCGAGCCTCTTACTCCTTCCCCTTAGGACTGGTGTCCGGCCTCCATTGGGGCTGCAGTGGTGTACCGCGGGGTGTTGAGGATACCTCAACACCCCGCGGTACACCACTGCAGCCCCAATGGAGGCCGGACACCAGTCCTAAGGGGAAGGAGTAAGAGGCTCGGCTGAGCCATCTTTTGCATTATTACATTTTTTCTCCTCAGTTTACAACCATGAAAGGCTATTATCTGTTTGCTGATTGGGCAAAATTGAGTATTTAGTGCACCTACGTCATAATTTCTAATGAGAAGGGCATTTATCGTTGCATTTCTTGTTTATGGTACATGACCGTGGGATCTAGTTCAGTCTCTGTTTGCTGATAGGGTTAAACAGAGCATTAAGTGCACCTACGTCACAGCTTTCAGTGAGAACTGTATTCATATATTTATGCTTTCTCTGTTTATGTTATGTGACCGTGAGTTTTAGGATCAGTGCACTTTAACCCCTGATGATCCGTGGATACACACCACGGGGAAACGCGTCGGGTATGGGTATTTAATATACTTTTTGTGTGTAACGATATTGGAATTTAGTATCAGTTAGTATATGACTGTTACTTTTATTACATCAGTTTGTGAATAATAACTATTTTGTGGGTGTTTGTCGCCTGAAATATGTGGATCGGATGATCCAGGCGACTGTTATCTAGTAGTCACCGATAGGTGCAATTTGGAAGTAAATGTGGTTTATGTGGCGTTTTTAGCATTTTAGCCGAATAAATAAATGTGAAGTTTTAGAAGTGTGATACGCCTCTGTGATTTAGTTAAAGTGTAGGTAATCTGTGCTTATATATAAGCAAATTGCATAAACAGAAATTCCTTTATATTACTGGAATGCAGAAAACAGTTATGTGCCAACTCATCCACACGTGCATATACACAGATAAGGCTGAATAGCTGCAGTAACAAAGATATGGGATCCAGCAGCGGAAATTATTCTGATAAAATCCAAGGCTTTATTGCATAGGAATATTAAAATTTAACAAAAAACCTGGTCAGGTTATACTTTATCAGAATCTACTCCAGTGCTGTATCTCATTTTCTTAATGTTGCTATTTTATTAGAAATAATTGGAAAATAGTTAATACTAAACAGGGAGTCTGCAGTGAAATTCACTTCTATCTTTTCCCTGCTAATCCATCAGGTTCAGCTGAGGGGCTGTGAAGAAAGATGAGGGATACCTTGATTTCCTAAAGGCTCTTCTACCTTGTTATTTGTCACTCTCTCTTAAAGCCATTCTGTATCCACCAACCCACCCCTTCATACCAAAAGTACCATCTGTTAGATGAGCGATGAACAGAAATCCTGTCTGGGGTGTTCCTAATGAGGGTGGGGAGGAAGAAAGGAGAGGAATCACAGATCTGGGGCAAAGACGCTCTAGGCCACACCAGTTTGACTCACCTGCTACAGATTAAAAGATCATTTTTTGCTGTAACCAAGGCACCAGGCACATTTTAAAATAGATGGAACTAGCGACTTGGTGGGGTGGGTTGGTGCATACAGAGTGGCTTAAAGGCCGTATTATACGAAGCAATAATCTGCCCAATCAGACCAATTGGGCAGATTATCCCTCCATGTAATATAGACAACTGTGGTGAGGTACAGGTATAGGTGTTGCTGTGTCAGCTCAGCCAAAGATGGTATTATCATGACGCCAGTGCTTGCTGGCTATGTTCCCCAATGGTTGGTAACCTGCCCGGTTGTCGTGGGTCCCTTGGGCTCCTGTCATGGTAGTTCTGAGTGGCGACTGACCCACCCGGACCCGATACCACCACCCACAGTCCAGGGAAAGACAACCCAAGGTGTACAGTGCTAAGTATGGGTGCTGGTGCGTACGAAGTATGACAGAGTCCCAGTGTGGTAAAAATAGAACAGCTTAACTGTAGAATTCTTCAATAGTACAATACACTTTTATAAAATATATAGATAGATCTGTGATACAGACTTTAGTGCTGGAACTTGTTTGTGCTTGAGGAGGTACTTAGAGAAGAAGAGTAGAAGAGAGGTAGTTGTAGCAGTGCTTGGAGAGTTGAGTAGAAAGGAAGAGTTTGTTGAACTTGAAGAGATATACTTTATAGTGAGATACCTGTAGTTGTGTATAGACTGTCTGACCAACTTGTGCCCTACAGTGTCGAGTGACCCGTCCTGTAAGGGTACTACAAGCCCCAGCCGTGGTTATCTGGGTTTAGCTAAGTGTCCAGGGGTGTCCTAGTTACATGCAGTGCGGATACATACACCTTCTATGCGGTAGCTTTGTCTTATCCAGGCTAGTTGCTCTTGTAGTCAGGATACTGCCCTGAACTTTATAGATGTGTTCTTGGTGTGGGCTAAGGTGTTTTGGACCCTTCTCCCTTCAGGAGCCGGGAGCCTCACACACAGCCGCAGTGCCGAGCAGGTAATGTATGCTCCGGGCCGGGGGCTGTGGTCTGCGAGCGGCGTGGGGTTAAAGGGGCCGGGTTACATATCAGCAGTGGAATGAAAATTCTGATGCGGCTATATAACCCAATAGACCTTCACACGTACCGGATCCGCAAGTTTGCAGCAAAATCCCCTACGGGTCCTGGTAGTGTGAAGGTCTATTGGGTTATATATCCGCATCAGAATTTTCATTCCACTGCTGATATGTAACCCGGCCCCTTTAACCACAGCCCCCGGCCCGGAGCATACATTACCTGCTCGGCACTGCGGCTGTGTGTGAGGCTCCCGGCTCCTGTCGGTCCTCATCAGTGCTGCCGTGATTGGCTGATAGGGAGCAAAGGGAGCCGGGAGCCTCACACACGGCCGCGGCACCGAGCAGGTAATGTATGCTCCGGGCCCGAGGGCTGTGGGCTGTGTGGGGTTAAATAAAAATTCTGCTGCGGATATGTAACCTCATAGACCTTTACACTACCAGGATCCGCAGCAGATTTCGCTGCAAACTTGCAGCGTGAAATCCGCTGCGGATCCGGTACATGTGAATGCACCCTTAAGGCGCTTAGTAGGTATAGTAGAAATAAATAAAGAACTGGTTGTCTCTAACTGCATCTGTACACACTGAGTGTCTAGACACAACTGAACGTTGTCCCTGTCAGGAGTCCTGGCAGCAGCTAGGCTCTGGCTTAACTACAGCAGGAACCATAGGTTTTGCTTCTTTCCTCTCTCAGAATCTGGCAAGAACTGAGGCTGCACTTCCTCCACCAAGTAACTCCTCCAACAGGGGCCTAAAGAGAACTTCCCTGCGAGTGGTGGGGATGAGTGTGTGCAAAAGAAAGATGAAAGATAATAGGTTAGAACTAGAGAGCACCTCCTATTGGTCAATAAAACACATGGTACAATAGAAACCTTAACCCAATACTGACTTCAGCTGTGCAATACATAAAAATATAAAAAACTGACATCTAGTGGTGAAACTGTAAAGTATCCTTCATCACCACTTAACCTGAAAAGAGGAAGCTTTTTGAGAGGTGCACAGGAGAGGTACAAACACTCGTGGTGGGTCACCACACAATGATCAGAAGAAGAATTTATCAGCTGATTGTTGTCTCTCAACATAAAAAAAATTATAAATTTTACACATACCTGTCCATGCTCCCCGGTGTTCTTCTATCTTCTGCCCTCTGCCCGCTGCCTGCAGCTGGAACTTCTTAGCAGGTCTCTAAAGTGAAAGGCCACTCAGTCAATCACTGGCCATGGCACTGTCCCAACTTGGTCAATTATTGGCTGAGCGGCATGCCACTGCAGAGGCGGGTGTAGAAACTTCCATGGTGGCTCCTGAAAGCAGGGAAAGGTTAGAAAGAACATGGAAAGGTAATTCTATATACAGCAAGGGTTGCATGGACATTGCTAACGATATATATACAGCCCTTCCTGCACAATTGTTAAGCCGTGTAAGAGACTCTGTAAGCGAGTGCCGATCTAGCAGATCATACTCTAGGTTATGTTCCCACTAGACCTTTTTAAAAACGCAAAACGCACGTTGGGTGAGATGGAAAAATGACACTGAAACCAAAGCCAGCTCTGAGCTGGCACAGGTTTCAAAGTCCGTGCGTCAAAATCCGCGTGTCTGTGCAATCGGGATTTATGTAGAGGCAATGCGCCTCTACATAAATCCCCTGAGCTCCGGAGCTGCGGGTCATTTGTAAGCCAGGCGTAAAAAATGCCAGACTTCATAAATGTCCCCCTATGTGTTTACTTTGAATCATATGACATAATATAACAGGACTCCAATAGTCAAAAAATCACACTTACATATAGACATGCAAGTATTTCCTTGAACAGTGTGGAGAAAAACTTTCCTCTTATTTAAAGCATCTCTTTGTTTGGGGTCTAGTGTTTCAGAAATGAACTTTCAAGCTGGCTCTGAAGACAATGAGACAAGATCTGAAAAAGCCTGTTACAACTGGCTGTACCAAAATTATCTGAGTGAAAGGTAAGCATGACATACTGTAGGGTTGGGGTAACATGTCTGAGCTGGCGTAGGTTTTCTTAACATTTTTTTGAGTGAAAAATTATGAATTCAGTGGACCCCCCCCCCCCCCCCCCCCCCCGTTCTGTCCCCTCTCTACCCCTCCCTGCCCCCCTTGTGCAATGGGCGTACAATGGACAAAAGCGAAAATGTATTTGCATCTGCCTATTTTACACATCAAAAACAACTTTTTAGCTACATACATACCCCCCCCCCCCCCCCCCCATATCTGTTTCATGATTTTGGAGCAATATACCATGGAATTCACTATCTTACTATCTTGAGCACTTTAGCTGGCAGCCAGCAGAGTTTTTTTCTTTAGCTGGTCTCCCTGAGATCAGTGATCTGTTTCCCATATGATTTTGGTACGAAATCTTCCTCTTATGAATATGACTGTTGTCCTCCCATTCACAATCTTTGCTACCACTGCACAATAAATCCATTGTGCTGTAAAGCTGAGCAGCATGTCTCTTATTTCAGGAGTTAGTCCATTTTAAATGGGTGAGGCCAATCCTTATAGAATACTATGTGGGAACATATCCTTAGATACAGTGTGGGTAAATGATGGATTTGATGTAATAATTGATGAAAGTTTTTACAATGGATAGGATGTTATTGGCTGCATTACAATACACTGACCTTTTTTTTAACACCTTTTACAGATTATCTGACCGTGATGCTAAAGAAGTCGCCCAAGAAAACTATGAACTTATTTGCCAACCCTTAGGCAATCTATTTCAGAGCCTTAAAGAATATTTTACACATGTTAAATCACGATTGGGAGAGCTATAAAGTCAATGCAATGGCTCAGACAGCAGAATGAATGATCTATTATTAATTAATTGTAAACTTCCAGATACTAATTTGCTTACAAATGCTGTGTATGAGTATATACGGGCTATATAGATTACTTTGCATATGTTTATTCATATGAGGAAAAGATTGGTTTACTTTTATGTTATCGGGAGAACACCATTTACATTGTCTGATAACTATGTGCTTCATTGACTAGAAAGGGTCAAAGGGCAACTTATAGTTTCCCTGGCTGAACTTCCTATTATGTTTAGTGTAGTTTCAATCTATTACCATGCTGTGTTAAGCTTTTTTATCTAACTTAAACCAAACATTATTTTTTAAACTCCTTCCCTCCCATTCACTCTGTTCAGCTTGTGTGATCTGCCCTCACTAAAGACTTGGATGCGTCAACCCCCTATTCACTGATTTGCTGTATACAAACCCTCTCCTCTGCTACTATCTCTGACACAGAGAAAAGAGTTAGAGTACGGAGAGCTGGCACACCTAGGAGATGCCAGTGCTGTCATATCTATGGATGGTATCAGTCAGTCAAACTAGAAAACCGTAAAATGGTAGGACATTTTAAGACTGAAGAAAGTTGCTTTATTCTACAGTTTAGAAGCTAACAAGGAATTAAATACATTTAGTACAAATATTTCTGTAGAGAGAGTCAAGGAAGTGTAAGGTACAGAACCATATCCATGTCATGCTGTTCTCCTGAAGTAACTGTAAGTCTGTGAATATATTCCTTATTATGCTGTTAAATTTACTTACTAATAAAGTTTTGCAATGATTGAAGTGCTGTCTATCCTTTTAAGAATATCCTAAACTGGGCCATTAAAATAATAAGCTCTGTTTAGCACAACAAGCCTCTTCTGATTCGTCCATCCAGAGTTATCTCCATAGAACTGTGCATCCTTTGGATTATGAGGAACCTCATAGCTATAATTTATAACAATGTTCCTCAGAACCCAAAAATGGTTGGCATGGAAGCAGGCGATCAATGAATAAATGACTGATATTCATCACTGACTGTAGAAGATTTGCAAGCATTGTCATTCTAAGGTGTGAAATTTCCCTTATTATGCCCCCAAATAATTATGTGAATAAAAAGTATTTTTATAATTGCATCACTTTTGAAAGTTGCAGACGTATGGCTCCTTTTCTTCCAATCACTGTATTCTGTAATGTAAACTGAATAGTTTTGCTTACCTGTAGTACATTCGTATAACTTTACAGTTGGTTACAGGCAATTATCACACCAAAACAACTGTAACCACAGGTCAAAGTACTGTAGATCCTGGTTTATCTATAAGCCAATTGGCTGTTCTTGTTTCTGTTTACACAGTTTTTTAAGCAGCGCACAATTAGCCATGAAGAAATAATAGAATCTAAAAGGTAAAGGGTTTACATTAAAGTTGAGTGGAGAGGCCAAACCACTCTGCATTTGACTCCCTGTGGCTCTAGAGGTTCAATGCAGCCCTAGGGAGTCCTGGAAAACATAGATACAGCCATAGGGCTTCATCCAACTTGTGTAGCCACGGGATCCAAATGTCGAGCGTTCGGGTTCGGATTACATTGCGGAACCCAAACAGTTTGGCCTCTCCGCTCATCACTAGTCTGTATTAGAAAACCTAGTCCAAATGTACTGTCCGACATGCCACCTGCATTCATTCCCTTTAAGTTCCCAGTTTCCCTTTAGCACCACCACTTTAGATTTAGATTAATGGGTCATCTGAGTATTATACCTTTTTACCATTGGTGACAATTGGTGACAGAGGACAATAGACTGAAAAGTTAAAGAAGTCCGGCCAAAATTAATTTTTGATATGTTATTACCTATGGAAAGTTATACAAATTTCTAATGTACATTAATTATGGGAAATGCACATATAGGGCTATTTCCCTTAATTTAGTAGATCAGGAGAAGAATTCTCTCAGATACAGTGACGTCACGACGAAAGGTGTAATTCCTATGGAGTGTCCAGCAGGGGGCGCTCTATATGTAGAAGTCTATGGGACTTTATTGTTTCTATGGATTTCTAGGTAAAGTAATGTAATGTAGTGTACAGTATGCTTTATTGAATGAATACATCTATGAATACTTTGGGGAGCAAGTGTCCTTGCTCCCCAAAGTATTGCATAAATGTATTCAATTAGTACATTAGGATATCACAGTAAGCCCTCAGATCCGCCGCACTCCTGCCGCCTGCCGATCTGCCACATGCCGATATGCTGCACTCCCGCCGATTCGGACTATATACACTGAACTACTGCTCCCATCATCTGCTCATACTATGAGCAGGTGATGGGAGTAGTAGCTGGGTTATGGCTATCACTTGCCTGCCGCCGGGCGCAGGGGGGAGCCGC
Organism: Dendropsophus ebraccatus; assembly: GCF_027789765.1. Taxonomy (NCBI): domain Eukaryota; kingdom Metazoa; phylum Chordata; class Amphibia; order Anura; family Hylidae; genus Dendropsophus; species Dendropsophus ebraccatus. The sequence goes on along the minus strand of NC_091457.1, from coordinate 37,302,384 downwards.
TCATCACACTGGAGCGCTCCCCCCTCCTCTTCCTTCCGGGATCTGGGGAACCTCTCCCCTATCCCAGGGCTGACTCCCCGCCTGGCCGTCGCTCTCCCCCCACACTTACCGGCTCCCAATGCATCCTGGTGTCCGCACTGACCGTCCTCTCTCACACGTGCTGGCCCCGAATCCCGGAAGGAGGAGGGGGGGGAGTGCTCCTGCGTGATGAGCGGCTCCCCCCTGCAGGCAAGTGATAGCCTTAACCCAGCTACTACTCCCATCACCTGCTAATACTATGAGCAGATGATGGGAGCAGTAGTTCAGTGTATATAGTCCGGATCGGCGGGAGTGCTGCGGATCCGAGGGTTTACAGTGATATCCTAATGTACTGATTGAATACGATTATGCAATACTTTGGGGAGCAAGGACACTTACTCCCCAAAGTATTCCATAGATGTATTCATTCAATAAAGCATACTGTACACTACATTACATTACTTTACATAGACATCCATAGAAACAATAAAGTCCCATAGACTTCTACATATAGAGCGCCCCCTGCTGGACACTCCATAGGAATTACACCTTTCGTCGTGACGTCACTGTATCTGAGAGAATTCTAAGGGCCCTATTCCATAATCGTTTGCATAATCATTAACGATCTCAAACGACCGCTATTGCGAAAGACCTAAAAACGTTCAGTCATTTCCATGGAACGATAATCGTTACTTATGATCGTAATTGCAAAATTTTTTTCTTCGCTATTTATTCGCTATTGCGTACGTATATATTGCAAACGACCAAACAAAGGCTTATTCAATGCGAACGATTTGCGAACGTTTTGCGAATGAGCAACGATAAAAATAGGTCCAGGTCTTATAAAGCGATCAACGATTTCTCGTTCGGTCGTTAATTGTTAACTGCATTTCAGCCGAACGATTATCGTTTAGATTCGAACGATTTAACGATAATCCGAACGATAATCGTCCGGTGGAATGGGGCCCTAACACTTCCTGATCTACTAAATTAAGGGAAATAGCCCTATATGTGCATTTCCCATAATTAATGTACATTAGAAATTTGTATATCTTTCCATAAGTAATAACATATCAAAAATTAATTTTGGCCGGACTTCTCCTTTAATGATTTGTAAAGCTCTGTTGCATGGTATGATCACAGACATACCAAGCTGAAAAAGTTGCCCATCTCAGATCTATGCTGTCTAGCAGTAGACAGAGCCGATATGTGTTTTTACTGCTAGGTTAACCTACTGGTGAATGCTGGTGGCATCAATGACAAGGTCAGAGATCTAAGCTGGTAAACTTGCCAGGAATTGCAAACCAGGCAAGTGTGAAGCCTCCTCTTTAGCCTTCAGCATCAGCATTTACCCGATGTGCTCATACAGTGGAATGCCATACAAACCTACAGATTGTATGTGCTGAACTGTCAATGATTACGTCACAGAGCACAGATAGTTATTGTATCTATCAGTATTACAATGAATGCTCCTTTACGAATGATTCTTCTAGAAGCTTTAGTGTTCATGGCTATATTTCCAAACAGCTATTGCAGATCCCAGGTGATAATCTGTGTCTGTAATAAAAGGGATGATCTGTTTGTGTACTGTATGTCTCTTACCAGGATTAAAATGGTTTTAAGCATAGTGTATTATAGAAATTGTAAAATAAAATCTTATAGCCCACTTTCATACATGTATGTTTCTTGGATTTCCCTGTCAATCATGTTTCCTGAGGCGTAATCACCGGGTAACAACAGTTCTAACTAGTAACGGCCATTGCAGCAATATAATGGAGAAGTATTGTTAATGGATTCTACTGCCTAAAAAACATGACAGGTTCCCTTTAAGTGCTAAAGATTCTGCAGATTTTCTTCCAATCTCTCTCAGTATATCATTTGATCCTTCAGTGTATCTTTTGCTGGCTCTATTCCTCCTTCTCTTCCCGATACCATTGTGGTTCCTCAGGGATTATTTCTAGCTCTCTTCCTCTTTTCTCTTACACTACTTCCAGTGTCATCTGTCAGCTGATGATGCCCAGTAGGGGCGTAACTAGAAATGGCTGGGCCCCATAGCAACACCCACTGTTGGACGCCCACAACCAGGGGCGGATTAACTTTACCATAGGCCCCGGGCTGTTCACCAAGTCTGGGTCCCCCCCCCCAACCCACTGTAACTATGACAGTACTAGCGTAGTGTTCATAGTACAGAGTAGATAATGATATGATGCTCTGAATTGTGCAAATCATGGCAGAACTGTAGCCAGGAGACATTACACCACTATATCTTTTTTGGGTGGCCAAGGGCCCCCAGGAGCTCAGGCCCCCGGGCTAGCGCCTGAAACTGCCCACAACGGACATTATTTTGAAATAACAGTTATTATTTGCCAATAAATGACGGCCATCCACTCAATTTTAATTGCAATTTGCGTGAACATAGCCTTCCTCTGTTTTCAATCCAAATATACTGACCAAAATACTGAAGCTGCTTCTTCTGAAGGGGTGGGGGGGCTGCAAAACAGCCTTTGAGTACATTTAAATGACAGTTACACACTGCCAGTGTATGCCTGGAGAGAAAGAGTACTTCCTTAACCCTCTCCCGCCGCTCCACAGTTAATTAAAGGGGTACTCTGACCCGGGGGTATTTTTGAGCTATGGCCCATAAGAGATCCCATAAGCTGATGTCCAAACACGACCTGGGCATTGAGACATCTATGACCCGAGGTCGTGAAAGGGTTAAAAACCACTTTGAAAACTGTTACAGATGACTTTAGGAGAGAATCCCTTTTTTTGAGCACTTCCTTTTTCTTAGTTACGCATCCTTTTCTGTAGTTAGAGATATTCCTGAGGATTGTGCCATGAATGTGCAATGAGATATATTCTTATCGGCCCAGCCATAAATAAGTGAACGAATAACATGGAAGGAATCAAAGGTTAATGATGAACAACAAGCTCAGTGCTCAGTCTGCGCTCAGTCTTTTCCATGAACTGTCTAATTCCCTAACCTACCCAGGCAGGGACGTCTCTAGAAGATCTGGACTGTCCTGTCTACAATGGGGCCCCTATTGGCCCTGTGTATTCTCTTCTTGATCCCAGTGGGATGTATGTCACAAGGTAATGTCTATGACTTCTGTTGTTTAAAAGGTTTTGTCTTGGGAAACACGTTATACTGTATGTCTGTCTGGTGATTCCATCATGTAGGACTGGACATGATTGTACTTGTTTAGCTTTTTCTCATACGTTGTATGTTGTAATACTCACAACATTCTATGTCTATATAACATATACCTGAGTACAGGTGATGGAGCAGAGATGACATGACATGCTGGAACAGAGTTACATATGTAGTGTAATAGTTGTTTGATTTTCTTTTTACAGTTTAACTCTCTACTTCATAGTAACCCCAATATGAAACATAGTTTACATACTCTAAATATTCTACACCCGATATACTCTCAGTTATTGGAGGCATGGGTGTAGCTACTGGAATAGCCGGCATTGTAGCTTATATGGGGCCTAGGAACTACGGGGATCCATTTTACTTACATGATGGTTTTAGAAGGAGGTGCGTCACTTAAATGATGGCTATAGAAGGGAGTGCGTCACTGTGGCCCTTGGCATTATTCCTTCTCTGTTGCAAGTTTATGTATCTTTCATGTACTGTCACATTAATGTATTGTCCATGTGGGTGTTATACAAGCATGTATCATGTGTTTTTGTCCCTCAATATCATGGTGGCCATTATTTCTATAATAAAAATAATAATAATAATAATAATAATATTTATTTGTTTAGCGACAACAGATTCTTCCGTGTTTATTTCTATACTGTGATATCACTGTATTTAACAGCACCAAGATATATAGTCCAATTGTGCCTTGTTCTTTAATAGTTGATGCATGCAGGAGGGTCCACAATCCCACTGTGGTCACAGGAACCACTTAGAAAAGAATACTCTCACAGCATCCGCAATATAAGCAATGTCCAAGCTTCATTTACACCAGCTGGTATAGAAAATGCAACATTTCGACCCACAGGGGTCTTTATGCTTGATAGACACTTGTGGGTCGAAATGTTGCATTTTCTGTACCAGCTGGTGTAAATAAAGCTTGGACATTGCTTATATTCCGGATGCTGTGGGAGTATTCCATCACTGTATAATTATCCCACTTTCCTTTACAACGCTGTGTGTGTTTTTCATGGACTCTGACATCACTGTGTGCATTATTCTTGAACTCTGACATCACTGTGTGCATTATTCTTGGACTCTGACATCACTGTGTGCATTATTCATGTACTCTGACATCACTGTGCATGATATCTCACAGATGTGACACCCACTGTGCAATTTTCCTATAGTGTGATATTAGTGTGAGAGTTATCCCTGTACTGTAACAACACTGTGAGCATCATTTATGTATTGTGACATCATTGTGAGCATTATCGAAACCAATATGATCAACTTTCCATATTCTGAACTTCCTTGGGACCTACCGGATATATTTTACACCCCTTGCTTAAGACAAAAAATATTCCCTTTTTAGATGTATGGTCTGGTTTACATTAGAACAGAATACTGTTGATAGAATTAATAATAGCTGTGTTGTTAGGGTTGTATTGTTTGTCAAGGTTTTAACGCACCTCTGCCCTGCTTAGAGTATGTGCCTATTGGCTGCTTTATGGTAATTTGTTTTGACTCCTGTGCCATAATGAAAAGCCAGGAGATCACATTCTCCTTTGTATAATCACTCTTTTCATACATATTATGGAGACATATCATCTACAATACAATTGATGTAGTCAGAGAAGTTATGGACACAGTGTCGGACTAGGGTACTTGGGGCCCACCAGAGGAAATGATCCTTGGGGCCACTTATATAGAACCAGTGAGACATGACATGCTGACCCAGTCCTTTCCTGGATTCATCTGTATCTGTAAAAAATCCCTTGTAAATAACATTTTCAGTTGAACTAAAACTCTCAGAACAACCTCCATTTAAAAAGCTCTCAGGGTATGCTGGGAGTTGTAGTTTCTGAGAGGACAACCCTATAATAAATCACTGTGTGCAGAGGCTCCCGGTGGCTGCAATCTGTGGGTGACAACCATCGGCCCTGAAGGTCCAGCAACACATCTGTCTACAGCGGAAGTTATCAGAGTACTACTGTACTACTGTACTACAACTCCCAGCATATCCTGAGGACTGTTAGTACATGCTAGGAGTTGTAGTGCCTGAAGCTGTTGTAGTTGGGTCCTAGGTGCATTATACACTGGATGCTTTGTGGGAGATCAGAATACATAGATCTGTGGGGGCTCAGTGTAGGGAAGTCACCATACTGTCACACTGTTACCATATTATCACAATACCGTCACACTGTTACCATATTATCACCATACTGTCACACTGTTACCATATTATCACCATACCGTCACACTGTTACCATATTATCACCATACTGTCACACTGTTACCATATTACCACCATACTGTCACACTGTTACCATATTATCACCATACCGTCACACTGTTACCATTTTATCACCATACTGTCACACTGTTACCATATTATCACAATACCGTCACACTGTTACCATATTATCACCATACTGTCACACTGTTACCATATTATCACCATACCGTCACACTGTTACCATATTATCACCATACTGTCACACTGTTACCATATTACCACCATACTGTCACACTGTTAGTAACTAGAGATGAGCCAACCTTTAGCATGCTCGAGTCGATCTGAACCCGAACTTTCGGCATTTGATTAGCGGTGGCTGGTGAACTTGGATAAAGCCCTAAGGCTATGTGGAAAACATGGATATAGTCATTGGCTGTATCCATGTTTTCCAGACAACCTTAGAGCTTTATCCAAGTTCATCAGCCCCCGCTAATTAAATGCTGAACGTTCGGGTTCGGATCGTCTCGAACCCGATTCGCTCATCTCTATTAGTAACCAAATCCAGACAACCAAGAACAATATTACCAATATATATATATATATATATAAGAAAAAAATATTATCACCTCACCGTGACCAACCTACAATACCACGACATAGTGAATAAGGGGTCATTCACACATCTGTAGAATTCTGAAGACTGAACCCCCATCATTTAGGATGTCGGGAGCTCCTAGGCAGTTTAAAAGTTCACTCTAGTGTAATGTAGTACCCACGGGGCTGTGTCAGTACACTAGTGCAAACCATACACTGACGCATTTATACACCAATGGTACACAGGCTCTGCACACTATAGAAATGATTACAATGCAGTTACTAATGACTCACAGGTGGCGTCTTCTCTGACTGCAGTCACTCGCTTTTCACTTTCTTCTCCATATGGCACGGCCATCATGAAGACTTCTCTGGACACAACTTGTCTGCAGGGGGGACAGCTGGGGGTGACTGGGGCAGGAGGGCAGCTGGGGGTTACAGGGGCGGGGGGGGAGCAGCTGGGGGTCACAGAGGGAGCAGCTGTGGGTGGCAGGGGGAGCAGCTGGGGGTCACAGGGGCAGCAACTGGGGGGGACAGGGGGCAGGGGGAGCAGCTGGGAATCACAGGGGGCAGGGGGAGCAGCTGGGGTCACAGGGGGCAGGGGGAGCAGCCGGGCATCACAGGGAGCAAGGGGAGCAGCTGGGCATCAGAGGGGGCAGGGGGAGCAGCCGGGGATCATAGGGGGCAGGGGGAGCAGCCAGGCATCAGAGAGGGCAGGGGAAGCAGCTGGGGGTCACAGGGGGCAGGGGGGGCAGCTGGGGGTCACAGGGGGTAGGGGGAGCAGCTGGGGGTAACAGGGGGCAGGGGGAGCAGCCGGGCGTCACAGGGGGCAGGGGGAGCAGCCGGGCATTACAGGGGGCAGGGGAGCACCTGGGGGTGGCAGGAACCGCAGTGATCCCTGTATCGGCTTACATCCCTGGAGGGTAAGAAGGCCGCAGGGCAGGCTGCAGGACCATGTGACTGAGCGCTGTTATCCGACGTCCCTCATGAGTGACCTCGGCACATCACTGCATAATACTGCCTCTGGCCACAAGAATGATTTACACAGGAGCCAACTGCTTCTGTTCCTGGCTGGGTCAATCACAGTGCTGCTTTGGAGGAACTGTATGCGCTCATAGGTAGCGCGAGTGCATACAGTTTCAAACAGCGATGCTGGTCCTGGAGGGAGTGCCCTAACACTGACGCTGTCATCTGACTGGGTAAGTGAGGGCCCAGTCAGATGAAAGCGCACTCATAAAGCGGCAGCACTACATCACTGTTTGGGGGCCCTGCCACTCCACAGTCAGTGTGCTGCGTGCATGGGGGGCCAGGGCCTACTGACACAGGCCCAGTCCGACATTGTATGGACATTAGATTTCATGTGAGAGAACATTGATCCAGGGATTATTCTGATTGCCATTGGAGCCGGGAAGGAAGTTTTCTTCCTGTGATAAATAAAGTAGGGCTTCTATTGGTTGAACTTGATGAACTCTTGTCTTTTCTCAGTCTTATTAACAATGTTACTATGTTACTAGTTGAGATTTGAGACTGAGAGTTTGTATATAGGGGGCTTTGATTTTTTCCTTCACATGTAGTTCCCTTCTGCTTTGTGAAGTCCAAACCAGCACGAAGTCCAAACCAGCACCAAGACTTGTCCTCACTACACAGATAACCCTCTACATGCCTCCTGGTATCCAGTTTACCAGCTCCTTATCAGGCCGTCCCCACACTCACCTTTCAGGGCCAAAGACCAAGCGTTTTATGGCTTTACACATGGTGAGGCAGTGTATTGGCATCACCACAAGCACCACTCTGCCAGTACCAGTCACCTGCTAATACCTGTACCTTCCTCAGTGGTTGTCAGCCCAGAAGACAGAGAACTCTTTTGCAACCAGTGTGGCGGCATTGCTAAGAGATCTACATTCACCATCTTGTAGTTCTTGCAGTACATAATATAACAACATATGATGCAGTATAATACCATACCTGATAGTAAGCCAGTTGCATGTGTATTATGTCCACATATGATTATGGCATACAATAGAAATAGAAGGACAGCTATATACTGGCAATATTGCTGCATTGCCTCTATGATGGACCACAGAACGTGACTGGAACTACAATTTGGCAGACAGCTTTGTTTTTAGAAAGTGTGGTGGAGATCTCCATTGTATCAGCAATAGAGAAACAGAAATTAACAATTAACATATCAATAAAACGGCGCTGAGGATGAAGGTAATAAAACAACCTTCTTTCTATCATTCCACTCCTGATATCATTTATAATGAATACTGATCCTGGAGAGAAGAAAGTAAGAACACTAAGGGCCACATGTATACATGTATCATCCGGCGAACGGATGATTTTCCGCGGAAAGTGCCGATTTGCATATTATTTTACACGCAAATGGCCGATTTGTGAATAAAATATTCGCAAATCGGCACTTTCCGCCGAGTACGCCAGGGGGGTGGAAAGGGGGCGTGTAGTGGGCGGAACGGAGGGCGCGGACTCAGAGTCCGCGCGATTTACCATCCGTTCCGCCCAAATATACGCCGAAAACCTACTCCAGTCCTCAGCTGGCGTAGGCTTTTGGCGGTGCGCACCAGCGCGCACGGGATTTATGTAGAGGCAGTCCGCCTCTACATAAATCTCCGTAGCGCCGGAGCTGCGGGGGCATTTTTAAGTCCGGCGTAAAAAACGCCGGACTTAATAAATGCCCCCCAAAATGTGCACAGTCTAAAATTTGTTTTGGAGGCATTGCTAAACTCCTGGTTTGGATGGCAAACTTTCAAAACTTTTTTTAAGGGGTTTTCCCACCTAAGCTTGCTATCACCTATGTATGTTCGCGAGAATGCGGACGCAATCATCCCCATTGCTCGAGCGCCATTCATTTTCTACAATTCTGCTAAACATTTCCAAACTGTTTGCCAGCAGTACTAACACCTAGACTTTATTATGCTTACTTCTCTAGGCAAGTTGAAAACTTATAGTACTTAAAGGGGTTGTCTAGTGTGCACATGTTTTATGTTTTTGTTATAACTGTCCCCGGAGTATAATCTGATCACCAGTTGTCTGCTGTTATAATCCCCAGTGATCAGCTTTACATTGTCAGGACCCCAGGAGCAACTGCGCATTTCCCCAGCAGCGCCACCACAAGGAAAATTTAGTACAGCATTACTCACATTTAAATAACAGGCTGCCAAAGCAATACATGGATGTGACAGGGGCTGCTCTAAGGCCAGGTTCATACCTGAAACTAGCTTTGTGGTTGTGGTATACATTGGAAAGCCAGCGTACTGGTATACCAGCATATATTACACCATACCCACAGGACTAATTGATGAATTAACTATTGAGGAGGTTACAAATTTAATGGAATAACCTATTGCACATCTACATAGTAACATAGTAAATAAGGTTGAAAGAAGACTAGAGTCCATCAGGTTCAACCCAGGGGAACCCTACTGTGTTGATCCAGGGAAGGCAAAAACCCCTGTGAGGCAGACGACAATTGCCCCACCACAGGGAGAACCCCCCCCCCGACTCCAATGGCAATCAGAATAATCCCTGGATCAACGTATCACCGGAAATCTAATGCCCATAACTTGTAATATTATATTGTTCAAGAAAAGCATCCAGGCCTCCCTTGAACTTATTTAATGAATCAGCCATGACAACATCATGTGGCAGAGAGTTCAACAGTCTTACCGCTCGTACAGTAAAGAACCCGCGTCGATGCTGATGATAAAATCTTCTTTCCTCTAGACGTAGAGGATGCCCCCTTGTCATGGTTACAGACCTAGGAGTAAAAAGATCACTACAAAGATCTCTGTACTGTCCATTCATATATTTGTACATTGTGATCAGATCGCCCCTAAGACGTCTTTTTTCTAGCGTAAATAACCCCAAGTTTGATAATCTGTCCTGGTACTGTAACCCACCCATTCCCTTAATGACCTTAGTTGCCCTCCTCTGCACCCGCTCCAGTTTAGCTGTGTCCCTCTTATATACCGGTGCCCAAAACTGTACACAGTATTCCATGTGTGTTCTGACCAGTGATTTATAAAGAGGCAAAACTATATTCTCATCTTTAGCATCTATACCTCTTTTGATGCACCCCATTATTTTATTAGCCTTGGCAGCTGCTGCCTGGCACTGATCACTAAAGTTGAGTTTACTGTCCACCAATACCCCCAGGTCCTTTTCGGAAGTAGTTTTACCCAGTGTTTTATTATTTAGCACATAACTGTACTTATTACTTCTATGGCCCAAGTGCATAACCTTACATTTATCCACATTAAACTTCATTTGCCATTTCACCGCCCAAGCCTCTAGCTTCTCCAAATCCCTCTGTGATAAGATATTATCATCCTCTGTGCTGATTACTTTACCCAGTTTAGTATCATCTTTTAGACTCTTGATGTGCAGCATGCTAAGGTTGGCTTTACACTATTTTTGCAATCCGTTTATTTTTTATCTGTTTTTGCAAAAAATGGATGGAAAAACGGATGCAATTGTGTGCATCCTTTTTGATCTGTTTTTCCATTGACTTCCATTTTAAAAAGAGACAAACTTTTTTTGTAACATACAAAATGGTCAAGTATGTTTTATGTATGTTAAAAAATGGATGCATTTTGAACTGTTTTTTTTTTTATAATGGAAGTCAATGGAAAAATGGATCAAAACGTACGCACACAATTGTATCCGTTTTTCCATAAATTTTTTGCAAAAATGTATGAAAAAAATGGGTGGCAAAAACGCAGTGTGAACCCAGCCTTACTTATGTATTTTTGTGAATGTTCATTTTGACCAACAGATGGCAGTACAAGTGAAGAAAATGAATGTCATAGTGAGCAGTACATACAGTATAGGTGTAGTACAACATGCAACTTGGAACCATAACAGTACAGTACGGCAGAGGTGCGCAAGGAACATAGTGCTAATCCTAGTAGAGTATATTATTATAGCTATTTTAATTATAGTCTTTTTTTCAATGCTTTGCAAATTACTGTAACAAACAGAATGTAGAGTATGGTTATTATTCTGTGCTACTACTTCAACCCTGCAAGGGCTCTACTAAACTGTAAGTTTGTTTGCAAGTTTGTCTTTGGCTGCTTCCCCACTACATTAAGAAAATTGTTATTATTTAACCAGCTGTGACTAGCTGCTATGGGCAAAACCAGACTGTTTCAATTTCAGACAGATTGATAAATCTGGACCATTGTGTTATAATGTGACTATTACCGCTATGCAAGTGAGTGATACAAGCTAGGCTAGGTTCACACTGCATTTGTCGTTTCTGTTTAACTTATAAGTTAAAAAGGAAAAAAAAAACTGATTAAAAATTAAATCCTGTAGAATTCCTTTCCCATTGACATTATAAAAAGGAAAAATAGTTTTTTACGTGAATTTTTTTTTACGTGCACACAAATGTGGTTGACTGCATTTTTCTGTCTGTTAAAATTAATTGTACTGAAAAGGAAACAGTGAAACAAACAGAAAAATGCAGTGTTTCCAGTAGTTAATTGATAAACTGCTGTGATTGGAGTATGCCTGGGGTTATGGAGCCATGGTGAATTCTATGGGAGAGTTTTCAAAACATGCTCTGTGACTTGGCAGAGGTTGGTGTGCATGGGGTGGGGGCTGTGCTCCGACCATTACCTATTGTGAATGACTAGAGATGAGCGAACCTCGAGCATGCTCGAGTCGATCCGAATCCGAACTTTCGGCATTTAATTAGCGGTGGCTGCTGAACTTGGATAAAGCCCTAAGGCTATGTGGAAAACATGGATATAGTCATTGGCTGTATCTATGTTTTCCAGACAACCTTAGAGGTTTATCCAAGTTTTGCAGCCCCCGCTAATCAAATACCGAACGTTCGGGTTCGGATCATCTCGAACCCGAACCCGGTTCGCTCATCTCTATGAATGACCTAATGTCATCTACTAGTTTCACCTTTCAATGTGATCTTGTATGTGATGATAAGGAGGAAACTATTGGAAAATGATCTTTGTAGAACAGGAAGTGTCAGTTTATTATTAGGCTTAGTATCCAGGCTGAAAATAGCAAGATTTCTGGATTGTTTTATAATATAGATAGTAAAATGGAAAATGAGAAAAGAAAATCCTAAAAAATTCATTTATACAATGGGTCGTTTTCTTATGTCACTTTCCCTTTAAGTGTGGCTAAGTGGCCTGAGTTAAAGGGACAGCTGTCCAAGAATTGTGTTTGAAACTAAAGTCTGTTGAAACTGTTCAGTTTCTCTGTTGGGAAGATTTGCTACTGTTACTCATTATCAGCTGCTGTATGTCCTGCAGGAAGTGGTGTATTCTTTCCAGTCTGGAGAGCAGGAGAGGTTTTCTACGGGGATTTGCTGCTGCTCTAGACAGTTCCTGTCAGGTACAGAGATGGCAGCAGAGAACAATGTGTATAACAATGTTGTGCAAACAACATAGTGTGAACTGTACCTCCGTGTGTACGTCCTCCCATTCACCCCCCTGATGCCTTTTTGTACAAGACTGTTTCATCAATAAAGAAGAATTTGCTACAGAACGGTGAGTTGCCGCAGTTTCTCCTTCACTTCACTGAATTTTGTTTGATACTATTAACTCTGCGTGTTCTGCTGAGCACCACCTGCTGTAATCACCCTTTCAGCTATTGGAACCCTAGACTCTCTGCTTCTTACAGTAGTGCCGAGTGTTACTCCTTTTGTTTTGTGCCTTATCGTATTGTCCCAATATGCTAGAAAAGGGTTAAACTGTCAGTAACAAAAATGTGCAAATAACACCTGCTGCAAGTTATCAAGACCCCCAATGGACCCTTTTATAGTCAGAGGGGCAGCTTTAGCCTTTAAACATTACAAAGAAGTCAACAAAACCTGTAAAAATGTAATAAAAGCAGCAAAAATTCACAATGAAAGACAGGTAGCCATAGATAGCAAAAGAAACCCCCCAAAAATTCTTCAAATATATTAATGCAAAAAAACCAAGGTCAGAGCATGTAGGACCCCTAAATAATGGTGACGGGGAGTTAATAACTGGGGATCAGGAGAAAGCTGAGTTACTTAATGGCTTCTTCAGTTCTGTATATACAAAAGAAAAGGATGGAGCTGTGGTGGGTGGGGCCAGTACTGAGGTGGGTGGGGCCAGTGCTGCTAACACATGTAATGTACTGAACTGGTTTACTATAGATATGGTCCAAGATAAATTAAATAAACTCAATGTAACCAAAGCTCCAGGGCCTGATGGATTACACCCCAGAGTTCTTAGGGAACTCAGTTCTGTAATTTCTCTACCCTTGTATGAAATATTCAGTGATTCTTTGCTTACTGGTATTGTGCCGAGGGACTGGCGTAAGGCAAATGTAGTGCCGATCTTCACAAAGGGCTCTCAAACTTCCCCAGGTAACTACAGACCTGTAAGCTTAACGTCCATTGTGGGGAAACTATTTGAGGGGCTTATAAGGGACTACATCCAGGAATATGTAGTGGCTAATAGTATTATAAGTGATAACCAGCATGGTTTTACTAAGGACAGAAGCTGTCAAACCAACCTAATATGTTTCTATGAAGAGGTAAGTAGAAGCCTGAATGGAGGCGCAGCTGTGGATATCGTGTACCTGGATTTTGCTAAAGCGTTTGACACAGTTCCTCATGGACGTCTGATGGATAAGTTAAAGTCTATCGGTTTGGAAAGTTTAATGTGTAACTGGATTGAAAACTGGCTTAATAATCGTACCCAGAGAGTGGTGGTCAATGATTCCTACTCCGAATGGTCCCCGGTAATAAGTGGTGTACCCCAAGGGTCAGTACTGGGCCCTCTTCTGTTTAACTTGTCTATTAATGATATTGAGAATGGAATTAACAGCAATGTTTCTATCTTTGCAGATGACACCGAGCTTTGTAGTACAGTACAGTCTATGGAGGATGTGCAGATGTTACAGGATGACTTAGACACACTGAGTGTTTGGGCGTCCACTTGGCAAATGAGGTTCAATGTGGATAAATGTAAAGTTATGCACCTGGGTACTAATAACCCGCATGCATCATATGTCCTAGGGGGAGTTACACTGGGAGAGTCGCTGATGGAGTAGGATCTGGGTGTACTTGTAGATAATAGGCTACAGAATAGCACACAATTTCGGTCAGCTGCTTCTAAGGGCCCTATTCCACAGTAACGAGGGGATTGGCCCCATTTGTCCTGATTTGTCCGATTATCGTTCGGTGCAATAGAGAGAACGATCAGCCGATGATCGTGTCATCGGCTGATCGTTCATTTAGGGCCAGACCTAAAATCATCGTTCCCCAACCGTGCATCACTACAGTTGAATAGCGGTGCGCGGCGGGCAACCGACGATTTGACAGCAGCAGCATCATACATTACCTGTCAGGTCTTCTTCTCCGCGCTGTCTTCATCCCCGGGTCCCGCGCTTTCTATCTTCTGAATGGCCGGTCAGCTGACGGAGCGCTCAGCCAATCACAGGCTGGGACCGCCGCGGCCTGTGATTGGCTGAGTGTGGCCTGTCAGCTGACCGGCCATTCAGAAGATAGAGAGCGCGGGACCCGGGGAGGAAGACAGCACGGAGAAGACCTGCAGGTAATGTATTACTGCTGCTGCAAGGGCTGCAAGGACATCGGTAACGATGTCCTTGCAGCCCTCACTCAACGATCATCGGGCCATGGAATTAATTTTACAAGGAACTAAACGCAATAACAGGCAGTAAACAAGGTACACGGTGAAACAGAAACCAGAGACAATAACCAGGAAACTAGAGGACAAGGAAAGGAACACTGAACCAAAAGACAAAGGCAAGAAACAAGCAAAGGGATCAGGAACTAGGAATACAGACAATATCACAAAGGCTGAATCTAGCAGAACAGACAAGCTGCAAAACTATCAAGATCCTTGAGTGAAGGGAGGGAGAAGCTATAAGGGAACAGAAGTCCTGGACTCCAAGCAGATAGGTGGAGCAGGAGAAACACACAAGAAATCATAGAAAGCCAGAGGTGAAGAGACCTGTCAATCACAACACAGCAGACACAATTAGTGAATAGACCACAGCAAGGAAAGTGCAGGGAGAACTAAGAAAACATGGACCGGAACACAGAAGACACAAACAGAAAACACAGTAAAACAAGGAACGGATAATGGCCAAAAGCGCAGTCTTTGGCGCAGAGGTCGGATCTTCACCGCAGAGGGTGGCACTGATGCCTTTTCAGGCACGATCATGACACCGGCCTAGACAAGTTCTTAGAGCAAAATAATATAAATGCATATATATAGAACCTATCACCCCTCCCCCTTCTCTGTATCCATCCCCTCCTTGGTTGAACTTGATGGACATGTGTCTTTTTTCAACCGTATTGACTATGACTATGTAATATAGTCAAAGCAGTATTAAGTATTTTACCAGACAAAATATTGCTGCAGACTGTACTGGAATTTACAGAGGAGGCTGTAACCTATAATACAGATGTAGATGGGCCTTAACCCATAGCTGCACCAGGACGTTATTTAACGTCCTCGTGCCGCTATGGGAGTTCAGAGGGGGGTCGCGCGGCGACCACCCTCTGAACTGCCGCGATCCCGGGTGCCGCGTGTAGCCCGGGCTCGCGGCTATTAGCGGGCACGGTCCGATCGCCGTGCCCGCTAATTAAGTACTTAGAAGCAGCTGTCAAAGTTGACAGCTGCTTCTAAATACTTGCGGTTATACATGCCTGGTGGTCTAGTGGGGGGATCGCCCCCCTGCGGCGCGATTGCGGGGGGGCGATCCCTGCATCCATACCGGGCCGGGGTCTGCTCCGTAATGGCGCTGATCCCGGCTCGGCATTCTATTGCTTTTGGCTGCAGCAGCCAAAAGTAATAGAACACCGATCTCATGGATTCATGCAGTATAACTATACTGCATGGATCTCTATGAGAGATCAGAGTACATATACTAGAAGTCCCCCAGGGGGGCTTCTAGTATATGTCTAAAGTAAAAGAAAAAAGTATTTTTAATAACACAAAACCCCCTCCCCTAATAAAATTCTGAATCACCCCCCTTTCCCCATTTTATAAATAAAAATAAATAAATAAATTAATAAACAAACATGTTTGCTATCGCCGCGTGCGTAATCGCCCGAACTATTAATTAATCACATTCCTGATCTCACACGGTAAACGGCGTCAGCACAAAAAAATCCCAAAGTGCAAAATTGCGCATTTTTGGTCGCATCAAATCCAGAATAATTGTAATAAAAAGCGATCAAAAAGTCATATATGCGCAATCAAGGTACCGATAGAAAGATCACATCATGGCGCAAAAAATGACACCTCACACAGACCCATAGACCAAAGGATAAAAGCGCTATAAGCCCGGGACTGGAGCGATTTTAAGGAACGTATATTGGTTAACAACGGTTTGAATTTTATACAGGCCATCAGATACAATATAAGTTATACATGTTACATATCGTTTTAATCGTAACGACTTGAGGAACATGCATAACAAGTCAGTTTTACCCCAGGGCGAATGGCGTAAAAACACATTTCCCCCAAATAAAAGAAATGCGTTTTTTTTTTCAATTTCACCACACATATAATTTTTTTCTGGTTTCCCGGCACATTTTAGGCAAAAATTACATCTGCCTTAGCAAAGTACAATTAGTTGCGCAAAAAATAAGGGCTCATTTGGGTCTCTAGGTGGAAAAATGCAGGCGCTATGGCCTTATATACACGAGGAGGGAAAAACGAAAACGCAAAAATGAAAACTGGCTGTGTCCCCTAAGGGTTAATTGTATGTAAAAAACATTAAACAAAGACAAAATAAACAATAGTAAGCAATGTCAATAACCACAGGTGGGGCGGCTAAAGTAGGGCGTACAACATGTCTGTTTGCCTATGGTTTCACTATAGATTTTTGGTTGATATTCTTTTTGTTCTGTACACGATAGGATCTGTTTTGTGCTGCTTGTCTCAATCCTTTCTTCCATCATTTATTAAGTCTCCTTGGATGTACAGTATATTATGGCCAAGACTTTATGCCCACATCAGGATGTCCCATGAATAGTGCAGTAATTCCTGTATAAGGAGGTAGGGATGAATACTGTATGCAGATCCTGAGATGCCACCTAGTTATATTGAACCCCATCTCCTGCTTTTTTAGTTGCTCCTTAGAGATTAAACACAACAGAGTAATAAGGCAGTAAGATTCAATTAAAATTCCTGTCATTCTGATTGGAAATGCTGGTAGCCAGAATACTTATGTTATGAATACAGTATGTACTGTATTGTGACAAAAAAGTTTTCTTAGTAAAAAATTACAAAAATATTGTATATTGTGATATACATGTGCCATCTAGTGGTAGAATATGGGAATTACATGTGAAATACTAGCATTATGTAAGTCTATGTGGCCACCTCACCTAGGCACAGAGCTGGGAGAGAGGCGCATGGCAAGGCACATCTCTTTTTACGTTTCCTTGATCAGTCATGGTCTGAATAGCCAGATCCTAAGCGAAATGATTAACCAATATAAGGGAACGATCCACTGAGCCTCAGTTTTGCTGTGGGTATTCCACTCGCATGCTTTATGAACAAAAATCATATTCACAACATTATAGACAAATCAGCAAAATATTTTTGAATAAATATACAACAAAATATTATAGCACCATACATTAGCATCACTTTTGTGAACCCCAAATCTGTTAGAATGTATGGTACAGCCCACAATTCTCATTTTATGCAGTGTTGCAAATATTCAGACCTGTTTAACCATAAAAGCAGGAAAACACAAAAACATAAAGAAACAACACAATAGACAGTCACAAAGGTTATGTTAATTTACAGTGCTACTATAGTTTGTTGTACATTTATATATATAAAAAAATAATGTGCTAGTTTGTCTAGAATATTTTTAATGTTTTAATATTGGTTTTTTTTTTCAATTGATGATTTTCCAAAGACTGGAATTCTTGTAACACAAGCACCCTTATATGTGTCTTATATGTGTGTATTACAAACCATAACATTCCCCATGTTACGGTTATATGCCACAGTGGTATTCCAGAGGGCATGGCGGTAGAGTAGCTTTCCATGATAACATTGTCATTTTTTTCTACAGCTTGTAAGGCTGCTGATACCACTACATCTATTAGAGAAGATGCACCCATAGACACTGTGGTAACAACAATAACTACAGACCCTGGCTACGTGGCAGAAGTTAACACTCAAAAATTTGCACTAAAAGGACAAAATCTAGTGTTAACTGAACATGTAGACTATGAGGTAAGTCAGTGTGAATGCCAGGCATCTGTCGCCACTGCTAAAATATTTTGATGCATTTGATCAAAAATTCCCCAGTCTAGCAAGTGAGCGGTGATTGGAAGCCTTTCATCATACGTAGTGTTGGGCAGTCTCTCCAAACTGTTTGGGTTTGTTGGCATTCTCCAAATGCGAACACACTTGGCATAGTACTCCCAGTGGCTGGAGAAGTTGGATGCATCCTTAGGGAGTCCTGGAAAACAGGTATATCCATAGGCTGTATCCATGTTTTCCTGGCAGCCCTAGGGCAGCATCCAACTTCTCCAGCCACCAGGAGCATGTTTAGGTTGGAGAACATTGCCAAACACAAACAGCTTGACAAGTCCACTTAACACTTATCATACGTCATCCTGGGTATTGTCAATCCAACATAATTACAGCATAGCAGATATATCCACCTGCATAGGGATTCACATATAAGTAGACTGCTCTACCTATTGGCAATGAAATGTCATTATTATTATTTACAGAGCCCTGTATGGCACTGAAATTGGGTTTTCACATTTATTATGTAATTGCATTTATTATGTAATAATCATAGCAACAAGTGCAGTTTTAGGTCATTAATCCTCTTTACCAAGTTATAAATATATGTAGCTAATTATCATTTATTACATTTAAACTTTCTTTGTATTAATAGGTAGAAAAAGTGATACGAGTCGATATTCTTTGCCAACTAAACGGCGTGCCTGTGAGTAAGATCCTGTTTGTCTCTACCTGTATGTTATGTTGCTCCGTCTCTATTAGGGTCTATTAGTCTCCCACCAATGGGCAAGTTCCCTGCAGTCTATAGGTGGTAGTAGAGAAGGCCATGTGGGGAGTTCTCCAGCCAGTTTCAGTCTAATCAAAGTATAAGAAAGGAACAAAACTAGTGACCCCTACTGAGAGACTTTCCAGGCCCCAGCCTTTGGCCACAACCCACCTGTGGGGCTCTGCACCAGTCTCATATTAAATGTACCATGGGCACCGCACTGTCCCATGATGGCAATAAATGGGGAAAAAAACAGCCTACTCACCTTCCACATGCTCCCCCGTTGCTGCAGTTCTCCAGATGTGTGCTGTCCTCTTCTGTTTTCTGTTACAGATACTGCCTGCGCTAGAAGTCCTGCCCACCTGTCAGCGCTGTGCATTTGGCAGGGTGCTGACAGGCAGTCAGGACTTCTGCCGCAGGTAACATATGTAACAGAGGAGCTACAAAAGCAAGAGGTTTGGAAAGAGCAACTAAAACCGACTCACTCTGCGGCACTTTGCTAGGACCTAACACGTAATCCCAACAGCTAGCTCCTCCTTCAATCACTCGGTGCCCTTGACCAGAAAAGGCAGCTCTTCATAGCCATAGATCCAGGTATTTCTCCCGAGTATATTACCACCGACACAAAGTGATTAGAACTCCTACTGCTGTTACTGCACCTTTAAGAAACTTCAGTGAGTTGTTTAAAGAATGTTGTTTAAACTGTTGTTTAAAGAAAACCAATCAAGGGCTATTTAAAAAAAATATTACATAATTTAAACCTTTATTTTTATTTTTTTTCTAAATATGTTTAATTATTTTTTTTGCCCACTCATGACCCATATTTCATTTTTTAATGGGCTTGCATTGCCTCTTTTCAAAAGAGTCTGCAATTTCCTGACATGCAGAGCAGCAGGATTGGCTCCCATGATCCTTCACCCGCTGCTCGGCCTTTACTCAGTGATCTCCAACACAAGATGCCTGTCTTTCACTATTGCTAAGGGTCCTTTTACTCACACAGATTATCTGACAGATTTTTGAAGCCAAATCCAGGAACAGACAATAAACAGAGAACAGGTCATAAAGGAAAGACTGAGATTTCTCCTCTTTTCAAATTCATTCCTGGCTTTCGCTTTAAAAATCTATCAGATAATCTGTTAGATATCTGTGTGTGTAAAAGGACCCTTATGTTTGCATGATCTTGTGAGATTATAAAAACCATATACCACTCTAAACCCCGTGAAGAGTGTTGCAGCTGTACAGCAACACCCACCCTTGCTAAGCACCCCCCTGGTTCACCACACATTCCTAACAAACCCTTTTGCAGCGGACCTAGTGGTACATTACAATAATTTCAATCTGTGACAATAAATGTTGGATGTTTTTTATTAATTCAGTACTTTTTGTTAATTTATTGGGGTTTCCATAGACTATCACAGGGGGCTTGGTAAAAATGATGACACAGGTAACTGATTGTCAAATTAGATATATGTTGATGTATTTTTTTTTTATTATTAGGTTCCCGGAGACACAGTTATTGTAGAAATTCTTGGTGTAAATGACAATCCTCCAATCTTCAAGGAAGAGAGATATTATTTAACTGCTTCCGAGGTGAGATATAATTAACACTTCTTTTATGTTAAAACAAAGACCTAGCACAAATACTGGGAACATGTATGCAATGAGGTCTTGGATCAATCTTATATCTGATAGGTGGAGATCCATCGCTGAGCACCCCTGCCAGTTAGCTGTTTAACAGAGCCTGACAAATAGCTTATCAGCAAGGGTGCTGGGTGCTGGAACTGCACCAACCACATATTGTTGGCCTATCTTGAAAATAGGCCATTAATACATCTTTGCAGAATACCCCTTTAAATTTGTATTATATGCATAAGTGAACTGGCACCCATAAAATTATTAGAAACTTTGACATAGCCCAGAGCTAAGAGAGAATTTTGTACTTAAAGTGACACTGTCCCCCCCTTTTTGCATTTTGACTGCTCTCCACAGGTGTAAAGGGTAAATTTTCCAGCTTTCATTACTTATTTTATATTATACGTCATGGTGCTTGTTCTGGTAAAAAGTGTTTTTTATTATCTGTGGATTGGGATATGTGGGCGCCACATCGCCACATCGCCCCGCCCCTAGTGCCACTTAGCCCCGCCCCATTTGTGGCGTTATCGCCGCATAGGCCCCGCCCCCACAACAGCCATTGGAAGGGCCAGCCAAAAGATCTAGGCCCCACCCCCTAGATTGACCCACATCAATGGCCACTTAGGGGACGGGGCCTATGAGACGATGATGTCACGGATGGCGCGGGGCTAAGTGGCGCTTACGCCGCGAAGCCCCGCCCACATATCCCAATTCACAGATAATAAAAAACACTTTTTACCAGAACAAGCACCATGACGTATAATATAAAATAAGTAATGAAAGCTGGAAAAATTTACCCTTTACACCTGTGGAGAGCAGTCAAAATGCAAAAAGGGGGTGACAGTGTCACTTTAAAGCCTTAATGTCATATGGAATAACTTGTGACATCTCATCAGAGGTTACTGATCACACAAGGTCTCACTCCTGGGTTTTAAGAGTGAGAACGTATGCAATCAGTAACTTCAGACATGTTTGATATGTCAAAAGTTAATCCAAATGACATTAAAGGGAACCTGTCACCAAGACAATGCTATCTAATCTATCGCCACCATGTTATAGAGCAGGAAGAACTGAGAAGATTGATATATATCTTTGTGAGAAAAGATTCTGTATAACTTGTAACATGTTAATTGAAATCCCTGCTCATTCTGTGGTAAGGAGTCCAGTGGGCGGTGTCACCCAATGGACTGGACTCTTTAGCATGGAAACATCAGAGATTTCACACAATAAATTTCAAGTTATGCAGAATTTTTTCCCATATAGATATATATCAATCTGCTCAGCTCCTTCTGCCCTATAACATAGTTCTGATAGGTAGCATTTTCATAGTGACGGGTTCCCTTTAAGGCTTCAAATTTACACTAAAAGGCCACAAAGACAGCAACTTCCTTATAAGCTTATCTGGATGGATGTTAAATAGAGATTAGCGAACCTTGAGCATGCTCGAGTCCATCCGAACCTGAACTTTCGGCATTTGATTATCGGTGGCTGCTGAAGTTGGATAAAGCCCTAAGGCTATGTGGAAAACATGGATATAGTCATTGGCTGTATCCATGTTTTCCAGACAACCTTAGAGCTTTATCCAAGTTCAGCAGCCCCAGCTAATCAAATGCCGATCGTTCGGGTTCGGATGGACTCGAACCCGAACCCGGTTCGCTCATCTCTAACCATTACCTGAACAACCTAAATCTAAAATCTAAAAATGCTCTTTAAACATATAACAGCCATATAACAGACAGGACGTATCCTTATTGTTACTGTTGCATGTTGGGAATTATTCATACAAATCAAAAACTATTATTGTTGCCTCTGTACATTTGCAAACCAGAAGCTATAGAAGATCCAATAGACCCATACAGATCTATTGACATATGGGTTAGCAAATTCCAGGACTGGAATGAGACATTAACAATTAGACTGTATGATATATGATATAGGTCATAACTCAGCTACCATTTTACATGTCTATAAATTACTTCCTAAGAATGCCACAGTGGGGAGCAGCGTTGGTACTGCAATAGTGGCTGAAGATGCCGATGGGGATATCCTCTACTATGAGCTGATTGCCAATGACACAGTAAGAGAAACAAATATTTACTATTGTTATTGTTTGTTTTTTTTTGGGGGGGGGGGGGGTTAGTGTCTCATTTTCATGATGTTCTATTGCATTGTTTGCTGCTTGTTTCTGGTTATACTAGTCAAAGGAAACAGGGTATAGTAAAACGGCCAGCCCGTATCACACATCTAAGTCCCATATATAGTTCTATGTCAAAGGAAAAAAATTGTACAGGGGCTGGGACCAAGGTAAAATATCTAAAAACATTTACTCCTTTGCTTACTTCTAAATTTGCTGTTTGTACTTCATTGTCCCCTGCTGAAGTCTGCAGTGTCACTGTGCAGAGAGGACATCAGTGAATGGGCTGTAATGCTCGGCCAGTGCTACAGCCCCTTCACTCACAGGCTGATATCATCTGCAATCGGCTGATAAATATACATATTCTTATTTGTCAGCAGATCACATCTTTTAATTTAGTTAAAGGGGTTATCCAGCGCTACAAAACATGGCCACTTTTCCCCCTACTGTTGTCTCCAGTTCAGGTGCGGTTTGCAATTAAGCTCCATTTACTTCAATGGAACTGAGTTTCAAAACCCCACCCAAACTGGAGACAACAGTAGGGGGAAAGTGGCCATGTTTTTGTAGCGCTGGATAACCCCTTTAAAAATTTGCAAGTCATACATCTCCCTGTATAATATGATGGAAGTAAGAGGTCGAGCTCTATAGACTTCCCCATACATAAGCAGCGATCTACCTGACTGGTGCTTGCACTGGGCAGCGGTTTGCCTGTGTGATACCACCCTATGGACTGACAGTCCAAACCCCAATAGCAAGTGATGGGTTAGTTGAGCAACATGCAATCTATTGATTAAGGGGGAAAACCCCTTTTTTAGCCGATTTTTTAAAAATGTAACAATTACTGCTCTTCTTTTTTTTAACATACTAATCTTTTCTTTTTTTTTTTCTGCCCCAATTAGAACGCTTCGGCTTATTTTAGACTGACGTCTGTAACTAATCCACTTCTAGTAGTGAATAAAGCTCTGGATTATGACCTATACCCCTTCATATGGTTAAATCTCACTGCACGGGTAAGTTGTATTGATGCTTATGGGTAAAATCAGACACAGTCTTTGTACAAGGGCCAGGTGAACTGGTGCCATAGCCAGATATAGCAAGTTATCTTATCAGTCCTCCTCAAATATAAGGCTACCCAGCAGAGAGTGCCCCCATGTACAGCACTTACCTTTCTCATATGCATGACATATCTTCATTTTCATCCTGTGGATATGTTACCTGAACATGTCATCATTTCTTTCTTTCAGGACAATGAAAGTACCACTGGTTATCCTAGTTTCACAGCCACAACATCAATAGTTATTGAAATTTTGGACTCCGATGATAAGCCGCCTTTCTTCCAGCCTTGTACCCCCATCGGGACAAAGATCTGCATCAACAATGGCTACAGAGGCAGCGTGAATCGCTCTGAGCAAGCCGTAAGTGACGGAATGGCATTAGGAAATGTAGTGTGAATTTTATCTACACATCGGTGAATCTAGTACCTCGCATATACTTCCTTATGTTTCATATATACACAAAGTGACTGTGAATACATGTGAGATCATGATAAACATTAATGGCATGTCCATGGAATATACATAAGCGTCTCACAGGCATGTGTCCAATTTACTCTGAAGAACACATTGCATGCATACACATTAGATAAATGCCAGGTGAACCTATCCATCTCTGCAGGTAATGTGTATGGGCAAGTCCCAATGTCACATGGAAAAGGGAAGGAAGGATCAGTTGGATTTCCAGATGCCTAATTCTTTTATTCTCAAGAGAGATATGCTGCTGCCAGTTACCTCTCCCACTAGTGACCTTGGCCCCCTTGGTCATGACCAGTGTACATATGTATAGGGCTCACAAGGAATAGGCTCTATGAGTGCTCCCGGCTGTGGGGAGCTACAGTTTATTGAGGGATGCGTGAATGCCAAGATGTACTGTTACATACTGAAGCAGAGCATGATCCCCTCACAAGGTCACAGGGTGGTATTCCAACATGATAGCCGCCCCAAACACCTCCAAGACCACCACTGTCTTGCCAAATAAGCTGAGGGTAAAGGTGCTGGGCTGGTAAAGCATGTCTCTAGACCTAAACCCTATTATATGTATGGTCTCTAAGGTCTCACACATCCACCAGCTCTGAGATTTTGTTATGTAGGAGGGAAAGAGGGCTTCTAGTGAACTCCAAACCCAAGAGAGTTAGGGCAGTGTTGGAAAATAATGGTGGCCACACAAAATGTTGATCTTTTTTGGCACAGTTGGGCAATTTTCACTTAGGGGTGTACTTACTTTTCTTGCAGGGGTTAAGAAATTAATGGTCTTGTGTTGAGGGCACACCAAATCGACACTGTTATACAAGGTATACACTGACTATTTTACATGGTATCAAATGTCAGGTCTTCAAACAATATACTTAAATATAATAAATGTGAGGGGTGCTCCCACTTCTGTGAGTTACTGTACACGTTGTATTTATGGAAGACGTGTTTCGAGCTCTGCAGAGTGCTTTCTCAGAGCATATCCGAACAAACTAACAACAATCCTATAAAAAAAACAAATGACCAAAACTAAACCCACCCCACACATAGCCACCATTAATAAGCAACCATATTTCAATCCTGTGTAAAGTTGATTTACTAGAGCAGGGATGCTATGCTGGGTGGTTGCTGTGTCACTGTAGTATGGGTGATAAGCTGGAGTAAATGAGTGCGACTTTGCTCCTTGATGCCATACACACATGTACGTCAACCGGGAAGGCAATAAACTAAACTGTACGCAACTAACGTCATGTTTCAGATTGAACTTAGAGCTTTACCCTTATCAGATACCTTCAAGGTTTTGTCATAACAAAATCTTACTATTCTATTTTGTGAGTTGTGACACTCAGGGCTTGGGAACTACATTGGTGGATGGTGAGCCAGATAATGTAGCAATATATGGAGTTATGTAATGACAAGACACAAATCTAGAAGGTACTGGTAGCTTATACTGTGGATAAGTGTCCTTTTACACATACAGATAAATCCTTTAACAACAAGCAATGATTTTTTTACTTTTAAATGATAGGCATTTAGACAAGAAGATAAACTGCTATGAAAGTCGTTAATAGAACCGTCCTTGCAATTGTAAATATAATTGTAATTGCATTTATATATAAATATATATATATATATATATTGTGAATGATAGTAATTGCGTTTGTATCTATATACTGTGAACAATAAGTGTTTACACTGAAAGACTTGAGAATGTTGAACAATGATTTTAAGGTCAGCTCAAAAGATGGGATGAATGATTTTCATACAAATGTTCGTTCATCGTTTCATGTTTCATTGTTGCTGCGTTTACACCAGAAGATTCTTACATTTGAAAGATATGCAGATAATCCTTAAAGACAGATACTCCACGTATGAAAGAGATGCAAGCAGAATGTCAGCAGATGACCACCAGAATAATATAATTTATTTGCCTTTTTGTTTTAGACCCATCCGCTACAGTTGTTGCCTGGCCCTCTATATGCCGTGGATGGGGATTATGGCATTGGCGCCACTATTCTCTACAGTTTTATTGGTGGTATGTAAAAATCTGAATGTAATAAATATGGTGACAAATGGCATGATGTCATTAGTTTAATGTCCGCGGCACCTCTAGGTGGCCATACAAAAAAAACTTAAAGGGTTATTCCACTCAGTTCAAATACATTTTAAATTACCCTCCTCCTGGAAACTAACATTTGATTCCATACATGTCATTATCTTTTCCATCTCCTTCCTCCAATTCTGAGCCTGCTGCTTTCTGTTGAAGACATAGAAAACATCATGTAAACAGCCCCCTGGCTGGCTGTATCTGCACTATTTCTGTTCTCTGCAAGGCGAAAAGGGTTAATCCCAGCAAAAAGTAGGTCGACCTTAGATTAGCCCTCCCGGCATTACAGAGTGCAGAGACAGACAGACAGGGAAACTGATTACATGAGCCGTCTCGTAAGAGAGTTCGGAGGAGACAGAGAGAACAGCTCAGATATAGATTTCTGCGTCTTCAGCACAAAGCAGCAAGCTCGGAACTAGAAGAAAGAAACAGAAAAGTTAATGACATGTATGGAATGATTTATTAGTCTCCAGGAGGGGGGATGATTCAGCATGTATTTTACTTGAGTGGAATACCTCTAATTACACCTATGCCTGGCTGGAGGGGGGTGGGGGGTTGTGTCAACTGTAAGGTATAACGGGAATTGTGGACTGGGCATTGTGAATTTCAACATATCAACAAACTTGTTTCTATAAGCGATAAGAGTAAAAGATGTTATGGGAACATTGGTGATAAGTAGATAAGGTCCGATAAGATATAACCTATGAAAAATAGTTTTTTTAAACTTTTATCATAAATCTCTTATGCAGCAGCTGTGGTAGG
This sequence comes from Dendropsophus ebraccatus, assembly GCF_027789765.1. Classification (NCBI taxonomy): domain Eukaryota; kingdom Metazoa; phylum Chordata; class Amphibia; order Anura; family Hylidae; genus Dendropsophus; species Dendropsophus ebraccatus. The sequence goes on along the minus strand of NC_091457.1, from coordinate 37,275,189 downwards.
GATCCTTTAGCATTTAATCATTCTCCTTGTTATTATAGTTGAATCTTTTACAAAGGCATTTGATCGTTTTTTTGTTCAGGGAATGATAACAGTGTATTTAATATGGACATGGCAAATGGAAGCATTACAATGAACAAGCCAGTAGAAACATTGGGAACAATCCTGCTGCAAGTTATGGTAGGTACTGATAATCTGCAGAGCACTAGAAATGCTAAACCATTTTAGAAAGATTTTAGGACAGTGTGATAGACAAATTATAAAATATGTTCTGAAAATGGTGTTCTGGAAAACTTGCACATACAGTACCCTTGGTAGCTTCACATTGTGATATGGCCATGTGATGTCACATCACCATCCATGACACATCACAGGATGATCGATAAAGATTGATGGGGTAAATTATCAATTGTGTTCATTCCGATAAATTGAACATAGTGAACTTATAGAATTAATCCAGATAAGTAGAAAAAGGAATGAAATCAGTATAGTGGTAATATATTTTATATAGGCATATACAATAAAGTATCATGTATTACATATTTAAATACAGTTTATAGTCATGCATTCTGTTTTTGTATTTGGCCAATAAGTAAAAAGAACATTAAATTTTGTTCCAGGCATTTCAGGCCGATGATAATACAAAATATGCCACCACCACCGTCCAGATTGAAGTAAAGGAAAAGAACAATTTCCCACCAACATTTCAGCAGTCCAATTACTATGGAACCATTCCCACAAATGCAGGACTGAGAAGCTTTGTCCTGGACTCTGGTGACCAGACTAGACAACTCCAAGTATTTGCTGCGGATCTGGATTTTCTGGATGTATGGACAGTATCTCCTAGTTGTTCAAATTAAAATTATGATTACACTACGATTATGATCTTCAACTTTTACAAGGCTGTAATCACACATGGCAGTTTTTAGGTAAAGCTGCCAGTGCAGTTTTTTTGTGCCAAAACCTGAAGAGGATCTAACAGGAAAGAGAAGTACAAGTCCTCTCTTTACATTTTCCATCCTATTTGAATCCAAAAGACTGCCATGTGTGATTCCAGCCTTACTTTTTCTTTGTTATACTACTTTTAATTATGTAAATATTGTTCTTAAAAATTCATGAAAACTGCTCTATTTTGAACCCTATAATGTTGATATTTTTCTATGGGGGTCTATGGGGATATATCGGGCCCAGTTTTTTACTGTGTGATTTGTAGTTTTTGTTGGTACTACATTTCCAAAGATGTGATCACTTTTTATTCTATTTTCTTCTCCAAAATTCACCAATCAGGAATGTTATAATTTAATAGTTTAGACAATTCCACACATGGCAATAACATGCTTATATTTATTTTAACATTTCTTTTTAAAAGAGAAATGTGAAAAGAGGGTGATTTGAACTTTTATTAGGGAATAGATTTTTTTTCTCATGTTTTATTTCTTTAGAATTTTTTTTCCCCTGTGGGGGATTATTATAAGCAAACTTTAGACTTTAGATCAATGCTATGTAGAACTCAACAGGAGCAGCAACCTTTAGCATAGCGAACAGTTAATCACAGCTCTGCTACACTTTGCCAATGCTGCCGCGCTTGTGACGCAGACAGCTTACCCAACTGTACTGTCTATTCTAATTATGACATGTAATAGAATAGATATTGATATGCAGCCCTGCAGTTTCTGACACAGCCATTGAAGGCAACAGAGGGGCTGCTGGTAGAGTACGATAAAATACTTTTGTATAGCTGTGTATTTTTGGCTTTCCAATTTCCTTTCACAACCTGCTTATAAAGACCGCTGGCTGCCATGACAACCAGTTGTATCACAGGGGTGCAGCACCACGGCCTTAACAAGATCGGCACCTGTCTATTAGTTACTTAGACGTTGTTGTCCCTATTAAGTGCGACGACGGTTGGGTTAAGCAACCAGCATCATAATGCGACCATACAACCAGGCCCAACATTTGACTGTTTGACACGTGTTATTTCATATGTCTTTTTGTGGGAGAACGTCCTTTAAATATTTTAATCTATTAGGCATAATTGATCAGACACTTATCAGACGTATATTTATATGTTAACTCTCTTTGTTTTTCAGGGTTTCAATCCAGTGGTCACATATAGAATAGAAAACAGCACAGATTTTATTGTTCTTCGTGATGGATACATTTTAACTAACTCTGTATTCTCCTCTCCTGGCACCACCGTTTTACTAGTAAGTTCTGTAAAGTACAGTTGTAAGACAAAGTAAGTGAACCCATTGAAATTACCTTTAAGAGGCTCAGCAAGTAGCATAAAGTAGTGACAGAGAAGCTTAACAGAATGATGTATCACTTACATTGTTCTGTGCAGCTGACCCAGAGATATCCTCCTGAATAATATGAACAATAAGTAGTCCTCTCCATTATAAGCCCAGTAGTCCTGGATATTTATGAGCATAAACCCCATAATTGTCCAATCTATTAAAATATATCAGTCGTCATCATGAACAGTGAACGGCGTAAACGAAAGAGGGAAAAAAGTGTGCAGATTACCGATTTTTTGTTACATTATATATATAAAAAAAACTTAATAAAAAGTGATCAAAACGTCCAATCTTCACAACTATTGTATTAATAAAAATTAGAGATCATGGCGCAAAAAATGACACCCCATATAGCCTCATAGATGAAAAACTAAAACCCCATTTTATTAATAATTAATTGCAAAAAAAAAGGATTTCATAAAATATATATATATATATATATATAAAAGAACATAATAGAATCTGTGTAAACCTGCATATGGTTGTGTTCGGACTGACCTATAGAATAATGGTATCATGTCACTTTTACCATATAGTGCATATTGTAGACACAAGAACCCCCCAAAAGTTACCATATTGCATTCATACACTTTTTTTTTCGCTTTCATCAATTTATATTTATATAATATTTTTGGGGTTCCATCATACATGTTATGGTATGTAGAATGAAAGATGCCATTACAAAGTACACCTGTTCCTGAAAAAAAACAAGCCCTGACATGGCCCTGTAGATAGAAAAGTGAAAGTGCTAGAGCTCTTAGAAAGGGTAGAGGAAAAAACAAAAATGCAAAAATGAAAATTGGCGCAGTCCACTGGGTCATTTTGGGCTTGGTCCTAAAAGGGTTAATTAGGCACACTAAGTAAACATCCTTAGTAAACAACTAAGTAAACATGTCCATGTAATAGGACATGTTGAAATGTGGCTGATTGTTGTCTTTCAATATGCTTTGTGTAATAGGATCGGTGACAGCAGACTGCCACTGATGTTCATGGACAGCCCAAAATATCTAAGGATTGTTCAGGCAGCCCCTCACACTCCTCCCTGCTTGCTGAATGTGCATCTTATAACACAGGCAGCGAGAGGGAAGTGCGCGCTGAGCTGACAGGTCAGTTCTCGCTTCCCCTGGATTATTGTGCCGTGTAGTAGACTTTGCCGTTCAAAAACACAAACCTTTTTTCAGCCATTATTTGACATGTTTGGTCATTGTTGTATCACCCAATGTCTCTCCAGCTTGAAATCAAAGGCTGACGCTCTTAAATTCTTAAAATGTTTTCAGGCCGAATATCTTCTTCTTATGATTTATAGACTATAATGAAGCAGAGGAGGTTTCAGGAGTGACACCAGGTGTAATCAGTACCTTTTATCTGATGTCAAAAGTTACTCCAAATGACAGACTTTATGGTTTTCCCATGGAGAGAGAAAGTAGAGGCAGCAAAACAGGACAACAAAGAGTTAATTTACATTCACATCACAGGCTCTCTCCTCTGCAGTCACTAGTGACCCCTAGGCTCTCAGCTGCCCCTAATCTCACTCCTTCCTCCTCCCCCCTCCCCTCTTCATAGAACAGACAGATCTGAATGATGAAAAAACAGTCTAGATTTCCTGATAATGAGCAGTGGCTGACAGAAAGGAGAGGAGGGGGGGGGAGCCCTCCGAAAAGGCTTTTTACACGCAGATAATGGCATATTTGCCTAATAAACCTAATTACAAAGTTTCTTAAAATCGCCTGGAGTATTGATTTCTGCAAAAAAAAATTAATGACAGTGACTCTTTAACCCCTTCCCCCAATATGACGTCCAGGGACGTCATGAAAAGCAGTGCCATTCTGCAACATGACGTCCCTGGACGTCATGCCTTCTCTGCCTTCCCCTGCTGTCCCTATATACGATCCGGAAGCACGAGGAGGCTGTGTCACACAGCCACCTCCTGCTGCCACTGCCCAGAGGGGAGCAGTGCTCCCCCCCGGGCAGTTAACCCCATAAACGCTGCGGTCGTTGTGACCGCAGCGTCTATGGGAAGATTTGTTGTGTCCTCGTGATCGGGCGACAGACAGAGGCTGCAGCACGTTGCCTCCTCCTGCCGCCACTGCTGTAATGCTCCCCTCAAGCCCCCCTTGCTTCCCGATGTAGTGTCCAGGCTCCCCCGCCCCGATCTAGCCCCCTCCTGGTCCCGATCCAGCTCCCCCCGCCAGATCCAGCTGCCTCCGCCCCGATTCAGCTCCCTTCGTGCTCCCCTGTGTCAGCTCCCTCTGTGCTTCCCCCCCGTGTTCCTCCCGTGTCAGCTCCCTCCGTGCTCCCCCCCCCGTGTTCCTCCCGTGCCTGCCCCGTGTCAGCTCCCTCCATGTTCCCCCATGTTAGCTCCCTCCGTGCTCCCCGTTCTCCTCTCCTCCTGGTCTCGCGTCCTCTCCCTCCCCTTGTCGTCCCAACCCCCCGGATTCAATACACTCACCCTCCCTTTACTGCTGAACGATCCGGTCCCTGCAAAGATCATTTGAATCAGATGCAGGGACCTGATCGTTTGAATAAGTGTCAGTGTGCAGCACTGACACTCATTCACTCTATAATGCATTACAGCACAGCTTATGTGCTGTAATGCAATATATATGTACCTGCAAAAGTAAAAAAACAACAACACACACACAGATAGATAAATAAATAAATAATTAAAACAAATAAATTAAATAATTTAATAATTAATTAATTAATTAATTAATTAAATATACACATTCCCTATCCCCCTTTATAAATGATCCCCTATAAATAAGATACACATTTTTGGTATTGTTACGTCCGTACCTGACCCCGTCTATTAACCCATTACATTAATTATACCACCCCATTAACGCCATTCAAAAAATAAATAAGAAACTAACCAAAATGACGATTTTTTTGTTAATCCCGCCCCTTAAAAAAAATAGAAAAAAGCTATCAAAACATCACATGTACCCAAAAGGTGTACCACTAAGAACCTCAGCTTATGCCGCAAAAAAAGAGCCCTCACATTACTTCATTAGCGAAAAAATAAAAATATTACTGCTCTTACACTATGCAAGACACAAACAGTATTTATAGTATAAATGCCATAAAGTATAACAAAAGCTGTATAAAATGTATATCACTGTAATCGTACTGACCTGACGAATGAAGTTAACATGTAATAAGTAATGTATAGTAAAGGGCGTACAAAAAAATGGTGAAAAACAGCTGCTAAATTGTGTTTTTTATTCGTACCACCTCATAATAAAATAAAATAAATAATGATCAGGGTGTAACATGTCCCTAAGAATGGTACCGATGGAAACGTCAACTTGTCAACACAAATATTTTGGCACCGCAAGGCCTCTGTGACATGATATAATGGCTAAAAAAAACCTGAAATAAAAAAAGGCCCCAAAATTCACCAGGTCTTTGTCATGTCTGTGGCCTGTGGTTCAGTCAGGTGACGCACTGCGGCCACATATGGGGGATTTCTTGAAACACTGGAATAAGGGGAATAAATAGTGAGTGATATTTCTCAGTTAGTATTTGCTGTGTTAGAGGAAAAAAATATTTAAAATGTAATATCTGCCAAAAAAAATTTAAATTAAAAATTTCCCCTCCAACTTGCTTAAATTTCTGCAAAACACCTAAAGGGTTAATAAACTTATGAAATGTCACTTTGAATACTTTGAGGGGTGCAGTTTTTACAGTGGAGGGGTTTATGGGGATAACTAACATACAGGCCCCACAAATCCACTTCAGAACTGGACTGGTCTCTAAAAAAGTCTGAATTTGAAATTTTCCTAAAAATTAGAAAAATTGCTGCAGAATTTTCAAGCCCTCTAACATCATAACAAGTAAAAAGACGTTCACCAAATTACATCACTATAAAGTAGACATGTCATAGATGTTGCAGTAATAATTAGTTCATGTGGCATGACTGTCTTTCTCAGAAAAAGAGAACTTTGAATATAAAGGATTGTAAATTTTTCAAATTTTTGCGCTAATGTTGTGATTTTTACAAAAAAAATACTGAGTGTATCAACCAAAGTATACCACAGACATAAAGAGGAATATGTCATGAAAAAACAATCACAGAATAAACGCGATAGTTAAAAGCACCGCAGAGTTATCACTACATAAAGAGAGACAGGTCAGATTTGCAAAATAGGCCCTGGGCATTAAGGCCAAAACAGGCTGAGGAGGGGTTAAAGGTATCGTACCATCGGGCCTGGGCTAAAGCACTGGAGGCGGGCTGACCCACTCCCAGTGGGAGGAAACCCCTGCCCCTCTGTGATACGGCTCCATTCATTCTAATGGAGCCCCCCCCCCACCCCCCCCTCCGCCTCCAGTGCTTCAGCCCAGGCCTGATAGTACATTTACTTTAAGGCATTTTGCATAGAATTTCATAGCAAAAATATATAGCATAAGTACATAATATGACAATAATATTATCCTTTTTAGATTGCTGTACCTCTGTGTAAGGTTATCTTTTTGCAAAGGTTTTTTTTCTTTATACGTAGGCCAAGTTCTTCTATGTTAAACAATTAGCTGTGTTCCTTATGGATGCTAACTTTCTCCAATAGACCTATATCAAGTGTGGAAAAACTGGATCTGTCTGTACAGGTCCATAAGAAACCTCAGAACAGGTGCTAAATAGGATTCAATGAGGGAAAAAAGCTTTAAAAAAAGGATCTACTACCTATGACTCCTGCTCTAATAAAAACACTAGACCCTAAAGGCAATGTTCACTTACACAGGGCTATGTCCACTGACTGGACAATGTGCATGCCTTTATCTTGAAGTATAAGTGTATAAGATGTTTCTTGTTGCAGTCTTGCGATTATTCTATAAAGATACTGTGTTTTTTTTCAAAAAAGGTCAATGCAACTGATAGCACGACATCTGAAAGCACCACCACCATAGTGACGATTGAGATCACCCCAGGTAAGTGCCTATCACTGTTCTATGTGAGGTTGCTGGAAAATTTATTGAGATATCGTAAAAAATGTATTCAGTGTCTTCTTTATTACATATCTAATATTTTCTGTGAAATTAAAAGTCCAGCATGTAGCATGGTGTAAAGAATACCTTGTGTCAAGTAAACATGATATAATCAGGGTGCCTTTTGCTTCCTGGTTCCCAGGATTGTTCCACCAAAACCATAACTGAAAGTGAGTTTATGAACAGTGCTGCAGCACATAGATGGCTGCTGTATTGCCAATGGCAAATAAATAAATCATATAAATATGAACCAATATCTCTACAGAATGTTTCCAGCATCTTGATGAATCCATTTCCAAATATTCAGATAGAAAGGGAAAGTTCTACCCTAAACTAGAAAGGTTCAACCAATTCAAAACTTTCAATAAAAAAAGAATTGATTCAATAAGAAAGGTGAAAAAAAGAATTCCACTATTATTATACCAAGACACCATTCCTCACTATGTTCCCAAAGTGGGATCATAGAATAAAAGTGGTTAAGGCTTCATTTATTATACCTACTATATCCCTGCCCAGCACATGTCTTATAACAGATTTGTTGGCTACGGCAGGACAGATACTTATCACATAATTTTAACAAAGCAGAATACATATAATAAATGATTACAAAGCTTCATGTATAATAGAACAAGGTTTGATCTTTGTGTTATGAATAGTAATATACTGTATTATAATACACTGCAGAACTTTAAAGTACAATAAACAAAATGATATTGAGATAATTGGAATATTTATTTTTGTACAGTACCCACCACTACAACCACTACAAGCACAACAACAAGAAACACTCTTTTGACAAGTTCTACAACAACTACAACTCCTCCTACTGGCACAACAACAAGCACTACTAAAGGAACAGGCACTACTTCAACCACAACTCCATCTACTGGCACAACAACAAGCACTACTAAAGGAACAGGCACTACTTCAACCACAACTCCATCTACTGGGACAACAACAAGCACTACTAAAGGAACAGGCACTACTTCAACCACAACTCCATCTACTGGGACAACAACAAGCACTACTAAAGGAACAGGCACTACTTCAACCACAACACCGTCTACTGGGACGACAACAACCACTACCAGAGGAGCAGGCACCACTACAACCACAACTCCATCTACTGGGACAACAACAAGCACTACTAGAGGAACAGGTACCACTACAACCAGAACTCCATCTACTGGGACAACAACAAGCACTACTAGAGGAACAGGCACCACTACCACCACAACTCCATCTACTGGGACAACAACAAGCACTACTAGAGGAACAGGCACCACTACCACCACAACTCCATCTACTGGGACAACAACAAGCACTACTAGAGGAACAGGCACCACTACCACCACAACTCCATCTCCTGGGACAACAACAAGCACTACTAGAGGAACAGGTACCATTACAACCGCAACTCCATCCACCGGGACAACAAAAAGCACCACTAGAGGAACAGGCACCACTACAACCACAACACCATCTACTGGGACAACAACAACCACCACTAGAGGGACTGGTACCACTACAACCACAACTCCATCTACTGGGACAACAACAAGCACCACTAGAGGGACTGGTACCACTACAACCACAACTCCATCTACTGGGACAACAACAAGCACCACTAGGGGAACAGGTACCACTACAACTAGAACTCTTTCTACTGGGACAACAACAAGCACCACTAGAGGAACAGGTACCACTACAACTACAACTGCCTCTACTGGGATGACAACAAGTACCACCACAGGGACAAGGACTACTACCAGTGGTACAAGCCCCACTACAAGCACAACTACTGGGTCAGGCAATACAACTAAAAACCCAGAGTCAGGTATTACCTATAACTCTCAGAAAAGAATACACATTTATCTTTCAACAGACATCGCTACACATTTTTCTATTAGCACAAACAGTAATAATACATCTCACACCACAAAAGAGCATACCTATCATTCCAGGTGAATTTTCTGAATAAGGGGTTAAATGCTCAGTGCTCAGACGAGGGACTAGCTATGGAGGAGATAATGCACCTACAAGTTTGCTGGGACTGGAGGTCATAAACAGCCAGAGGTCACAAAGACTGATAGGCAAGGAGGGATTCGCAGGGCAATGACTCCCCCACACTCCCCTCTGAGGGATGGTAGAGGGGTTGGGGGGCCATACCATGTCAATAACATAAGCATTTCCCCTGGGGAGCGCTCTAACACTGTGTCTGACTGGTGGCGGATCGTGGGGTCGCTCAAGACGGTGTAGGAGCAATGTAAACCAGACAAGGAAGATGGGGAAGAGGTGGTGTGGAAACTTTTACCAAGAGCCTTAAAAAAATTTAGGGACATTACAACACAGTTACACTTACATTTTCCCCATTATTCAGCTTCTTTTTTTAGACACAAACAAAAACACAGAAACGAAACTAAGTTATCGTGTTTTTAGCTAATATTTCCCCTGCATATTGGCAGCAGGTAGACCCCCCCAAGCAATCTATTATTTAAGGCACCAAATGCTCCCTTCAAAAGGGGAGATTTGTCTAACTTTATGCAAAGGAACAGCGAAACAGATGCCTATAGCAACCCCTAAGATTGCTTCTTTTATTGGAATATGATTGGTCTGAGAATAGAAATACATGAACTCACATAAAGTTTTCTTAGGCTTGGAATATACTCTTGGCCTGTCATTGGCCTTGTATCATTTTATTTTTCTTATCATTTCTTACTTTTCATTCAAAACTAATATAATTTATGTTACATGTGTCCATAGTCACCAAGAAAAAAAAAACACAATTCACTATGAATAAAATCTACCTGGACACTATAAGCCATCTACTTGGACACTATAAGCAACTGCTCCACTTTGCACTACTTCTATACACTCATTCCTTCAATCACAACGTCTATCATGAACCATTCTGAAACCCATCTTTTATTTTCAACCATATAAAAAATGAAATATTAATCACACTAAAGAGGAATTTTCAGTATACTAAATTCTGATGGTACCAGAGACCAACAGAGGAATTCTGTGCTATGTAATAAAAAATACTGCACAAAGCAAATACCAGACTCTGCCCTGAACATTGGTGAGCAGTGGTGGCTGTCCCATTAGTGGTGCTTTAGCTGTTGTCCTCATATGTATTGTTTTCCCATCTGGCTACACCGGATGGCCACTTCATTGGAGGGGCCTAGCCTTTGCTTGGTCAGATGATTCCAGATTTCTGCTGCACCCTGTAGAGTGGACGTCAGAATTTGGTACAAATCAATTAACCATTTGGTAGATGGTGTACTGTGTACTAATGAAGGTATTGCTGTACATGGTTAAAATAAAAAAAAAAAATAAAAAAAATAAAAAGATTTTCCCTTGCAATCAGCAGTTTCAATTAATTTCCTGGACCCTTTAAGTATAAGTTGATTATATTTTGTCCTGTAAAGATAAAAAAGGAGTAAAAATAAGTTGGTGGCTACATAAGACTTCTCATTAGGATTCCAGCCATACCCTTTATCTTCTCCATAGTCAAATCCAGCACCAAGATACAAGCCTTTTTGTTCATATGTAAGGTGCCCAGAGTGCGTTCCCCAGGATGGCAAGCCCAGGGTTAGGGGCCTATTCCACGGAGCGATAATCGGCCAAATCGTCCCAATTCGGCCGATTATGCCTCGGTGGAATAGAGAAAAAGATCAGCCGATCGTGTCATCAGCTGATCGTTTATTTAGGTCCAAACCTAAAATCATTGATCGGGCCCGTGGAATAGGGCCCTTAGCCAGCCCCTAGAAATCCCTTAATGAAGACAATCTAGAAGATGATCATAGCAGGGTAATAGATGCAGGGGGTGCAGATGTAGCAGTCATATCTAGCTTTAGTACTTGATGAGCTACATATTAAAAAAGGCATTTACAGATTTTGCACTGGGGCCAGAAACTTCATATATGCCTCTCGCTCATAGTACTGTGCTTCATGGTGTAGCATTTAAAAGTGTGCTCTCTGGGGGAGATTTATCAAGGATGACAGGGAAAAGGGGCAAATTCTTGCCTTCTCCCTGGCATACGCCAGCAGCAATCCCCACTCGCCTGAAAGGCGGCTGGAGGGGGGCGTCAAGGCAGGGAGGAGGCGTTGCCTCCTCCTGCGCCAGATTTTTCACTGGGGGGGGGGGGGCACACAACCTCATGTAGTCTCAGCTGCAACCACATGGTGCCTCTTGACTAATCAGACCTAGTGGCATTCTCAAAAAGATGTGTTTTTAAACATTGTTGTGATAACTATGGGCATCTTACAGCTTTTCTTTTTAACCAATAAGTCCCTATGACAACATGATCCCATTGGGACTGTGTTTTTCAAATGCAGTCAGAGTGCAAGTTAAAAACAAAGCATAATGACCTGCCCCGATCCCCCACCAGTTACACGTTGACACTGCAGCAAATGTCTTACTCATCCTTGGCTCCATTGGGGAAGAAAATGCCTCCCTAGAAAAAAAAATTAATTTAAAACTATTACTACTTATTATAATTGTTATTCATATCTTGTTTTTGTGATTGTTTTGCTTAAAAAAGTAACTCTTCATTATATTCAATTTTATCAAATATCTACATCAATTCATCATGTTTGGTTTTTTTTACATATCTTTATGTTTTTATTCAACAGGGATTGAAGGAGCACAAGTTAAATATTACACTGCGAATGACATGGCAATACTTGGTGCAACTCTGGGAGCCATCCTTGCTGTGTGTTTGGTTGGATTGGCTTTCCTTATTTATAAGAATTATGGAAACACAATATGGAGTAAAATTACTAAAAGGCCAGGAAGTGTGAGTATCCCATATTTTAGACTCCTCATCTTTTTTGTGTGATATTTGTTTGGCCTAATATGGTAAGTAGATGCTGCGCTTATTTAGATGACACATATATGTCACTAACAATTCTACTTGTACAGCCAGAGAGAGGAAGCAGAGACTGGGATAAATAAATAAAACAAGTTACTCATCCGGCATGATCCCCTGTTGCTGCTGTTCAGACAGTGCCCAATTGCCTCTGCTCACCATGTCCACCATGGTCTCCATCTAAACTAAAAGAAGTGGCTGCTCAGGTGAGGACGAAGTAAGTAATCACTTCAGCCCAGTATTCATTCAGCAGCTAATTCCTTGCTTCAAGAAAGAGAACAGGAAGTGGTGAGCAATGGGGACCAGGCAATGTCTGAGCAGCAGCAGTAACACATAGGTGAATTTTTTTTTGTTTGTTTAAAATTGTATTGTTAGGAAACCCTATTGGTGGATGAACATGGGGGGAGATTTATCAAACTGGTGTAAAGTAGAATTGTCTCAGTTGCTCCTGGCAAACAATCAGATTCCACCTTCCATTTTTAAAAGAATCTGTGAGGAATGAAAAGTGGAATCTGATTGGTTGCTAGGGGCAACTAAGACAATTCTACTTTACACCAGTTTAATAAATTTCCCCCACATTGTTTAATGCCTGCCTGTAATATGTACATTATATAAAGAGAAATGTTGGAGGACCCTCTCTATCAGTAATGGACTGGCCCACCAGAGTACCAGAGGATCCTCCGGTGGGCCCCCAGGTTAAGGACTTGCACTAACACTGACTGACATGTTGTTTTTCAATGGTTCTTCATTGGTGGGCCCCCAGGATCATTTCCTCTGGTGGGCCCCAGATACCCCAGTCCGACGCTGCTCTCTAAAACAGAGGTTTGAGGAATAAACATATTCTTGGAAGGACAGTAATGTATCTCTACTAAGATGTGGACTTTTGTTATAATCACATGGTCAATGAGGGCTACAATGACTGTCTAACAAGAACATACTTAATGAGTTCATTTAACATTTTTCTTCTACTATAACATGAATAAGCTTTTTTTCCTGAAACATACAAACCCTGTTAAGTGGCCAATTGACCCCACAAAAAATTTAAAATGCCCCATAGAAAGACCATGTGTACTTTCATAGCAAAAACCTTTGATATTTATCTTTCTAAAGTAATCTAACCTTTCCAACCATTTTTCTTTAAAAAGAGCCCATAGTGTTGTTATCAGCAGGGCCGATTCTGGGGTCTGTGCCGCCTGAGGCAAACCTCAGGCTGCCGCCCCCCTCACTGGCACTCAACCCCCCCCCCCCCCCCCGCGCGCGTGCGGGCCCGCAGCAAGCCCATCACCAACATACACTACCGCCCCCACCTCACTGGAACATCCACGGGCCGCGGCCGCCGGACCTCTTCAAGGCGGATCTGCCCCTTTAAAAGTAGGGGGCTCCGCTACCACTACCTGTTCTAACCAGTCCATTGAGCTTCCGGCACAGGTCACCTAATGCACGCCGGCCCCGTAAGCTCACAGCTCCAGCCCCGCGCGCCGCACCTCTCTAGTCTCCTGCTCAGTGGCATACATGTAACAGCTGACCGCACAGGACCGCGGGAGAGGTGCGGCGCACGGGGCTGGAGCTGTGAGCTTACGGGGCCGGCGTGCATCAGGTGACCTGTCCCGGAAGCTCAATGGACTGGTTAGAACAGCTAGTGGTAGCGGATCCCCCTGCTTTTAAAGGGGCAGATCCGCCTTGAAGAGCTTCGGCGGCCGCATCCCCTGGGTGTTCCAGGGAGGTGGGGCGGTAGTGTATGTTCTGGAGGGGCCTGGCAGGCGGCCCTACAACTGATAATCTGGGCGGCCCAGTGGGCATTTGCCCGGTCCGCCAGATTATCAGCTGGGCATGCCGCCCCCTGCAGGACCGCAAAATCTGCCGCCTGAGGCGGAATACTCATTCCGCCTCATGGCAGAAGCGGGCCTGGTTATCAGTGTGTATAACAAACACCATACGTCAGATGGATAGGCACTGAAGAAGCAGCTTATTGTCTATCCAGCTTCTTCTGGAGCACATCCTCAGGCAGTACAGACAGAAAGATACATGCAAAATAGACAAAATCCAATTTCATGTCCTTGTGGAAATATATAGGAAAATGACAAGGGCTGCTGGCTGTGTCTTGTCTCTGTAATAAACCAATGTTCTTTATAGAAAAGTTAAAAGGGTACTCTGGGGGAAAATTATTCAAAATTAACCGGTGTCAGAGATTTATACAGATTTGTAAAATACTTCTATTTAAAAAAAACTGCCTGGAGTACTGGAAGTGTTCCAGTACTTATCAGCCGCTGTATGTCCTGCAGGAAGTTGTGTATTCTTTCCAGTATGACACAGTGCTTTCTGCTGCCACCTCTGTCAATGACAGGAACTGTCCAAAACAGTAGTAAATCCTCATAGAAAACCTCTCCTGCTCTGGACAATTCCTGCCATGGACAGAGGTGGCAGCAAAGAGCACTGTGTCACACTGGAAATAATACAACTTCCTGCAGGACATACGGCAGCTGATAAGTACTGGAAGACTGGAGATTTTTAAATATAAGCAATTTACAAATCTGTATAACTTTCTAACACCACTTGATTTGTTGTTTTTTTCACCAGAGTACCTCTTTCATTCTGCAGTTAAGTAAACGGCAAGTGTCTTTTCTACAAAGTGATACCGTCACTCCAATTTTCCTGTGTGCTTTTATGACTGTCGGGCAGTGTCACTAAGGCGGGGCTTAACGTTTGCTGGACCCTGTCTCGCTGCCTTATCACATGGGGAGTGTGGATAACAGCATTGGACCAAGACAGGGTGAGGGGGCTCAATGGATGCTAAGTGATTGACAACTGTCCAACAATTGTAAAACTGGAGTGACAGTATCACTTTAACAAAACAGGTCTGTGCTAATGAATGTCATTAGATATCCTTATTGTGGTTGGAGCTCCGAATCCCCTGCATGAGTCAAATGCTAAATGTTAAAATTCAGGCTTGCAACCATGACAAGAGCAAATTCAGTTTTCCTTATCTCAGCTAACATAATTATACTTGTAGGACTTATCAAGTTAAATATTATTGCAAATACATTTAACAAACTTACCTTCTCCTGATATGCTGCTCTTTTCTTTCCATCGTTTTACAGCTTGTTGCTGTGGCCTGGGGTTAGCTGTTAGGTGTTGGTTTAGCAAGGCGGGCTGGGGTTCACTTGGGCACTTGTCACAGTGGCCAGGAGTGGTGTTAGTACCCATCCCTGGACACATGGGCACTGCACTTGAAAAAGAGGATAGCCCAAGTGTAGGTCTAGGTGCGGCGACACAAAAATAGGACAGAGTCCAGATGACAGTTTACTTGAAATAACTTCAGTGCAATACAACTCAAAAACAGCAGTGGTGACAACTTCTGAGAGCAGGTGCCGGTGACAGAAAGTGGAGAGTAGGTGGAAGAAGTAGAAGTAGCTTTTCGGACATGTAGGGACCATCTTGAGGGCCTTGTCCAGGTAGCTATTGTACTCCGCCGGGATAGTGTTTTGTAGAAGAAGAAGTTGAAGAATACTCGTACTCACATTTAGATAAATATCTGTCCACCTTCTGCCCTACCTAGTTCAACGAGTTCCAGGTTGGGTAGTATGAGCCCCAGGCCTTTACCACTGGATGAAGCAGACATTCCAAGGTTTCCTGGAAATCACCGAGGACTTTCAGTCGGATACCTTAGCTTCCTGCTCTTTGTCCTACTGGTGGTCAGTTCCTTGCTGTGGTAACTACCCTGACTGTTGAAGAGAAGGATCCCTGGCGTGGACAAGGGAGAACCCAGCGGACGGTTACCTCTTCTGGAGTTTAGGGACAGGAAAGACATTGACAGTGAACCCTACACTTGTCTCCATCCACTGTCTCTGCCTACTTGCAATAATCAGTTTTAGGCCACTGAGGACAACTGGGTGACCGTCCCTGACTTAAGGTATGTGTGAACACAGAACGCAGACAGAACAGACAAAAAAGTAGGGATGGTAAAACAGGGCAAGTTCACATAAGCAGGCAGCAGAGGTACAAAAATGTAATCCAAACAAAAGTTGAGCCGCAAGCCAAAAGGTCAGGACAGGTGAAAAACCAGGAAAGTCAAATTTATGGGTTGTTCACACGCCCATAGAATTCCAACAGTACACAGACGGTGTTCTGCAGACTGGACCAGGGAGGTCCCTGCATCATGATTATGATGTTGGAAGGTCCTGAACAGTCTAAAAAGTTCACACTAGTGTACGGACGAAATTTTACGGACTTGTTAATGACCTCTAACGTAGCAGAGGTCAGATAAGCCAAAGGAAACACACAGGAAAAATTACATTATAGGGATAGATACACTGAGTGGTGGTCGGTAACCTAGACAACAAGCTGTAATCAATAGAAGGGAAAGAGCGGCCATATCAGGAAAAGGAGGTAAGTCTGCTAAATGAATATATTTGTAAAGATATGTAACTTGACGAGTCCTACAAGTATAACTATGCAAGTTATGATCGGAATATCTCTTTTAACCAGTCCAAGACCAAACAGTTTCCTGTTGTTAATGACTAGAAACAATTTTTTTTTTTGTACATATGGGTTTGTATAATACCATGATGTTTTTTCGTGTTCCATTTTTTGGATCCCATTTATCTTTTTCCTGTGATACATAGGACCTTTTTCTTGTATAAATTTTATATTATTCATCCAGTGGCCCCATAGTCTTATAATGGAGCCGCTTGGACAGAGATCATGAAATACGGTACTGTACACTTCTCCCTACTCGATTCTCCTGACTGGACTGGACAGCTCTGCTGTAATCATTTAAGCTCCCCCTAGTGGTGGCTATAAGCAACTAGAATTTTGTTTATGAAGTGGATTTAGTGCTCACCTTTATGAGCTATGCATACAAATTCTATTTTATACAAGATACAGGGAGGATTGTAGTTCATGGATATCATTTCAAATTAAATAACAGATATTCCATATTTATTCTAGAATTCTGGAGACTCTGGAGATCAGCTTATAGATGATGATGATAACCAGAGTATAACAATACCTTCAAATCTGGAATCTGGCATCAATGGTGTCTATTCTGACGTGTCCTCTGGAAATGACCTATATTCAGCTGTAGGAGTAAGCACAGTCCTGACAAGTAGTGCTCCAGCACAGGGTACACCACTGGAGGAAGAAGATGGGGAGTCCGATTCAGATGGCAAGAAGGTGAAGTCCATCCTAACTAAAGACTTGAAGGAAGAAGGAGGTTACAAATCGGTGTGGTTTAGGGAGGATGCTGCCCCAGAAGTAATGGTGATTGAGGGAGCTGAACACGGGGAAGCAAATGATGATGATACTGAAGGAGATGATGAGGATGATGGTGATGATGAGGACGACGATGATAATGATGAACTTGATCCAACATTCAGTAATACAAACAATGACTCAAATAATTTCACTGCTCTCTAAACATCTGTTAAGCCATTGTAAATAATATGACAAAAAATATGGAAATATAAGATTATTGGTGTCAAATTGCAGACTGTACATTGCAAGGATTGACAATTCTGAACAATACTGATGATCATGCAGTCTCCATTATGAATTTTCATACCGTTCTGTTGGCACATCTACCTACATAGCATAAGATTGTGAGGAACTCTTCATCTGGTTGCTATTGACAAAGTAATAACTTGTTGTCCATCATGGCCAAAGTTATCATAAAAAAAGAAAAAAAATATTAAAGGGGTACTCCGGCCCAGGGGTATTTTTAAGCTATTGCCGTGGAGGGGGTGGTTATAGACGGCGGCAGTAACTTACCTCCCTGGTTCCAGCGCCGGGTCCCGGATCGCGCCGCCCCATACCCTCGTCCTGGGGCCGCTTCCTGGTGTGAGCTGCGGCATGAGATGTGACGTCTCAAGGCAGCTTAGTCATTCAGCAGCCGAACCCCCGGGCCGGAGTACCCCTTTAAGTCATATTATATTTGCCATCAACTTAACATACTTAAAGCAAGTGTACCACTACGTACATTGCTTTGTACGTAGCAAATATAGACCGGCACAAAGATGCAGATGCCCTTTTTTTTTTTTTTTTTTTTTTTTTTTTTCAGAGGTTTTCAAACAGGGCTGAGGTTTCGGTTCGTATGAACCCGAATCATCAGCATTTGACTATTACCAAGCTGTATCCCTGTTTTCCAGGCGGTAGTTGGGCTGTCTCCTTCCCCACGGAACGGGAAGACAGCGGGATCAAATGCCGGTGGTTCGGGTTCATACGGACCTGAACCTCGGCCCTGTTCGATCATCTTCCCGGGTTCCCGTGCACGGCGATGTTCTATTTCGAGCACCAGCCCACCCCAGGCAACTCCATTAGAATCAACTTAGTGGTACATTCGCTTTAAACACCTAGTAATATGAAATCTAATCTGAAATAAAGAGTATACAGAAAGATTCAAGGTAACACTGCAAGTGTTATACCAGTGTGGGCCCCTAGGGGGCAGTAAATAACATGGGGATTCTAGGATCACCAGAGAATAAATAATTCCATTCTTTTCCCCCCTCTCTGATTTTGTAACAGGCATCTTGGGTATTGTGCTAATAATAGTTGTAAGTATAAAGTGTTGGTTCTAAGGAAATGTTCAAATAGTGAGATTAACCATGTATAGACTGAAAAGTTTACAAACTACTGTATGTAAAGGAGCAATGTAAAATTCTAATTATTCTGAGTCAGCCTTATGCCTGTGCTAAATATACAGTATATAGAAACAATCAGAATTTTTTCTTTACATCTGGTCACCTCTCCTTCTGAAAAAAGAAACTTCACTGTGCACTTAGTTCCTCATGTGTATTACCTTTGTGGAATCTTTCCCTTCCAAGCTTAGAAGTGTGTGCTGCGGACCTCTCCTTTTTTCCTAGTACCACCCTTAATGCGCCAATCCACCACCTCCTCATTAATATTCACTGACGTCACTCCAGAGCTCATCAATGCAGGGATGAGCGCCAGATGAATATTTGTGAGGATTGGCTGGGAAAATTGGTGTACTGAGGGCCGTAGTGCCCCCTTCCCCCCACACCCCCTTACTGACCCCTTCAACAGTGTTGAACATGAAGGTAATAAAAGAGACTTCTAGCTTCCGTTAGTTTCCCTTTGAACCAAGTTTTTATGCAAAACATATTTTCTGGTGTTTTTTTGTTTTTGTTTTCCCATTTTACTATCTATATTTTAAATTCTCTTGCCATTTTACACTTCTTGTACTCTTTGTGATGATAGGGAAGAGGCTGCTGGAAAGTGATCATTTCCTATACTTGTCAATGGGACTGCTCCTGTCCATTGTTGCCTATGTTTATGGGGCTTGCTGTAAAGCACATCTGTATATACTGTTAAAACAGCTCAGACAATATGGTCACCCCTATAATAATGTATAGTGATGAGCGAATACTGTTCGATCGAATAGATATTCGATATTCGTACGAATATCCCGTGAATATTCGAAAAATATTCGATAAGCGTTCAAATCCCCCAGCTTCGTTTTACCCTCCAAATGGTCAAATAGATGTTTTTCATTAATCGAATACTTGTTCCCATAGACTTTAATGGGATCGAATATTCAATCGAATATTCGAATATTTGCGGGATATTCATACGAATATCGAATATTCGAATATCTCACTATTCGCTCATCACTAGTAATGTAAAAAAAAGAAATTAAATCAAAAATTGAAACCTCCGGCGTCTGTAGCTCTGCCTTCTGTTCCGGCCCCTGCACTGACAGGCCTTGCCGCTTGGCCAATCGCTGGCCGAGACACCAGCCCGGAAGGCAGAGCTGCAGACGCCGGGGAAGGCCCGAGGACACGGGGAAACATGGTAAGGTAAGTTAACACTTTATTATTTTACACTAAAGGCAAGAGCTGCACGGACATCGCTAACAATGTTTGTGCAGCCCTTGCTGCCTGAGGTGTAATTGCTCAGTAAATGAGTGCTGATCTAGCAGATCGGCTCTCGTTTAGAGTTGATGATCAGGCCTTCTGATAGGACCCTAAAGGCCCTATTCCACGGGTCGTTTAGAGGAGCAATATCGTTCGTATTCGGACGATATCGGCCGCTACGAACGATATTCGTCCCGTGGAATAGAGTGCAACGATCAGCCGACATCGTTCATGTCGGCTGATCGTTGCAGTCGCTTGTTTTTCAACATGTTGAAAAACAAGCGACTGATATAGCAGCGATCTGCTGCCGTCGCTCCGTTGAATAGGAGCATCGGCTGCAGTCGCTGCTATATCCTATGGGCTGCCCGGACGATCAGCGATCCCCCGGGCAGCCCCCCCGCAGCTCCCCGCCGCCCCATCCCGCACTCACCCGCTCGCTGCAGCCGCGTTGAATAGCGGCGGCAGCGAGCGGGGAACGAGGAGCAAACGAGCACTAATAGCGCTCGTTTGCTCCTCCAAACGACTCGTGGAATAGGGGCATAAGGTTGTCTGCCCTCCTGAGAGTGTAGAAAATTTTACGAGAGAGTTGGCCTTCTAGTCTGTCCTTCTCCTTATTCAGTGTTAGAGACAATGGCAAGGAGGGGGTATATAGAGAAGACAAACATGTGGAGAATAGGAAGAACATACATGGAAGGCAGCTCACTTAGGCTTTAGATAGGGTGGTAAGCAATGTAACAGCCATTTTACAGGGGTAGGAGGGAAAATCACATAGACTGTGTACAAGTGTAGAGAGAGAGAAGAGCGCTCACAGCAATCTCTACATTCCTGGACACACAGACCTTCCACCTAGCAGGCATCATAGGGAGGGCACATCTGCTTGAGAAAACTCTGAATCTAGGAGCAGGAAATCTGAAAATGAATGGAGGAATTAATATTGCAGATTGCAAATGTTTTAATGTGAGGCAGCCATATGTAAAAAGTGCCCGCATTTGGTTTCTCCAGTCCCCAGACACTTTCTGGTCTAGAGACGTGACTTTGGACATGACGTGGCAAACCCGTTAAGCCAGTCAGTGGCTGTAATGGTAAAGTAGCCAGTCAGTGGCTGTAGCCGTGTAGCAGCCAGCCAGTGGCTGTAGCAGTGTCTCACCTCTGCTACTGACTGAGGCCCCCTTCACACGTCCGGACCCATACACTTTAATTAGTCACGGACACCCTTCCGGATGTCCTATCTTTATCCAGAATTCCAGCCTGGACGCCCCATAGAAGTCTATGGGAGCACCGGAATCACGGGCACTTTCCTGATGTACATGTGCCCGCGATTCCGGATTATTGAGAGCCCGCCAGCCCCCGCAGCTACTGGCACCCCCCCCCCCCCCGAACTAAAACTCATGATGGGAGTTTTACTTCTGCAGACTGTGGCTATCCAGGTTGCAGAAGTACAACTTTCATCATGCCTCTGCTGGCAGGCCATGATGGGAGTTGTAGTTCTGCAGCCTGTGGCCATCCAGGTTGCAGAAGTACAACTCCCATCATGCCCTACTGACAGGTCATGATGGGAGTTGTAGTTCTGCAGCCTGTGGCCATCTAGGTACACTAGGGGCTGTGTGGGTACGTGTGATGTGTGTTGGCATACTAGACCATATTAAGAACTTTTTTTTTTTTCTCATCAGGAAATCCTGAAGGTTTTTCCTGATGGTAAAAACGGATTAATGTCAGGAAATCCTGATACTTTCCTGATGACATTTGAGGTCTCCTGATCAGGATTTCCTGACAGTAAAAACTGGACGTGTGAAGGGGGCCTGACTGAGCGGGCCTGCGATGTTATGTCCCAAATCCCATCTCTAGACCAAAAGTGGCCAGGGACAGGAGCAGTGGAATCTGGGCACCATCCAGGGCCGGATTGGGACTTAAATTCAGCCCCAGCACTCAACCCCTATCAGCCCACATAGTGTATCCTCCTTGATATTTTATAGATAGCAGTGTACTTTAAACGCTGTAACGAATTCTGCTTTAATTCACCATGTTCCTCACGACTTCCTTAAATATGTGAACCCCATCATCAACGCATAAAAATAATGATACAACATAGGCTAATGTGGATTTGATATTGCATATTTATGTATTACAGCAGCATCAAAGTCACAGTGGATTAGGTATGTACATGCCCTTAAAGGGAATCTGTAAAGTCTATACCAGGTGTGGGGGAGATACAGTATAAGTGACAGGACCTTTACTCCACTGTAAACTTTTATAATCTTCCTTTTCATTACCAGCTGAAGTGTCAGAGGAGGAGCTAAGCCATGGCTGCACCTCCTGCTCCTTCCTGCTCTAACTGATTGACATACATGGCGGGGCTGCGGCTGTTGCTGTGACACTTCAGCTGGTAATGAAAAAAAATATTATAAATGGAGTGACTATAGTGTCATTTCATCCAGTGACTCATAGGAGGCGTCTTCTCTGCATGACTTGCAAGTGCCATTTTTGCTGAAGTTGTTCGCTTTTTCTTGCTTGGCTATTATGAAGGCTTTTCTGGCTGTGACTTCTCTCTGCAGGATCTACCAGACAAACATTTAAAGGGGTTATCCAGCGCTACAAAAACATGGCCACTTTTCCCCCTACTGTTGTCTCCAGTTCGGGTGCGGTTTGCAATTAAGCTCCATTTACTTCAATGGAACTGAGTTTCAAAACCCCACCCAAACTGGAGACAACAGTAGGGGGAAAGTGGCCATGTTTTTGTAGCGCTGGATAACCCGTTTAAGGCTCCTTACTCCGGCATCACCCACATCTATATTCAAACTCCCCAAGAGTATTGCTTTACAAAGTAACCTTTGCTTCCTCTGTGCCCCCATATAACCAGTTAATCCCAGTTTGTGCCTCCAAATAGTAGTCCTCCCCCCTTTGTATCATCTCCATAAAGAATCAGCTCCCCCCTTTATAACATCCTTACATAGAATAGTCCCCCTCCCCTTTGTAACATCCTCATATAGAATAACCCCCACACACACACACGCACAAACACCTTTGTAACATCCCCATAAACAATAGGCCCCACTATTGTAAGATATAGAATAGCACCCCACCCCTTTGTAACACCCCCCCCCCCAAACCCCCCTCCCTACTTTATAATATTCCCATATAGAATAGTTCCCCTCCCACTGTAACATCCCCATATAGAAAAATCCCCCCTCCTTTTGTAATAGTAATAGCCCCCCCCCCCCCGCCTTGTAACATCCCTATATAAAGGCCCCTCCTTTGCAATCATCCCTCCCCCCTTTATAACATCCACATTTGGCAGATTCTCATATTTGTTGTCCAGCCCCACATTGTCCAGCCCCTGTATGAAACAGAAACAAAACAAAAAGCACATTCACCTGTCACATCGCTCCCCAGCAGCGGCGTCCTCTTTCTCCTCCTGTTCCAGCTCCCGGCAGATTCTTCTTCTCTGCCCTCCAGGTTCCTCTGCGGCGTGTCCAGGAAGTGACGTCAGCTGTCAGGGGTTGCCTGTAGTAGCGCGGCATGTCTACTACACAGAATTTTAAAGGGGCCTCAGTGCGGGGGCTGGCTAGGGGACTGGCAGGGCGGCTGAGTGAACAGCGCTGCAAAGGGACAATTATGGCGGCCCACGGATTGGTACTCCTGGTGGCCCAGCAGGCATTTGCTCGGTCCGCCAGATTACCAATCTCGGCATGGCACCATCAATGGAGCCGGGGAGGTACTCACCCCCTCCTAAGGCATTTTGAAAAACATACTTAAATAGTAGCTACTACGGTCCTACTATAGGCTCACCATTGACCTTAAATTGACACAGTCACCCCCTTTTTGCATTATGACTTCTCCACACAGGTGTAAAGGGTAGATTATGCAGTTTTTATACCTTATTTTGTATTATACGCCATGGTGCTTGTTCCAGTTAAGAGTGACCTTTTATCATCTGCGGATATTGCCACCTGGGCAGGGCTTCATTCAGTGTCACTAAGCCCCGCCCACAATTGTGCCATAAGCCCCGCCCCTAAGAACATAGCTAAGCGATTTTTAATCATTAACGACTAACAATAAATGATCGAAAACGAGATCGGTTTATCGTTAACCTGAAACCGTTCAGCATATTACACAGAACGACAGTCGTTAGTTACAAACGTGAACGTAAGTGGAATTACAGCAAACGATTACCGAATGATTAATAACGATTTTAGGGTCAGATCTAAATCAACGATCAACAACACATTAACGATTTTTCGATTGTTGCCTGCAATTACACAGGGCGATTATCGCTTAAATTCAAACAATATAATGATTTTCCGCACAATAATCGTCCTGTGTAATAGGGCCCTTAGCCAGCAGTGGATTATAATAGGGGCGTTTCGGGCGGCAGCCCGGGGCCCTGAGCTCCTGGGGGCCCATAACACCCAAAAAGACTTATACTTTCAGTGGTGTACTGTCTCCCGGCTACACTTCCGCCATGATTTGCAAAAAATCTGTTTTTTATGGCAATTTTGCACAAATCAGGACATCATGACATTATCTGTCCTGTACTATGAACACCACGCTAGTGCCGCCATAGTTACAGTGGGGTGGGGGGGCCCAGGCTTGGTGAACAGCCCGGGCCTATGGTAAAGTTAATCCGCCCCTGCCCTTAGAGATAACTCTGAATGTCCTAAAGTGGCTCAACCACAAGAACTCAGTAAAGGACCCTAATACTTATGTCAATGCAATATTTCAGTTTTTCCTGTTCAATAAATCAGCAAAGGTTTTTACCCTTCTGTTTCCATTATGATGATATGGGGTACTGCACGCAGAATGATGGGGGCTGCACAAGGCTGCAACATAAAATGAGAAAACACGGACAGGGTCCTAAGCCTTTGTGGCTGCACTGTGGAATCCATCTGCCGTTACATACATCACACATACCGTTTTAGAAACATTTGTAAAAGTGACTAGCTAAGCTGTTTCTCTAACGTGATGATGTTATGATGCGATCTTGCATGTCATGTATTCCTATGGGGGTTGTGTGAAATTGCATGTGCCTATGTGATTCCATGCGGCTGCAGTATCAGATCCCTTCAAAAAATAAATGGTTTTCACTACTGTCGAATCCCATGCAATCTTCCTGCAATCCCATAGGATTATAATAAAATTGAATGTGATATCATGCATGGCAAGTACAGTTACACCTTAGGTTGCAAAAAAGTGCATGAGACTAGCTAAAGACTATTAAAGAATTTTTTTTTTCATGTTTTTATTGACTGGCAGCAGTAAGGGGCAGCATGGCCTCTCTGCTGCCACCAGTGGCTGTGTTGGGTACTGCAGGGCTGCAGAAGCTTTGTTGTCGTTAACGATACTGCGCCCCCTGAAGCTTATTAGCATTAGAATACACATTACAGTGGGGGAAGCTGTCAGTCTCTGCCATCTGTAACTTGCTGACATACATTACAATAGCCATAGGGGAGGGTCAGTATCACTAGGCCCTATTACACTGTGCTGCCCCCTACTGCTGCCAATGTACACATTCAAAATAGGAATGAATATATATATATATATATATATATATATATATATATATATATATAATTATTTTTTTAAAATAACCTTATATTACAAAGTTATCCTGAGGATAGACCATCCGTGGCTGCAATAGTGGGGTCTCTGGTTGTTATCACAGGGGTCTTTGGCCGCTGTTTTTGGGGTCCCTGGTTGTTATCTATGAGGTCCCAGATTGTTATCAGTGGGGTCCCTGGTTTTTATCAGTGGGGTTCTCGGTTTTTGTTAGTGGGGTCCTTAGCTGCTGATCAGTGGGGTCCCTGGTTATTAGTGGGGTCCCTAGTTGCTGATCAGTGGGGTTCTCGGCTATTAGTGGGGTTCCTAGCTGCTGATCAGTGGGGTCCCTAGCTGCTGATTAGTGGGGTCCCTAGCTGCTGATTAGTGGGGTCCCTGGTTGCTATTAGTGGGATCCCTTGCTGCTTATCAGTGGGGTCCCTGGTTGTTATTAGTGGGATCCCTAGCTGCTGATTAGTGGCGTCCCTGGTTATTAGTGGGGTCCCTAGCTGCTGATCAGTGGGGTCCCTGGTTATTAGTGGGGTCCCTAGCTGCTGATCAGTAGGCTCCCTGGCACTTGTTAGTGGGGTCCCTGGTTATTAGTGGGGTCCCTAGCTGCTGATCAGTGGGGTCCCTGGTTATTAGTGGGGTCCCTAGCTGCTGATCAGTGGAGTCCCTGGTTATTAGTGGGGTCCCTAGCTGCTGATCAGTAGGCTCCCTGGCACTTGTTAGTGGGGTCCCTAACTGCTGATCAGTGGGGTCCCTGGTTATTAGTGGGGTCCCTAGCTGCTGATCAGTGGGGTCCCTGGTTATTAGTGGGGTCCCTAGCTGCTGATCAGTGGGGTCCCTGGTTATTAGTGGGGTCCCTAGCTGCTGATCAGTAGGCTCCCTGGCACTTGTTAGTGGGGTCCCTGGTTATTAGTGGGGTCCCTAGCTGCTGATCAGTGGGGTCCCTGGTTATTAGTGGGGTCCCTAGCTGCTGATCAGTGGAGTCCCTGGTTATTAGTGGGGTCCCTAGCTGCTGATCAGTAGGCTCCCTGGCACTTGTTAGTGGGGTCCCTATCTGCTGATCAGTGGGGTCCCTGGTTATTAGTGGGGTCCCTAGCTGCTGATCAGTGGGGTCCCTGGTTATTAGTGGGGTCCCTAGCTGCTGATCAGTGGGGTCCCTGGTTATTAGTGGGGTCCCTAGCTGCTGATCAGTGGGGTCCCTGGTTATTAGTGGGGTCCGTAGCTGCTGATCAGTGGGGTCCCTGGTTATTAGTGGGGTTCCTAGCTGCTGATCAGTGGGGTCCCTGGGTATTAGTGGGATCCCTAGCTGCTGATCAGTGGGGTCCCTGGTTATTAGTGGGGTCCCTAGCTGCTGATCAGTGGGGTCCCTGGTTACTAGTGGGGTCCGTAGCTGCTGATCAGTGGGGTCCCTGGTTATTAGTGGGGTCCGTAGCTGCTGATCAGTGGGGTCCCTGGTTATTAGTGGGGTCCCTAGCTGCTGATCAGTAGGCTCCCTGGCACTTGTTAGTGGGGTCCCTGGTTATTAGTGGGGTCCCTAGCTGCTGATCAGTGGGGTCCCTGGTTATTAGTGGGGTCCCTAGCTGCTGATCAGTGGGGTCCCTGGTTATTAGTGGGGTCCCTAGCTGCTGATCAGTGGAGTCCCTGGTGATTAGTGGGGTCCCTAGCTGCTGATCAGTAGGCTCCCTGGCACTTGTTAGTGGGGTCCCTAACTGCTGATCAGTGGGGTCCCTGGTTATTAGTGGGGTCCCTAGCTGCTGATCAGTGGGGTCCCTGGTTATTAGTGGGGTCCCTAGCTGCTGATCAGTGGGGTCCCTGGTTATTAGTGGGGTCCCTAGCTGCTGATCAGTGGGGTCCCTGGTTATTAGTGGGGTCCGTAGCTGCTGATCAGTGGGGTCCCTGGTTATTAGTGGGGTTCCTAGCTGCTGATCAGTGGGGTCCCTGGTTATTAGTGGGATCCCTAGCTGCTGATCAGTGGGGTCCCTGGTTATTAGTGGGGTCCCTAGCTGCTGATCAGTGGGGTCCCTGGTTACTAGTGGGGTCCGTAGCTGCTGATCAGTGGGGTCCCTGGTTACTAGTGGGGTCCGTAGCTGCTGATCAGTGGGGTCCCTGGTTATTAGTGGGGTCCCTAGCTGCTGATCAGTAGGCTCCCTGGCACTTGTTAGTGGGGTCCCTGGTTATTAGTGGGGTCCCTAGCTGCTGATCAGTGGGGTCCCTGGTTATTAGTGGGGTCCCTAGCTGCTGATCAGTGGGGTCCCTGGTTATTAGTGGGGTCCCTAGCTGCTGATCAGTGGAGTCCCTGGTTATTAGTGGGGTCCCTAGCTGCTGATCAGTAGGCTCCCTGGCACTTGTTAGTGGGGTCCCTAACTGCTGATCAGTGGGGTCCCTGGTTATTAGTGGGGTCCGTAGCTGCTGATCAGTGGGGTCCCTGGTTGCTATTAGTGGGGTCCCTGGTTATTAGTGGGGTCCGTAGCTGCTGATCAGTGGGGTCCCTGGTTGCTATTAGTGGGGTCCGTAGCTGCTGATCAGTGGGGTCCCTGGTTGCTATTAGTGGGGTCCCTAGCTGCTGGTCAGTGGGGTCCCTGGTTGCTATTAGTGGGGTCCCTAGCTGCTGATCAGTAGGCTCCCCGGCCCTTATCAGTGTGGTCCCGGCTGCCGTCTCCCCGCCGCTCCCGGCAGTCTTTGCGCCGCTCTATTCTCCTACAATCAGCAGAATGTGTACGGTAGTAATTAGCCGGGGCCGGTTTGTCTGTTCGTATAATGTGGGCGATCGCTGATTGGTTGGCGGTGATGTCATCTCGTGTGGAGGGGGCGGGGCTCGCCATTCAGTGTCACCCCGTGCACACAGCAGGCACACGCGCTGACACGGGCGCACACACAAAGGACGTGACACCCGGGAGGCGACAAGCACAGATGAGGGCGAGTACACAGCCGGGGTGTGCCGAGGAGCCGGGGAGCAGCTGACACAGGTACGGTGTGTGCAGCAGCAGTAGTGGTGGCACTGGCTCTATGGACTGGGTTATTGATGACCGGGGAGCTGCACATTGCAGTAGTTGTAACTTCCATAGCATCACAGTGCAGCAGTGTATATAGCAGATTTATGAGCATACTGTATATATGTACTACATACTACTGTGTGCATGCTGTGTAAGGTGATGCATATGTCTCTATGGGCTTCATGCTCTGGGGGGCTGTATTTTTGGAGGCAGTTATATGGCGGACACCCCGCATTATGTTATGTGATCTACAGATTAGATGGAGCTCACGTTTAGGAGGAGGAGAAGCATCTACTGCAGAGCTCCAAATAGGAAGGAGAGGAAGGGACACAGGGACCGGCATTGCACTTCATCCAGCCGCTCTTTACACCACACTTTACACGCCTGCTCGTAGTCATTGACTGGTATCTAGATCCCACCTAGCAGCCTTATGTCGTCTCCTGGTTTTTGCTATAAATTGGATTTGCCTATGAGATGCAGCATTGCGTTCTGCGCTGATCTAGACGAGCGGGCTCCAAAACACTGCTAGGCTTTATAAGGTAGGACGTAATGCAGACTGCAATGCTCCATGTCAATGTGTCTGTAATTCTTTCTTCTTTTCTCTTCTTCTCAGCATCATGCCCCCAGTGCCTCTAGAAGACCGTTCTGTCCCCCTGCCTCGTCCTCGCTCTCTTCCATTACATTCTGTTGCCCCTTCAAGAATGGCCCCTGAGGTGCGAGGTCTGCAGCTGGGACATAGGGCTCCATCCCATGCTGACCTCACTTTGCCTGGACTGCTACCCCAACTCCAACCTCCTCGCTGGCCTCGGGAACCTTGTACTCGTCGGAGGGCTTCACCCCCATCACCTTCCCCCCGATCACCTTCGTGCTTCCGTTGGGCTCTCCACCCTCTAAAATGTGGCTGCCGAGGCTGCTGGCGGCTGCTTCGCCCTCCGAGGAAGTCTGTGGGTTCATCTTGCAGCTGTGACCCCATAGTGACGTTTGACCCACAGTTTGTGGGGAGTTCGCGGGTAAGCTATGATGAGGATGATGATTATAGTGTACGGGCCATCTGGCCAGATGAGCTGGCACGGAAAATTATGTCGCGGACACGTGGAGGAATGCTTGGAGGAACGCCATTGCTACTGGACTGTAGAGGCTTAGAGGGATTGGAGGTAGATGATCCAGTGTCTCCGCACTCTCCTCCTCCTCCCTCCACACCACCACCACTGTCTCCAGTTGGGACAAATAGAAGGCTTAAAAGTTTATACCTTTTGCTGGAGCCCTTGAGTGAAAAAGAAAATTCATCAGGAGGAAGAGGAGGTAATACTTGAACATTTGTAATGTGTCAGTTTTAGGTCATTTGTCTTTATCAACAGAAATCTAGCAAAAGCAGGAAAGACTAGTGTCAGCATTTCCTTTGGTAATTCCCAGGTAGTGGTTGGAGTGACACAGTGAGGAAACAGAAGAGATTAGATGTGTCATACAAGGGGGACTAACACACCTACACATAAATATTGGGTGACATAATGTGCAGAAACCTGTTTGTTGGCGACACCTTTATAGGGCGGCACCTGACTGTACAGTAATTCGGTGATATCACCTAACACATCATGAAAAGTCATCTCATAAACAGGAAAGAGAGAGAGAGAGCGCAGCTTTTATCTGTGTGACACATGTCCTGATGGTGACACATAGGTACACCTGTACATTTCTGACTTGTCTTCCTGTCTGGTGATACATAGCAAGAGAATGAATGCTTCACTTTAAGAATGTCAACCCTCAAATACAAAATTTACAGCAATAAATTAAAATAGTGGTCAAATATATGAAAACCTCTATGGACACCATTATAGGCAATGGGGTCCACCAGTATTAGCTGGGAATTGTTGCCTGTAATTCTTCTGTATGTAATAATCCTTTGAGGTTTGTCGTGTCCTAACATCTTGTAATTTCCTGGCAGTTTTGGCTGATCCCCCTGCTGAAGACTGTGTCATGCCACAAGAAGTACCTCCTGCGCCACCATTGTCTCCCGACGTTGAAAAAGCTGAATTGAGCCTGATCTTGCCTTTCCTCTTTTTGGGCAATGAAAAGGATGCCCAAGACTTAGGGCGCATGGTAACTCTAAACATAGGCCACGTCCTGAACGTCACTACCCACCTGCCTCTCTACCATGCTGAATCTGGAGCCTTGCGTTACAAGAGATTGCCAGCCACCGATAACAGTAAGCAGGACCTCCGCCAGTACTTTGAGGAGGCCTTTGAGTTCATTGGTAAGTGACATCCTTCTAAGTAAAACCATCGTAAAGCCAAACTCCTTATAATCATCATCTAAAAAAGACAAATATCCTCATAAAACACGTACATCTTACCTACGGACGCACAAAGAAACCCATTATATGGCCTGATGAAATCTATTTCTCAGTGTTCTAAGCCAAGTTTCTCCTATTTAAACAGATTACATCAAAGAAACCCCAAGGCTTTGAGCATACACTGTGCTGTCTATTAAAAGCACAGCATGAGTACTAGCTAGAGACATGGCATTATGCGTACCCTGGCTGAGAACCGGGGCTGTAGGCTGCTTCTCATGGTTTGATGTGATGTATAAAGGTATAAGTAATGTACATAAAAGATTGGCGGCAGTACAGTGGTTTGTTGCTTACATTTATTGATGAAAGGTGATGGTAACATTTGCGTACAGGTTAGCTTTTTCTGATTACGTATGACTGGATCTGATCCTGGTTAGGTTCTGCACGGGGTGTTACGTGATGCAGCCATATACATAAACGTCAGATGATTTCATCATCTGAGGGGGAAACAACACAAGCCGGCCATCTGCTTGTGACTAAAATTTGCTATCAGATGCGTGACCACTGGTTGCCATATTTTGTCCGTATGTGGACAGCCACTTGTGTGGCTTCACCCTACTGTGTATTATGGCCTTCCTACGCTCCAAACCAGGAGTATAGCCACCTTTTATGAACTAAAAAATGAGAATTTCTAATGTTTGCCATATCTTTAGAATAGCCACGTGCAGTTACTGTGGGATACTGGAGTATCCAGGTGCTGTGTTATCCTGGGGCTGTGTATCGCCTTGGTTAGTTGACCTATCTTCCTTCGGCTAAAGATTACAAGAGCCGAGTGTTTGACTTTGTGATTTTACTAGCTTTCTCACTGGTAAATATGTGAGGCCTACTCACTACCATGGTGTCTCCTGAGAGCCATGGCATTAGCAACAAAGCCTTATGTACATGTCACAACAGATTTTGTCACTAAACACAGGTTTTCTAATGGATGTAAAGGGTAAATGGGAGTTTTAGCTTTATTCTTTTCTCACACTTGACATGTATTGTTGCTGTTACATAAAAAAAATAAATCATGACAGTACTTGGCCAACATACAATGACTCTAAGGGTATAAACCCACACACCGTATAAGCAGCGTATTTACTGCTGCGATACGCAGCAAACACGCAGCAAAAACGCAGCAGATTATATCTAAATAACTGAACACAGCATCAAATCTGTACCAACAAATCTGCTGCGTATTTGCTGCGTATTTGTTGCGTATCTGCTGTGTATACGGTGTGTGGGTTTGTACAGGAGTTTTCTAGGGAAAACAAACATTTTCTCCATGGCTGGGAAGGGGGGGGGGTGCTTAAAAATAAAAAAAATGCTATACTTTCCTCCTCTGGTCCCTGTAGCTGTGGCACCAATGCTGTCAGAACTCCGCAAAACTCTGCTTCTTTCAGGTTCCTGTCATGTCATAGGAACCGGCCTGCTTAGCCAGTCACTGATGCGGGACATGGCTGTGACCACTGACTGGCTGTGGGGTTGGGACATCACAGGAACCTAGAAAATGCAGAGACCAACAGTAGAGTCCTCACAGCAGCTATGGAGGATTAGAGGAGGGGAGTATTGCAGGTTTATTACACCTCATTCAGCTGTGCAGTAAATGATTTGTTTTCCCTCTATCTTTTAAAGCAGGGGATCTCAGTGCTGGGGCAAGAACATTCTCTATTTTAATGGAACAAAGGTCAAGCATGCCCACTGATCCATTTAAAGTCTAAGGCTATGTTCACACTACGTATATTTGAGGCTGTATGTTTGAGGCTGTATAGCAACCAAAACAAGGAGTGGATTGAAAACACAGAAAGGCTCTGTTCACATAATGTTGTAATTGAGTGGATGGCCGTCATTTAATGGCAAATATTTGCTGTTATTTTAAAACAAAGGCTGTTATATTGAAATAATGGCAGTTATTAACCGTTATATGGCGGCCATCCACTCAATTTCAACATTGTGTGGATAGAGCCTTTCTGTGTTTTCAATCCACTCCTGGTTTTGGTTGCTATGAGGACCTGACATGAGGACCAAATACAGCCTCAAATATACATAGTGTGAACCCAGCCTTAGTAAAGGTCCCATAGCGGTGGAGATAGAGTTCAGTTGTGATGGTGATTTCACTGGCCGATGCTTTTGTTCTGTGAGAGATAGGCCGCCAAAGCTGTCTAGCTGTGGCTTAGCCCTCACTAAACCTTCATGTGTATGGGGAGGACGGAAGAGCTAACTTTCGGCCACATTAATGTCCAGCAGACAGTTTTTGAACATGTATAGGGACCTTTACAGGACAGACAGAGAGGGCAAAGTAGAGCTCAGCTGTCTGTCAGCCCCATTTGGCGGCATTGTGCATGCTTGACGGTAGCCCCCATTCTCATCATCTGTGGGGGTCCATGCACTGGGACCCCAGCAAGCAGATTCTTTTACTTATCCTTTGCATAAGTAATAAGTGGAGATTCTGGTAAAATCCCCTGTAATGGAGCTCAGCATTGCATCTGCACTGCTCCTCTGACCAAGAAAGGGCAGGATCTGGAAGATGTTTTTTAACAGCTGCAGCTTTCTGTATAATCAGGACTTTTCGTCTTTTTTTTTTTTTTTTGCTGAATGGGCAAGACATCACTAAAGAGCGGGTGTGCCTGCCTTCACATTGGCAGAGCAGTAGGCGAAGGCTCCTACTGCAGTCAATTGCCTTATGGCTAGATATGGGTCTGATCTGATGATGCGCGAAAGGGAAGAAAACGGCTGATTTAGACACTCTAAATCTTATGTATTTGTCTGTTTAAATTATGTAAAATTATACTGTATGTTCTCCAGAAACCGCTGCGTTCTTGTCCACATTTCCTTGGAACAGACTGAGCTGTGACGCGTCACTTTTTGCGCACAGTATCACTTCCATTGAAATCAATTGGAGGTTTATAACATACAGTGACTGCTGTTCACAGAAAACAACGGTGGACAAGGCCTTTCATGC
This sequence comes from Dendropsophus ebraccatus, assembly GCF_027789765.1. Lineage (NCBI taxonomy): Eukaryota > Metazoa > Chordata > Amphibia > Anura > Hylidae > Dendropsophus > Dendropsophus ebraccatus. The sequence continues at coordinate 37,241,348 of NC_091457.1, read as the reverse complement.
TGTGGATTTAATCACTATAAATAAATTATCTGACATACGCAGCATCAAATCTGTAGCAGATTAATGTGAATGTACACAAAGGGTGGGTTCACCCTATGGAGTCCGGATGTATAACCCGCCATGGATTCTGTCGCTCGCACACATCTCTGCCCGTTCCATAGACTCTATTTTATGGTCAGGCGAATTCCGCCGCCTGCCGAAAGAACTGACTTGTCAATTCTTTTGGCGGACAGCGGAATCTACTCGACCATAGAGTGGAGTCTATGGGACAGGCGGAGATGCGCTCGGACACACAAATTTCCCTGTGTAACAGATGTGTGGCCAACAGCCATGCACAAGCAGCCCTGGTCGCACGATTATTGAGCCATGTATTAGTGGCCATGTAATAATTAAACACAGCATCAAAACTGCTGCAGATCCTGTACATGTGAACATACCCTTACATTGTATCGGCTTTTACAAGTATTGCTTCTTTACTAGTTATATTTGCATATCCTACAGCAATATATAAGCAGGCAATTATGTATCCAATTATGGGACCAATCCACTATTAAGGCATTAAAGTCACCCCCTATCGATATGTACAATTTTCAGCAAAATTTAGAAGTTTACATGCTGCACAGTGCATATTTTATAAAACATGTCTTTGTTGTTTTTCTGGTCAAAAATGCCGTCGTGCCCTGTCTCCCTGCCAACATTGGCACCATAGTCTTTGCCATAGTCCACTGCAGTAGTAACTGACCATTTCAATGACGTCTCAGAGGGGTTGTGGCCTATGGCACCAACATAGGCAGGAAGACAGGGGCACAACGTCCGTGAAGCCCTGTCCAGGGCCCACAGTCCACCAATGCTAAAAAGCATTTTAGACAAGAAAGACACCTAATTCATATTTTATACAGGTAAATATGAACTGTGCAGCATGTGAACTTCTAAATGATGCTGAGAACTGCCCATATCGATGGGGTGACAGTAAGGCTGGGTTCACACTGTGTTTTTTGCAATCCATTTTTTTTAAAAACTGATACATTTGTGTGCCTCCGTTTTGATCCATTTTTTCCATTGACTTCCATTATAAAAAAAAGGATCAAAACTGATCCGTTTTTATAGACGTACACTTAACGTAGTCAACCTCATTTTTGTGTCCGTTAAATAAAAACGGATCTGTTTTGATCCATTTTCTTTTTACAATGGAAGTCAATAGAAAAAAACGGATCAAAACATGCACACAAATGCATCCATTTTTTTTTTTCATCCATTTTTTTGAAGAAAGAAAAAAAAAAAAGACTGCAAAAACATAGTGTGAACCCAGCCTAACACTTTTAAATATTGCAAATACATGAAAATACACACTATAGGAAAAGCAGTTGGGAAGACAGCGTCCTTTGTGAGTTAAAAAGGTCCTTTATTTAGCCATATGCATACACAGAAAATATACTTGAGAAAGGCTCAGGATGTGTTAGAGGAGCCGAAACGTTGTGATTTTTTCTGTGTATGCATATGGCTAAATAAAGGAACTTTTTTTAGGGTGCCTTCACACCTACCGTATCGCAGCAGAAAATCCGCTGCGGATCTGCAGCAGATTTAACTGAATGAATGAACACAGCATTAAATACGCACTGTCAAATCCGCTGCGGATCCGCAGCAGATTTGTAGGTGCGGATTTGATGCTGTGTTCATTCATTTAGTTAAATCTGCTGTGGATCCGCAGCGGATTTTCTGCTGCGATACGGTAGGTGTGAAGGCACCCTTACTCACAAAGGACGCTGTGCGTTCACAAAGGGATTCCGCTGCTTCCACAACGAATTGGAGATTATATATATATATATATATATATATATATATATATATATATATATATATATATATATATATATATATATATATATATAATATATTTTACACCCTCTATCACTGCCTGCTATGGCCCGCAAATGTACTTTTATAATTTCCAGCCCTGTATGTAAGTCTGGCTGAACTGATTTACATACAGTGCGGGAGATTGTAAAAGCATTGCGGGCCATAGCAGGTCTGGACAGATAGGAGAGAAGATATATGTTTTGGCAGTGTGTATTTTCATGTATTTGTAATGTTTACTGCCTCATTTTTTTTAGCTGATTTGTTCTTTTAATCTATAAAATGACTTTTGCTGGTAACTGATCAGGAATGTTCTATTTTCTTCTTCATTGTAGAAGAGGCACAACAGGAAGGCAAAGGTGTTCTTATTCACTGCCAGGCTGGGGTGTCTCGTTCCGCCACCGTGGTCATTGCCTATCTGATGAAGCACACACTGATGACTGTGGGAGATGCCTACAAGTTTGTGAAGGGGAAGCGTCCTATAATATCACCCAATCTCAATTTCATGGGGCAACTCCTAGAGTTTGAATCGGACCTAAACGCAGGCATCACGCCGAGAATCCTTGTACCCAGGCTGAGGGGTGTGGAGAGCGACGTGTGACACTTACAGAAGATGGAAGAAGCCAATTTTGATGTTGCACAGTAAGACGTGACAGACAAGCAGCAAAACCTTCTAACTAGATCATTATTGAAATGCAGCGTCAGGTTCCACCAGGTAAATAGCTTCTGTGTCCACAGAAAATGCAGCTTCAGGCCTCAGCGGACTCGCTGCTCACTCAGAGTGACATCTGCAAGTGCAGCCTCAAAACCCTAAAGACCTTTGATCTCTCTTACCCTAAATTCTGCAGCCTCGGTATTATTGGACAGAGGCCGTTGCGGTATTATTTTGCCATATTATATGTTAAGGTTTCTTTATTTGATGTGTTCGGATAAAAAAATAAGCTATTACATAGACTGAAAGGAAGGGGAATGGTTGTACTGAAGTACTGCATTCTACCATGGGCATCGCAGATGTAGTACCCTAAACAATACACATTACAGATATAGAATCCTTGTGTTTGTAGAGTTTAGATTAAGTTTTATATAAATGACCTGTAGCAATATTTATTTAGTTCTAGTGAGCTCCAAATAACCGATTTTATTTATTTTATTTTTTTTAAATGTATGGAGTAAAAAAAAAAAAAAAAAGGGGGGGGGGAAAAGCTTCAATAATATTAAAAAGCAAAAACCGGGAACTGCACCTGCCATCTACGCATATGGCGGCCATTTTTGGTGCTGCGCCGATATGAATATGCAGCTTGTATACAGCTATTCTCATACAAAAAGACCCCATCATTGACGGTTTGCGGTGAATAGACAGGAACCCACTTGGTCCTGAGCATATGGTGGGTTATTTGCATATCAATCGTGTCATCAGCGGTTTTATGGGGCCATTCATAGATAATTCATGCATTGGAACGGAAGAAAACAGATTCGTGCATTGGCCAACAGGCTTAGGGTGAAGAAGAAGAAGTGGAATGATTGCATAACATTAATCTGCTGGATAACAAATGTAATCCCCTTCAGCCAGCGGACAGGGCTGCATCAGAAAATGAAAAAAGGGACAATGAATACCAGGGGTTTTTTTTACTTACGGAAAGTGGATAATATTATTGGATGATATTTTTAAGAAAATCATTTGCAACAAGAATTATGTGCAATAACAATGGGACAACGTATTTTGTTTCTTTTATATTACATTGTCAGAAAATGAGGTAACTGCTTGAAACGTAGCACCCCTTCTCCCCTCTCCTTCCAGGGGTATTTTCATGCCAACTCCTGCCCATCCCCCAATATCTGTGTCTTAAATCTTCCAAGCGGGAGACTGAATACCTCGGGCATTAAATCCCCTATTTACACTGTGAAACTGGGCATCCTCCAAATGGAGGGGGTAGCAACAAGATGCCCGCCATCCCTTTGTCCTTCTCATTGCTCCCTAACTTTTATCCGGGGAACATATCTTTATTTATTAAACTGATCTATTTATTGAAATAAAACCTTTTTTATACAGAATTGTGCCGTCTTTCTGCCTCTGTGCAGGTATGCTAATAATATGCTTGTCACAAGCGAGCAGCTCATCGCTTACACTTCATGTTCATTATCCCTCCCGCTCTCTCCTGTCAGTATTATGGTAATACACAACATACTTCCTAATAACTGGTATCTGCAGACAAATGCAAAATGCTATCTTTGCATACAGATACATAGGTATAAATGATAACTTTCGGCGCATACAGGGCCATCTGTGTGCAACATTGTATTGTCAGCATGTATTGCCCTGTACAGTCAGTTTTCAATCCATGGCTTACAGCATTATATGTATCTATAATACATCACCTGAGTATGTTTATATATGCTTGTGCATATATATATATATATATATATATATATATATATATATATATATATATATATATATATATATATATGTTTGCATATCTCTCTCCTTCTCTCTTTACTCATTTAGTATTATATAGCAGCATGTGGTCACATGGAGTCCTCCAGAGCAGCAGCCACACAGATTACTATTACAGATATTCCGAATATTGCTTGGGTTGAAGAATAATAAACAGCCTATTCTTATTTACCATGGTCCTGCAGGAGGTCCTCCTGTCACGTTGTTGGGTCCCCCACTTAATGCTCTGATCCCTACTGACTTAAGCAGAACAGTCTCACGGCCAGTGATTGGCTAGGTGGGCTGTCACTGTGTACTTAACCTTTTAAAATGGTCTTAAAGTGGTGTTTTTAGAGTTCCCCTCCATGGTGCACAGCTATTTCTCACTTTCAGAGGGCTGTTCGCCAGTAGTACACAAACAGGACTTCATTTCCCTTACTTTTCTGACCAGTTACAGCAAAGCACATACTCCTCTTTGCTGCCATGTCATGCCATAGTACTCTTCAAGTTTCACTGGACAGCTTGCTAGTGTGGTGGGGAGTGATATACACAGTACAGTATAGATGGCTTGTGGAGGGAGAAGGGGTTATTAATCCATGGGACAAAATGTCCAATGTTTTCCAAAAATTGTATCCTGGGGAAAAAAATTAGCCTACTTACTTACAGCTCTGTTGATAGAAAAATAAAGCTATAATAAGGCGCTTCAAAGCATTTTTTTTTTTAATTTCCTAAAAGTAGTAAAACCTAAGAAACCTTTATAGATAACATATTTTTGTTATGGTACTGACCTGAAGAATAAAGAAAATATGTGTGAAATATAGGAAACCCCTTTAAATTAGCAAAATTGTCTTTTATTTGTAATGATTATTCGCTTTGCTGTATGTTTTAGGACAAAGTAAATTAGTCCCACAAAAAGCAAGCTCTGAGTTGTGGCTCAGAAAAGGAAAAAAAAACAAAACATTTTTTTTTAGCTGTGTACTTGAAATGTTAAAATATTGCGCTCTAATTTACAAAATCTGTATGTTTTATTTTACATGTTGCATTGCTTCCAGTGGTGATACATTTACATTTCCCTCATCCCAAGTGGATTTTGACATCTAGTTGACCTCTCTTTGGAAAATGTAATTGACATCTGGCTGATGTATTACCTGGCCTTGAAAGACCAGTGTCATAGACATGAGAGCTCCTTGATGCTACTTTTGAGGAACTGTCCAGTGACAAGAAAATTAAACCCAGGACCCCAACACTGCAAGTGCTTACCATTGAGCTGCTATGCTGTCACAGGATGCAAAATTCTTATTCTATTCTGGGAATTACATTCATACTTAATTGGCTTCTAACCGTGATCCTTGTCATTTACTGGACTATATGATTGATGGCCTAGTCACAAGATACCAGGCACCCCAGCCAGTCAGCTCTTCAGCACCCTCATAGAAAGAGATTTTCCACAGCTCCTTAGGATAGTGCGAATTCTTTATTGGTACATATACGGTGAAATTAAAAACTGGTTAAAATCACGCCGACGGCGTGTCGGCGTGATTTTAACCAGTTTTTAATTTCACCGTATATGTACCAATAAAGAATTCGCACTATCCTAAGGAGCTGTGGAAAATCTCTTTCTACGTTGGATTTGCCGATACGGGACACGGCCCGCATATATTTCCACGTGCTCCACTCCAAACCCGGAGACTCGTGTACCTGCATGCGCCATTAATTATCTGGGGTGAGCTGATCTACATATATATGTTCTTCAGCACCCTGCCTTACACAGTAAATGGGAGGTACACTGCAGCAACCCAGCACCACTACTACAATGAACACTACATTCACTGTGTACAGGGCCATACTTGCCACTAGGCACCCATGGTCCGGTGCCAAGGGAAGCAGCCTGCGGGTGCCGATACTCTCTCAACCCCCCCTTCCCCATACTTTATAGTGAAAACAGCCTAGGTAGGGGGCTAACTTGTAAAAGTAGTGTCTGCTCCAGGGTGCTACTTTCAATACCAAAGACTTCAATGTGTGAGTCAATGTGTAAAGGGAACTACTCCACCCAAAGGGCATGTAGATTATTTCTATAACCAGACAGGTAAAAACCAAAACAGTAGCAGCCTAGTAACACCAGGGTGGGATGGGGCATATATTTGGCCCTTCCTATCCTAATAATACTAACCTGCTACTGATCTGTGAGTGTAATTTTTGATGCTATAGTCTGCCAAATCAGAAGTAGGCCTCAGAATACTGGTAACTAAAAAACAAAAAACAGGAAAAAGTAAGTAAATGGAGGGCACTCTTCCCTGCTGTGCCAGTGGCTACCACATGTGGTTGTGAATCGCGGGTGGGGTCCACGTCCTGCCTGCTGTTCGCATGCGCTACCCCACTTGACTAGCTCAGCAGAAAAGAGCACCCACAAATTGCTGAAGGGCTGTGCTCCCGCACTGCATCTTTAACATAAATGAAATGTGAAACCCCAGCCAAATACTTACCCCCTCCCCGCTCCTGGAGACGTCAACACATTAAGTGCCTAGGGCAGAATGGACCCAAAATACAGGCCAAAATACAGTAATGTGGGCACCTTGGGCTTCATGAACAGCTTATTGGTAGGGAAGCAGATCAACAATTGATGGCCTACTCTATGGATACATAATAAGGTGAGTAGCATATATAGTTTTTTTTCATATCATAAGCAGTTCCCAGAATTGAAGCGAATGTACCATCAGTACGTTCGCCTTAAGTTTTGCACATGGATAAAACGGAACTGGCGCAGGGAAGCCAGTGCTGCTGTCCTTTTTTTGAACCGGTTTCTGCGTATGGCGTCGTTCTATCCATGTGCAAAAAGTTTGTGATGTAAAAGGATTATCCAGGCTTAGAAAAACGTGGCTGCTTTCTTCAGAAAACAACAGCATTCTTGTACTCAGGTTAGGTGTGGGTTTTGCAGGTCAGTTCCATTGAGGTAAATGGAGCTGAATTGTAATACCACACACACATCCTGTTGCAAAGAAGTAGCTGTGCAAAGCCCCTATAGCTTTGTAGGACACAATAAATGGTGCCCCAGCAGCCGCCTGTGTCAGACCATAATGTATAAGTATACAGATATAACAAAAAGAGCTTAACTAGAAATCCCTTAATGAGATAAAAAAAAAAGGATGCAAGAAAAAGGAATGTAAGAAAATAAACATATACAGAAAGAAATTTGGGGCACATGTTTTGTTTTTGTTCGCTCAGAGGGGGTGCACTTTCATGTTAGGTACTTTATTAGCCAGATAGATTTTTTTTTTTTTTAGTTTTTGTGCAAAATTGCACCTAATGATAAATTTTGAGCAACATCTGCGAGTTTTTTTATACAGCAGGGAAAAATGTGGGGAAAAAATTGCACGGATGATATTTTTGCCCCTTAATGCTACTCTGTACCCACAATAACCCCCCCCACACACACAAACCGCTTGTACCTTCAGATAGCTGCTTTTAATCAAGTTATGCAGTTATTGTCCTGAAAAACAACTTTTAAACTTGCAGCCCTGTGTCAAATTGGCGTGGCCTAGAGTGTGTGTGCCCTAGACTTGCACCACCCCTCTATCCCTCCTCCCCGCCCTCCTCATCATTAGGAATGGCCCTGGGCAGTAGTTTTCCTATTAACTTGTGTGAACACTCTACAGGTGCCTTAACGATCCAGCCCATGTGCAGTGTTCACACAGGTGATGAATAGGAGAACTCCTGCCCAGGGGCATTCCTAATAATGAGGGAGTTGGGGAGGAGGAACGGAGGGGAGGTGCAAGCGTAATGCACACACATTCTAGGCCACGCTAATTTGACACAGGGCTGCAAGCTTAAAAGTTGTTTTTTAGGACAATAACTGCATCACCTGCCGAACGGACCTCAGGACAGATCTTAAACAGGATTAAAAGCAGCTATCCGGAGGTACAAGTGGTTTGAGGGGGGGCAGAGTCACTTTAACAGTTTATTTATTGTAAGATGTGAATAGTATAAAAAAATAAACCCCTAAAACCTTTTTTTCTATGTTTAGGCTGCAAGATAAATAGTTCTTTAAACCATGCTAACATTTCTTCCACATAGAACCTCATACAGCCACATCAATAAAAAAGTTATGGATGCGGAAAGGCAAAGACTGAAAAATGTGGCAGGTCATTAAGGGGCTATTTCCCATCTCAGCTAATATAGTTATAGTACTGTAATATATATACAGTATATATAGTAATATAAATATATGCTATAGCTATGTCGATACTAGCCAAACCACTGCTTTTAGAGTAGGTGGTCAGTAACACGTTGTCAACAGAGGGAGGAAAAGAGCAGCCATATCGAGAGAAGGAGGCAAGTTTGGTAAATGAATGTATTTGCAAAAATATTAAAAGGGAACTCTATTAAAAGTACATTAAAAGTTATATAGATGTGTCTATGTTATATAGATGTGACAATGTATTACCGTATCTGTACAGTTCTGCCACACTGGTAGCTGATAGAAATCCAGGAAGTGAAAAAAAAATGGCCCCTGTGCCAATTCACATTGTCTCCTGCTCCCACTGCTCTCCCCCCTTAGGAGACAAATCTTCCATGCCTTTGTCTTACATTGTGTGTGTTTGCTAGGCACAGGCTGATGATGCAGACAGGGGGCAGGGTGTGATCTACCATTCTCTGAATGGCCAGAACGAGGTGCAGCACTAATTTTACTGATTGTGATGGGTGGGGGACTGTGATGATCAGCTGAGGGAAAGCATTGCATTCTGGGAACTGCTCAACTAGGAAGGACAGAAACACAATACAGAACAAAACCCCCCCAAACAAATGAATTTTTGGTAGTTTCAAAACTGGGATAGATAGGTAAGTAATACGTTATGCTTCTGCAGAAGTTTCATTTTTTAACCTCTACCTTCCCCTTTAACCTTGAGAATCCCTACAACTATGTACTGTAAGTTGAGATGGGAATATCCCTTTAATTTACTTTATCCTATATTTTGCTACCACATCAGATTAGTCACCGGACCAGAACATTTAACACAAGCTTTGCTCTGTTGATCTGTAAAAAGAATGGAACAGAGAACGTTGTTCATGACACTGACACTGTTCTTGTGACATGAAATACTGACGTTATCACGCTAATGGACTTCTACAACATCTATGTACTCTTCTACAACATCTATGTACACTGCTGTAAGAAATATGTGCAGGAAGGTGTGCATGCTGTGGCTCAGCACTGCCTCTACAGAACTGATAGAACAGGATTTTATACCTCTACCTATGGCCATCTGCAAAAGTAATGGTATATTTCCCTAGCACCAGACGTGTGTGTGTAGCAGAGCTGTGTGCACATATAATATACAACAGTGCTGTGCATTTAATATGTGTGCGGCAGAGCTGTAGAAATATAGATACACAAAAGTATGTAAATGTGTCATCCTTGTATTTTATTTATATATATATATATATATTTTTTTTTTTACTTTTTTTCAGGGGAAAAAAGGACACTGTAATGGACTGTATTTTCACAGCTGTAAAATGAAGTCCAAGGTCCTGTTTTCTGTTCCTGTGGAACAGAGGCAAATTTTTTTTAGTTTTCTTTTTTTTTTTATCCCTTTACAGCATGTACTAATTATTTTAAAAAATTTTAGGAAAATCCCTTTAAGCTGCTGTAACGTTTATTAACCATGTCACTTAGAAAATATTCAAGTAATATTTGGAGTACAGCACATAATGGTAAACTGTGATATTTAGGGAAAGAAGTAAATGGGCTCTTCAAAGTCCTGGCAGAGGCGCAGTAAATCAGGGCACGGTCCCCGTCATGGATGGTGTTGTCATAGTGACAGAACTGCAGGGCAATGCCCCTATAGTTAGTGTGCAGTCTGACGTACATGTAGAGTCAGCCGGTTAGAGGCACACATCAGCTTTCTATACTGCACTTTGACAGCTCAGTGTACTGCACAAACTATGCTGTGCTGAGCTCTTAGCATCAGAGGTCATGGCAGCTGCCTATGAAAACCATCGGAGCACCCTTACCCGGTGAAATGTTCTGGAAAAATGTGCACAATGTAAGGTGCAACATTTAATGGCAAATTAAAATATATACGTTTAAAATGGTAACACAATTTACGGTGTTAGAGACAAATTTAACTTGCAATATTCCTAGGTTAACAACACTAGAAGACCTAGTACCTATTTGACTAGTATATTGCAAGGTGCCTCAAATATATTGCGTGCCAATTTTGACAAATTTGGTGATATTTGTGGTAAATTATTTCCTTCCTCTAATAAAGTTATATTAGGCCTGGTTCACATCTTGATTTTCTTATCCGTTTAATGTATCCATCCTACGAAAGAAAAAAAAATGGATGCTCTTGTATGCCATCCATTTTGATCTGTTTTCAATTGACTTACATTCTAAAAAAAAAAAAAAGATCTGTTTTTTTTTTTTTTTTTACATTTTGTTACGTGCACAAAAACATGGCTGACCACGTTTTTCTGTACGTTTTCCAAAACGGATACAGTGAGATTACAAAATAGTTATGTGAACCTAGCCTTACTTTGTAGTATAACTTTATTATATAAAAAAAAAGTCAGTATTTTACATAAGCACTTGTGTTGAGTAGCAGCAGTATGGGGGGACACAGACCCTTCTGCTGCCACCAATGTTTGTGTTGGGAACTGCAGGGTGCTCTAAGCCCGATCCACTGATCTGCTTAAGCAGTGATGCACAGCAATATACAGAGTAGGGGCTGGTGAACTGTATGCGACACCAGAAGTGGGGGAGGGACCACGCCCCCTTGAGGCAACCTGGAAGGGAGTCCAATGCTGTGCTTTCAGCTAATCCCGCTTCTCCCGATGTCCTCCTGCTGTGTCTCTGGGACCCCTCCTGGCTGCCACTTTTTAGATGGTCTCATCTCTGCAGTGACAGATACAGGGTAAGTAGATTTTAAGTAGATCTCAGAATGCCCCTTGTCTGTCCTTGCACAATTTGATGCCAGCTCTTAACTGGCGTAGATTTCAACTATGAACAATGCCAGTTTACTGGAATGCAGTGATCACACCCCTTTACACCAGGCTCCACCCACTTTTTTTAAAAGTATTGAGCAAAACGTAAACCCGCTAAAAGTCACACCTTTTTATTAATAAGAAAAAGTGAAAAATACATAACAGGGCTTGTGAAACAAGTTTTAAAATCAGTCAGAGCACGTGCCATTGTGGTTTGGTGTATCCTCTGCCTGGTCTGGTTTTATCCTAACTTTACACTATTTCAGTGCGTGAACGGTGAACCCAGCCCTGTGTGGACAGATTTACTATTAAGAATGTGTGCCAGAATTGGCATACGTGATTTTCACCACATTTATTATGTACTTTAGACACTTTTATGCCTTGTTTGACAATGGGGGGTGGCTTTAAAGGAAAGGGGCAGGGCTTTAAAAACAATAAAGTCATTAAAGTTCTACAAAATGTAAATATATCTATAAATATATTTAAATACCTTAAAGTGTACCTGTCATAATAAAAAAAACATTTGACATGTCATAGAGACCTGGTCTAAGTGTTCAGACCCTTACTGAACATGAGAATGAACAGGGAAAAGACCGCACTAAGCGCAGTCCTCTCCCAGCTCTGTGTCACATGATGAGTCGGGCTCCTAATGTTAGTCTATGGAGCCTGACTTTTTTTTTTTTTACACAGTGCAGGCAGTGGGTGTGCTGCAGGGTGGTCTTTTACCCGCTTGTTCTCCTAGTTGGTACAGGTATTAACAACAGACCAGGAGCGATCAAAACTTTTTTTTTTAATGACAGGTACACTTTAATGTGTTTTCTGCACTTTCACCTCCTTACTCCTGATTTTACAAAAACACGTTTTGATCAGGGGAGTCAGTAGTGCAAACCTATACTTAATTCACTACAATTCATGAATAGCTCTGTGTCACTGCCCTTTTTAATGCTCGTGAACATTGAAGGAGAAGTTTCAGCAGGTTAGACAAATCTCGCCTGCTATGTCCTTATTGCCAGATTATCGCTATGGGGGCGGGTAGTGTTCCTAAGGCCCCCCCCCCTACACGTTCTCCTAACGGTCTTACTGGACTGTGGCACCGGAACGGCGCTGAGGAGGGAGGTAAGAGACATATCATCATCCTCAGCGTCTCCTGTGCTCTAGGGACACATCAGCAGGTGAGATTTGTTTAACCTGCTAACACTTCTCCTTTAATGTTAATCATCATTATAAACGGCCGTGCCACAGAGCTATTCATGAATTGTAGGGAAAATATTATCAGATGTTTTATTTCTATCAAATTCAGTGATGAAACCTGCCAGATTTAATTTTATTTCATCCGGGGCATCCCTCAGGAAAATATACCCATCTGCCCACTTGGATGCCAGTTTCAGCACCCAGAACCACTTTGGGCCAGGCTGCACTCTATTGGATGTAATGCATGTGTGTAGGCAGTGTGAGATCAGTCGCCCAAACTCATTTAAACCCTTTAAAAACACCGGTTACTTATTCCTGTATGCCCACTTTGATGCCAGTGTCAACACTCTGAGCCACTTTGGGCCAGACTGGACTTTTGCATGGCATGGGGAGCATCCCTCTCTGTGTATTATCAGTGTGATATCAGTCACCCAAACTCACTACTTTTTTTAAGACCAGTTTCATACGGAACTGCAGCGGATTTCCCAGCCAGGAACCCACAAAGCAAGCCGGAGCGTGGAGCCACCTGGCAGGGGGCTGTCACTTACATACTTGCAGGGGGATGTCAATCCCGCTGCAAGTATGTAATCTGATTGAAAATGAGGGGCAAGGGATCTGCAGCAGATTTCGAAACTGGCCTAAATCTCAATTATGTATTTTCACTTTGATGCCCATTTTATGCCAACCACAGGGTACCTTTGGCCATTTTGGCCTTTGGCTCTATTCCCCCCAGGGCACCTCAATTATGGGTAATTTATTTTTATTATAAATTTCCTATAAGAAAAATGTCTAAAAATTTAAATAAAAAATCCTATGAATAAGAAAACTGCCGAATAAGAAACCAACCTTAGCATGGTTTAATAGTTGACTTTTGCTTTGTGGTACTGTATTGCAATTGACTGAAATTTTTAGACATGTATAAAATATCAATATAATTTTGGAGGCTATATTATTTATTCTTATAACTTATTCTTGGCATTTCGGACCACTCTCCAATTTTTGTAGGACATCTAACGGGGGAAGGTAAAATCTGCTTTTCTTGGAAACTCAATGCACATTGGTTCAAGTTATTAAACAAGAAAGAAAGGGTTAAACAGCTAGGAGAAATGGAGAAAAAATGGAATACATCCACAGACGGTATAGTTTGGGATGCCGCTAAGGCTTTCTTAGGAATAGACAAAAGGAAAGATGCAGAGGGTCAGGTATTAAAGAAGGAAGAAGAGTACCCTAAGTCATAAGATCTACTAAACCAGACCTCCCAAGCGTTAAGATTCCACTGCAGCCATAGGCTCTCTCAGCAGTTCCTTCCCAGATCAGATTTTGCAATAACAATGTGACTGACCCCTATAACCCAGTTTTATGCCCCCTTCTCAAGGAATAGTGCCCCCTGTAGCCATTAGTAATGCCACGTCCCCAATGTCCCCTGTAGCCACATACAGTGTGTCCCATACAGCCAGATACAATGCTCCTGTAGCTAGTGATAATGTTCTGTATAGCCAGATATGGCCCCTGTAAAAAGATGTCATTCTCTTGTAGTCAGAAACAGTATCTTCCTTGCTAACAGAAAGAAAAGCAACCTCACCTCCTCACCGCTCCGATGCTCATTGTTGGGTGCTATTGGTGAAATGTAGTCATGGTGAACTAGATGCGTTTGCCAGGTGGGCAACTATCAGGATCACTTATAGGCTGTGGGTATGAAACAGTCTACAGCAGTGTTTCTCAACCGTTTCAAGCCAGGTACCCCCATGCAACAAGATGCTCCGGCCGAGTACCCCCAAGGATGCGATCTGTTATAAACATTGCCTTAGGGTTGATTCACACGTACATTTCACAGCTAAATCCACTGCGATACTCTGTACTGTTATGGCCTATGGCTCTGCATTCTCCCTGTGGATTTTCATTCCACTGCTAGAATGTAGCCACTGCCTATTTACCTAATTAGCTGCCGGGCCCTGAACAGATCATACTTACCTGTCTGCACTCCCACCTGCTTCTCTTGCTCCCGGCTCACTAAGGACCGGCAGCTAATTAGGTAAATAGGCAGTGGCTACATTCTTGCAGTGGAATGAAAATCCACAGGGAGAATGAAGAGCCATAGGCCATAACAGTACAAAGTATTGCAGTGGATTTCGCTATAAACTCTGTATGTGTTAATCTACCCTTATTTAGGACAAGATCACACCGCTGCCATGGGCTCTGGATAAAATCTCTGTCAGCATTTCATTCACAGATCAGATCCCCCCCATAACAATGTGACTGACCTGTAGGACCCAGTAATAATGTCATATAATAATGCCCCCCTAAGTCAATAATAATGCCCCCTGTGGCCAGTAATAACATAGTAACATAGTTAATTAGGTTGAAAGGTTAAAGCTAGGGAAACCTTACTGTGCTGTTCCTCCCGACTCCAATGGCAATCAGAATAATCCCTGGATCAATGCCCCTGTGGCCAGTAATAATGCCCACCCTGTAACTTAATGAAAAGCCTCCTGTAACCTGATATGCCCCCTGCAGCCAGGTATGACCAGTACAACTAAGTATGCCCACTGAACCCAGATATACCACTTGTAGTTAGATATGCCCCTTTTAGCTAGGTATGCTACTGGAGCCAGATATGTCCCCTGCAGCCAAATACACCCCTTGCAGCCTCATATGCCCCTTTCAGCTAGGTAAGTCCCATGTAGTAAGATGTGCCCCTAGCCACGTATGTCCCCTGGATATGGTGTCTGTAGCTATGTATGCCCCCTGCAGTCACATATGTTTTTTTATGTCAGGTATGTCCCCTGCACCTGGATTTGTTTCTTCCAGACGGATTAGTCCCCTGAAGTTGAAGATGCCTCTTGCTGCCAGATCTGTCCAACAGAGCTGGATATATCCCCCAACAGATACCTCCCCATGTAGTAACATACCCCCCATGTAGTCACATACCTCCCCCCATGTAGTCACATACCTCCCCCCATGTAGCCAGATACCTCCCCCCATGTAGCCAGATACCTCCCCCTATGTAGCCAGATACCTCCCCCCATGTAGTCAGATATCCCCCGATGAAGCCAGATACCTCCCCATGTATTCAGATACCTCCCCATGTAGTCAGATACCTCCTCATGTAGTCAGATATCTCCCACATGTAGTCAGATAACTCCCCAATGTAGTCAGATACCTCCCCCATGTAGTCAGATATTTCCCCCATGTAGCCAGATACCTCCCCATGTAGCCAGATACCTCCCCATGTAGTCATATATCTCCCCCATGTAGTCAGATACCTCCCCTATGTAGTCAGATATTTCCCCCATGTAGCCAGATACCTCCCCATGTAGCCAGATACCTCCCCCATGTAGTCAGATACCTCGCCCATGTAGTCAGATACCTCCCCATGTAGTCATATACCTCCACATGTAGTCAGATACCTTCCCATATAGTCAGATACCTCCCCTATGTAGTCAGATATTTCCCCCATGTAGCCAGATACCTCCCCATGTAGCCAGATACCTCCCCCATGTAGTCAGATACCTCGCCCATGTAGTCAGATACCTCCCCATGTAGTCATATACCTCCACATGTAGTCAGATACCTCCCCATATAGTCAGATACCTCCCCTATGTAGTCAGATACCTCCCCCATGTAGTCAGATATCTCCCCCATGTAGTCACATACCTCCCCATGTAGTCACATACCTCCCCCATGTAGTCAGATATTTCCCCCATGTAGCCAGATACCTTATATAGGTGCACAGCAGGAGCATTATTACTATTTACCTTGGGGCACCCCTACCAAATAATGTTCTATGAAATAAAAAATAAAAATAAAAAAACTGTTCAGTGACTCACAGGTGACATCTTCTTTGATCTGAGGCGTCACTTTCCTTTTCCCCTCCATCCGGCCCAGACCATCATGATGATTTCTTGCAGCTACAATTCATCCCTTCAGAACCTGCCGGACATACATCTTAGGCTCCAGCAGGCTTCCTTCCCTTATTCCCTCCCGTAGCAATGCCCTCATAGTAATGTCCCCCATAGCAATGTCCTCCATAGCAATGTCCTACATAGTAATGTCCCCCATAGTAATGTCCCCCATAGCAATTCCCAATAGTAATGTCCCCCATAGCAATGTCCCCCACAGCAATCTCCCCCATTGTAATGTCCCCTGTAGTAATGTCCCCCACAGCAATGCCCCCCATTGTAATGTCCCCCATAGTAATGTCCCCAATAGCAATGTCCCCCATAGCAATATCCCCCATAGCAATATCCCCCATATTAACATTCCCCATAGTAATGTCCCCCATAGCAATGCCCCCATAGCAATGTCCCCCATAGCAATGTTCCCCATAGTAATGTCCCCCATAGTAATGTCCCCCATACTAACGTCCCCCATAGAAATGCCCCCCCCTAATACCCTAACAACAACAAAAAAAACTTCATACTCACCTAATCCAGGTCTTCGTGTCTTCTGCCTCTGAGTCGGCTCTGCAGTGAGGTCCGAGGGGGAGATAGGGGATAAAGAGGGGAATGGAGAAGAGAGGAATAGAGGAGGGGAAGGGGGGTGGAGAGTGGGGTCGTTCCATAGCTCCCAGCGGCACCTGTAGCCGCGGGTCTCTGGGGGACGGAAGGGGGAGACGGGGCCATATCTGCCGGCGCGTGTCCCAGGGGGCGGAGGCCAGGATTGCCAGGGGTCTGTAGATGCCGCCGTGGATTCAGATTCGGGGGGGATATGTCGGCGCATGTCTTACGAGAGGGGGAGATAGCTGCCAGCGCCCCCTGTCGGCTCCTTGTGCTATTAACTGCCCTGAGTCTCTGTCCTTCCCCCAGCAGCAACTTCTGTCCCTCACACAGAACGCTGCTTGGCTGCTGCTGGGGGAAGGAGGAGAGAGCAGCGGCGGTGATCTGGGCTGGGACAATGCTGTGTCCCGGCACCAAAAGTAAAACTTTATTCTTTTTTTCCCCCTCTGGCGTACCCCCTCAGACTGCGGAGTGTGCCCCCTGGGGTACGTGTACCGGAGGTTGAGAAACCCTGGTCTACAGCATGCAAAAGTAACGGGGCGCCATAGGTTTAAAGGGAACCAATCAGCCCGTTTGGGCTGATATGGTTCCTTTGAGCATTGTATAAAGCACCTGGAGCGGCCCCGGCACGTACCGGCCGCAGCTGCAGCAGGAGCTTTATAACGAAGAAAATGACTTTTATTCCCCGGCTCGTGACTAGATACGAGCGGGGAAGTAGTCATGGTGGGCGGCTCCCCGCTCGTATCTAGTCACTGCGCTCTGCCTGTCAGCGCGCTCAGAGGGGATGATTGACAGGCAGAGAGGTCCGTTACTGCAGCCTGGAGCTCTCCTGGTTGCATTACTATAGGCCCCATCCTCATCTTGTGGTGATGGTACATGATGGGAATTGTAGTTATGCAACCAGGAGAACTCCAAGTTGGAAAACTACAACTCCCATAAAGTATAGTCCCCCACAATATGATCATGGGACTTGTAGTTCTGCAACTTGGAGCTCTCCTGGTTGCATAACTACAATCCCCATCCTCATGTTCTAGTGATGGTACATGATGGGAAAGCTCCAGGTTGCAGAAATACAATTCCCATCTTGTACTGTCACCACAAAATGAGAATGGGGCTTGTAGTTATACACTAAATACAGCATACACTAAAGCACATACTATATACACTATATACAGCATACAGTACAGCATATACTATATACACTACATACAGTATACAGTACAGCACATACTATATACACTACATAGAGCATACAGTACAGCACATACTATATACACTATATACAGCATACAGTACAGCATATACTATATACACTACATACAGTATACAGTACAGCACATACTATATACACTACATACAGCATACAGTACAGCACATACTATATACACTACATACAGCATACAGTAAAGCATATACTATATACAATACATACAGTATACAGTACAGCATATACTATATACAATACATACAGTATACAGTACAGCACATACTATAAACACTACATACAGCATACAAAACAGCACATACTATATACACAACATGCAGCAGATACTCTATACACTAAATACAGCATACACTACAGCACATACTATATACACTACATACAGCATACAGTAAAGCATATACTATATACACTACATACAGCATATACTATATACACTACATACAGCATACAGTACAGCACATACTATATAGACTACATACAGCACATACTATAAACACTACACACAGCATACAGTACAGCATATACTCTATACACTAAATACAGCATACACTACACAGCACATACTATATACACTACATACAGCATACAGTACATAAAAAAAACTCTTCTTTACTGAAGGAGCACGTAATACACCAGTTGACAATAGACTTTTCACTTGACTGGACAAAATCTGTGCTGAGAGCTTCAAAGGTAGACTAATAGTGTTGACTTGGTTGCATGCTGAGAAGTATGCAAAATAGCAGAGTTCAAAATAGCGGAGTAGAGTAGGTTGTGAGAGTTCAGAGTAGTGGAGAGGAGTTTGTCGTGAGAGTCCCAACCCAGTTTAGAAATGTGCTCTGCCGGAACTTTAGAAGAAGAAGAAAGAGAATACTTGAGAGAAGAATACTTATGCCCGTGTTTCAACCTCTGTCGTGATACCACCTAATGCCCTGCAGTGTCAGGTGACCTGTCCTAACAAGGTGACACAAGCCCCAGTCCTTGTTACCTGAGTTAAGCAAGGTGGCCAAAGCTACCTGGTTATACCTGCACTGCGAGATAGAGTACATAGGCTTCTAGCAAATTTGCTCTATCCGGATCAGTTCCTCTTGTTTCAGGATACTGTCCTGCATCTTTAGAGTCGTTCAATGGTGTGGGTTGGGATAATCCCTGACTTGTCCTCTCTTGAGTGGTTTAGCACTGCATAAGTAGAATAAGTGTTCTTTTTAAGAAAAGAGTCTCTGCATCTCCCATGTGTGTCCATCCACTACCACACTCTAGACTAGACTACACTGGACTTGGTGGGGGACCTATCAGAGCCAGAGCCCAGGTGGACTATAGCAGGGACAGACTTGTCTTGTGTCTTCGCTCTACAGAAACTTGGCTAAGACTGACTAAGTGTGGGTGTGTACTTCCTCTCCCCAACTTCCTACAGGGTATGTAATAACTCCTGTGAGTGGTGAAGAGTGTATAAAAAGAAGAGGATAGAGATAGGTGGAGAAAAAAAAGCTCTCATTGGTGCACAGATCACAAATAAACAATAACCCCTTGCTTACTACAGCTGTGCAATATACAAGTACATAGATTTACAGTAGCAACATCTAGTGGCAAAACTTAGGCATCACTTCATTACCACTTCACTTGGAGTACAGGCTTTTGCGAGGGGTATACAGAGTAGCAACACCCGTGGTGGGACACTACATATAGACCCCCTGTGTGCTCCCCGAGTAGTATATAGACCCCTTTGTGCTGATGCCAGTAGTATATAGTCTCCTGTGCGCTGCACCAAGTAGTATATAGACCCCCTGTGTGCTGCCCCCAGTAGTATATAGACCCCCTGTGTGCTGCCTCCAGTATTATATAGACCCCTTTGTGCTCCCCCAGTATTATATAGCCCCCTGTGTGCTGCCCCCAGTAGTATATAGACCCCCTGTGTGCTGCCTCGTTATATATAGATCCCTGTGTACTGCTTCCAGTGTTATATAGACCCCTGTGCGCTCCCCCTGTGTGCTCCCTCAGTTTTATATAGACCCCTGTTTGCTCCCCCAGTTTTATATAGACCCCCTGTGTGTTCCTCCCGTTGTATTTATAGCCCCAGTTAAATAAATATATATATATATATATATATATATATATATATATATATCCCCTGTGTGCTCTCCCTCCCATATAGCAGGCACCTGGCATCCTCTAAAACAACAACAAAAAACAAGCATCTCCTCTTCTGTGCACTGTTGTAGTTACAGGCAGTGCTTTGCCTGCAGTCACAAGAGGCCGCTCTCCCCCTGTGGTCCCGGAGGCCGACGCTATAGTGGCGTCACTCGAGCGCCGCCACATCAAGGAGAGAGTGGCTTCTTGTGACCGCAGGGAAAGCACTTCCTGTGGCCACAAAAGTGACTGACAGAGAGGGAGCCAATAGCTCCTGCTCTGTCAGTGCTGCTGCATGTGTGATGTCCCACCACGGGTGTTCCTTGTATGGCACCTGTCGCAAAAGCCTTATACTCAAAAGTAAGGTGGTGATGAAGATGTTTATGAGTTTTACCATAAACTACTTACCTTACTTTTGGTGGATGTGGGTGCTCATAGATTTGTTGTGAATAATTACATAATTGAGTTAACAATGATTCATTTCCTCAATGAACCGGTTTACATTGGAATAGGACAAAGAACTAACCTACTTCTTAGGCTAGATTCACATAGAAATCCGCTACAGATGTCAGTACCAGGAGGCTCTTGGTTACCATTTGCAAACAGTGTAAACTACCCCACCACGTTAAGGTGGCCTCATACCGGGGCAGTCCTACACTATACTATGGCCTCTCCATGGCATGAAATACACCCATGCTCGGGGCATGCAAGATCCATCTTATACCGGCAAAAGTAATTACACCACCTGGGTGGGATGGGTGGAGTGCACGACCAAGTAGAGGCAGCCACTCCCCCCATCTGGAACACAGAAAAAAAGACAAACTTGGTCAGCTCTCCTAGTACACCATTCACACTAGGCAGGAGCACGTTGCTATGGCTGAAATGGCCAACACACAAAAACCCGTTTATAAACATGCTAGGAATCAAAATTAAACAAACGCTGAAAATAAAGGCCGTTATTTTACGCAGTGTGAACATAGCCTTACACTGCATCATTACAGTCCAGACAAAACTGAGATATTAGTTGTACCAGAAAAATGTGCACCCAAAAGAAAAGAAAAAGCTTACATCTTATGTATCCTATTTATTTAAGATGATCTATGAGTAAGATGGCGTGAACGCCCAAAACATGTCGGATCAGGATTGGGCTCTACATTGTTTTAGCCTTTGGATTTAAAGGGGTACGGTAATCTTTGCCTTTCAAATCAACTGGTTTCAGAAAGTTATATAGATTTGTAATTTACTTGTATTTAAAAATCTCCAGTCTTCAGTACTTATCAGCTGCTGTATGACCTGCAGGAAGTGGTGTATTTTTTCCAGTCTAGTGCTCTCTGCTGCCACCTCTGTCCATGTCAGGAACTGTCCAGAGGAGAAGCAAATCCCCATACAAAACCTCTCCTGCGCTGGACAGTTCCTGACATTGACAGAGGTGGCAACAGAGAGCACTGTGTCAGACTGGAGAGAATACACTACTTCCTGCAGGACTTACAGCAGCTACTAAGTATGGGAAGACTTGAGATTTTTTAATAGTAAGTAAATTACAAATCTATATAACTTTCTGACACCAGTTGATTTGAAAGGAAAAGATTATTGCGGGAATACGTCTATAAGTTGGAGAAAAAGCTGGCTATGCAAGGGCCCTGCAGAAGCAGCTACTAAATGAGATCCATCTTTATCCACTCTGTATTGCATTGCATGATCAGAGCAACAAGCCCCCCTACCACACACGCATGTGGTGAGCCCCCGGATGGTGTTATAGCGGTGGGGTGGCCGGTCACTTGCTAGATGGAAGTGTGACGCCACTTCTTGAGGTGAATGGACGAGACACAAACGGACCTTAAGGTTTAGTCACGTGATGCCAGTGCCTGGTGGGCACACAGGTGTGATGACACTCCTGCTTTTAAGGTGAGATTAGAGGTACACTTGATAAAGTTCCAATAATAACAAAAAAACACCAGATTTGCGCAATAAGTGCTGAGTAGGATGTAGTAGAGTTGTACTGAGGTAGTGTGGTGGAGAGTGCCGTGAGAGTCTCAACCCAAGTTGTAATGTGCTCTGCCGGGATGTTGGAGTGTAAAGAAGAATACTTTTAGAAGAAGAAGAAGAAAACCTGTGCCTGTGTATTGACCTTCTTATAGTCTTCACACCACCTTATGCCCACTAGCGTTGGCTGAACTGTACTAATAGGTTAAACAGGCCCCAGACCTAGCTACCTGGGTTGAGCAGAGTGCTGAGGGTTTTGTGGCTGACACTCGCGCTGTGAGATGAAGTTCATAGACTTTATAGTAACTTTGCTCCACCCGGATCAGTTCCTAGCTTTTTGCAGTGGTTACTGTCCTGCACTGTTGTAACTCCTAGTCCACGGCGTGGGTTGAGATGATCTGTTGGCTGGTCCTCTCCTAAGAGGCTTTAGCACTGCACAGTGCTGCGTGTAGTTGCTGAGAGAGAAGGTTGGAGCAGAGCACCTGCGTCCTACCCATGCGGGGCACTGACTAAGACTACTCTTCTCTTCTTCTCAGAGGGACCTGGCAGAGGGCCAGGGCCAAGTAGAACACTGTGGAGAGCTATCTGGTCTTCGTCCTTCCTCCACAGAATCCTGACTAAGGCTATGTTTACACTATGTATGTGTGCGGCTGTATTTTTTATGCGGCTGTAAATGTGCGGATGAAACTACGGCCGTGGGAAAAAATAGACATGCGGCTGAAAACATACGGTCATTTACTTGGAAATTTGGTTCAACTAAAAATAACAAATAAAATCTTAAGAAAGTGATGCAAACACCTCTGGATGCATCTGGGAAAGCAGGAAAACAGTTTACAGGAATCGCTATTACTGGGGTTTCCGATCCTCTGCAGTATGCCGATGCCTCTCATGGTTAATATATTGAATTAATAAAACACATTTTCGTTGTAATAAAGTCCCTTTCATTGTTCAATAATTAAATTTAAACGATTCCATCATTTTGCAATTAAGTATACTGTTAAAATATATATATATATATATAAATAAATGTATATTTATATATATATTTATTTTTTGACAGTATATTTAATTGCACAATGATGGATTTGTTTAAATTAAATTATTGAACAACGAAACTGATTTTATTTCAACGAAAATGTGTTTTATTAATTAAATATTAACCCCTTCACGTCAGCCATCTGTATATATACGTTCCTATTGCACATGCCCAGTGCAGTAGGAATGTACATATACGTTCCTGACAGGGGCTTTGTGATGAGAACGGGATCGCTGTCCCTGCGATCCCGCTCTCATCTGTGTACAGCACCGGAGATAATGAGGATCAGCTGCGATTCTGCAGCTGACCCCCATTAACCCCTTAGTGACCGCCGAAACGGCGGTCACTAATGGGCCGGTGCCGCCGCTGTAAGTAAAAATCAGACCCCAGATCAGCCCCCTAGTGCCCCAGTCACTAACCCCCCCTCCCGCGGCGGCCATCGGATCCAAGATGGCCGCCGCGATCACTGTGAACAGACTAATGTCTGTTCACAGTGATCAAAAAAGAAAAATGAATGAAAGCCCCATGCTCTCCGCCACCGGAGGTAGCGGAGAGCATGAGGCAGTCATCGGGACCCCCCCTGTGGGGTCCCGGTACAAGCGATCAGGGGTATATACTATATACCGCTGATCGCTTGTGCCATGTGCCGCTGGCACTTTTTATCCCCTGTCACCATGAATGATTGGTGACAGGGGATAAAAAGTGATGTCCCCCCCCACCCCCCAAGTCGCCCCCCACCCCCCCTGTCACCCCCGTCCCCCAGTCACCCCCCCCTTCCCCATATACTCACCTGCTCCTGGAGCTCCTTCCTCTTCCGTGTCCTGGCTGGTTATGAAGTGCGCATGCGCTCCACAACCAGCCAAGCTCTGAAAATTTAAAGTGACAGAGACCAATTTGGTCTCTGTCACTGAACTATGATTACTGTGATAGAAAATATCACAGTAATCATAGTAATACAGTGAACATGAATGTATAAAGTACAAAAAGTGACAAACATACAAAAAAATAAAACACACACTTTTTATTATAGTAATAATTGCAGTTTACTCCCAAATTACCCCTAACTCCCCCCCCCAGATTACCCGTAACCACCGCAGGTTGCCCGTAACCACCGCACGTTGCCCATAACCACCCCAGGTTGTCCGTAATCACGTCAGATTGCACGTAACCCCCCAGATTACCCGTAACCACCGCACGTTGCCCATAACCACCGCACGTTGCCCGTAACCACCGCACGTTGCCCGTAACCACCGCACGTTGCCAGTAACCACTGCACGTTGCCAGTGACCCCCTCCAGATTGTCCGTAGTCACCCCAGATTGCCTGTAACCACCCCAAATTACATGTAACCACCCCAGATTAGCTATAAGCACTTCACTCTATCCGTAACAATTCTAGATTGTCTGTAACCCCCCAGGTTGCCCGTAACCACCCCAGGTTGCCCGTAATCATGCCAGATTACATGTAACCCCCCAGATTGCACGCAACCACCGCAGGTTGCCTCTGACCACCGCACCTTGCCTCTGACCACCGCACCTTGCCTCTGACCACCGCACGTCGCCTCTGACCACCGCACCTTGCCTCTGACCACCGCACGTCGCCTCTGACCACCGCACGTCGCCTATGACCACCGCACGTCGCCTATGACCACCGCACGTCGCCTATGACCACCGCACCTTGCATCTGACCACCGCACCTTGCCTCTGAACACTGCACCTTGCCTCTAACCACCCCAAATTGCCAGTGACCCCCTCCAGATTGCCCGTAACCACGCCAGATTACAGGTACCCACCTCTGATTACCTATTAGCACTTCAGTTTATCCGTAACCACAGCAGGTTGCCTGTAACCACCCCAGATTGTCCGTAACCACCCCAGATTGTCCGTAACCACCCCACGTTGCCTGTAACCACAGCAGGTTGCCTGTAACCACCCTAGATTGTCTGTAACCACAGCAGGTTGCCCGTAACCACCCCAGGTTGCCCGTAACCACCCCAGATTGTCCGTAACCACCCCAGATTGTCCGCAACCACCCCAGATTGTCCGCAACCACCCCAGATTGTCCGTAACCACAGCAGGTTGCCTGTAACCATACCAGATTGTCTGTAACCACAGCAGGTTGTCCGTATTCACCACACGTTGCCCGTAACCACCCCAGGTTGCCTCTAACCACCCCAGGTTGCCTCTAACCACACCAGGTTGCCTGTAACCACCCCAGGTTGTCGTAACCACAGCAGGTTGCCTGTGACCACCCCATGTTGACCGTATCCACCCCAGATTATCCGTAACCACCCCAGATTACCCGTAACCACCTCAGACTGCCCGTAACCACCCCAGATTACCCGTAACCACCCCAGACTGCCCGTAACCACCCCAGACTGCCCGTAACCACCTCAGACTGCCCGTAACCACCTCTAGATTACCCGGAACCACCCCAGACTGTCCGTAACCACCCCACATTACCTGTAATCTAATTTTTTTTATTGTATTTTAGTAACTGCGCTATTCTAATAACTGTTACTAGCTGCGGTTTTGCTCCAGCAAATTGTCGCTCCTTCCCTTCTGAGCCCTGCTATGTGCCCATACAGTGGTTTATGCCCACATATGGGGTACCGTTGTACTCAGGAGAACCTGCGTTACAGATTTTGGGGTACATTTTTTCTCCTGTTCCTTGTGAAATTTAGAAATTTCAAACTAAACCAACATATTTTTGGAAAAATTCAAGTTTTTAATTTTTACTGGCCAATTTTGAATACTTTCCTCTAATACCTGTGGGGCCAAAATGCTCATCCTACCCCAAGATGAATTCTTTGAGGGGTGTACTTTCCGAAATGGGGTGACTTTTGGGGGGATTCTATTCTGTAGACATTACAGGGGCTCTGCAAACGCACCTGGTGCTCAGAAACTTCTTCAGAAAAATCTGCAGAGAAAATGCTAATTGGCGCTCCTTCCCTTCTGAGCCCCGCTGTGTGCCCATACAGTGGTTTATGCCCACATATGGGGTACCGTTCTACTCAGGAGAACCTGCGTTACAGATTTTGTGGTGAATTTTCTCTCCTGTTCCTCGTGAAATTGAGAAATTTCAAACTAAAGGAACATATTTTTGGAAAAATTCGAGTTTTTCATTTTTACTGTCTACTTTTGAATACTTTCCTCTAATACCTGTGGGGTCAAAATGCTCACCACACACCAAGATGAATTCTTTGAGGGGTGCACTTTCCAAAATGGGGTGACTTATGGCGAGATTTTACTCCGCTGGCACTACAGGGGCACTGCAAACCCACCTGGCGCTCAGAAACTTCTTCAGCAAAATCTGCATTGAAAAAGCTAATTGGCGCTCCTTCCCTTCTGAGCCCTGATGTGTGCCCATACAGTGGTTTATACCGACATATGAGGTACCTTTTTACTCAGGAGAACCTGCGTTACAAATTTTGGGGTACCTTTTTTCTCTTGTTCCTCGTGAAATTGAGAAATTTCAAACTAAAGGAACATATTATTGGAAAAATTCGAGTTTTTCATTTTTACTGTCTACTTTTGAATACTTTCCTCTAATACCTGTGGGGTCAAAATGCTCACCACACCCCAAAATGAATTCTTTGAGGGGTGCACTTTCCAAAATGGGGTGACTTACGGCAAGATTTTACTCCGCTGGCACTACAGGGGCTCTGCAAACACACCTGGCGCTCAGAAACTTCTTCAGCAAAATCTGCATTGAAAAAGCTAATTGGCGCTCCCTTCCTTCTGATCCTCGCTGTGTGCCCATGCAGTGGTTTATGCTCACATATGAGGTACCTTTTTACTCAGGAGAACCTGCGTTACAAATTTTGGGGTACTTTTTTTCTCTTTTTCCTCGTGAAATTGAAAAATTTCAAACTAAACGAACATATTATTGGAAAAAATTTGAGTTTTTCATTTTTACTGTCTAATTTTGAATACTTTCCTCTAACACCTGTGGGGTCAAATTGCTTATCCTACCCGAAGATGAATTCTTTGAGGGGTGTACTTTCCAAAATGGGGTGACTTATGTTTTTTTTTCTCTCTGCTGACACTACAGGGGCTCTGCAAATGCACCTGGCGCTCGGAAACTTCTTCAGCAAAATCTGCAATGGAAAAGCTAATTGGCGCTCCTTCCCTTCTGAGCCCCGCTGTGTGCCCATGCAGTGGTTTACGCCCACATATGGGGTACCGTAGTACTCAAGAGAACCCGTGTTACAAATTTTGGGGTGCTTTTTCTCTCATGTTCCTTTTGAAAATGAGAAACTTTAATCTAAATGTATATATTATTGGAAAATTTTAATTTTTTATTTTTTTACGGCCTCCCTGGTGAATACTTTCCTCCAGCCCCTGTAGGGTTAAAATGCTCATTATACCCCTAGATTAATTCTTTAAGGTGTCTAGTTTCCAAAATGGGGTCACTTATGGGGGTTTCCAGTATACAAATCTCCTAAATCAACTTAAAATAAGAACTGGTCCCTAAAAAAATCAGTTTTGGAAACTTTCACGAAAATGTGGTAATTTGCTGATAAATTTCTAAGCCCCATAACACCCTAAAAAAGTAAAATATGTTTATGAAATGAAGCCAGAATAAAGAGGACATATTGGTAATGTGACTTAGTAACTAATTTATGTAATACAACTTTCTTTTTTAAGAAGCAGAGAATTTCAAAGTTCATAAAATGCAAATTTTTTCAATTTTTCATGATATTTTGATGTTTTTCACAAAAAACACACAAAGTAGTGACCAAATTTTGCCACTAATATAAAGTGCCATATGTGACGAAAAAACAATCTCAGAATCGCTAGCATACGTTAAAGCATCACTGAGCTATAAGCGCATAAAGTGAGATAGGTCAGATTTTGAAAAATGAGCCTGGTCTTTTAGGTGCAAATAGGCTTGGTCTTGAAGGGGTTAATTAGTACAGGAAGCTCCATAAGCCGTTAATTCATATTGCCGGCAATAGAGCATTCTGTACTAATCATCACTTTACTTTAATTAAAACATCAAATGTTTCTTCTAATTATGTTATGACAATAGCATTATTAGAAGAAACATTTAGAATTATATGTGCGCTCAGCTGATTGGCTGATCGGCTGAGCGCACATATAAAGAGTCGGTCCGCAGTACAGTGACTTCATTGTGCTGCGGACCAGCGAAGAGACAACATCGGGGTGAGTATAGAGCTCTACCCACCCCCTCCCCAGCACTGCACCCCTCCCAGCAAAGAAGGGGGGGTCACTTAGCCCCTTCCTTGCTGGGATGGGTGCAGTCTGACATCAGTCTGGCCCCCAAAGGGTTAAGGGGGATGCAATACATCCTCCCTTAACCCCTTGGGGGCCAGACTGTAAGCAGCGATCTGTAAAGATGCTGCATACTGTAAGGAGCACAACACCGCTCACAATGATGGGTGTTGTGCTCCTGTTTGTGTGTTTTTTGTGTGTTTCTCCCTTTTTGTTTTTCAGATATCGGTATCCTGTGGATTACGTCGGATTCCGTGGACTACGACGATGACCAGCGGTTGTTTGTTTGTTTTTTAAATAAAATGGTCAATGTGGGGGTGTGGGGGTGTTTTTATTTGAATAAAAAAATTTTTTTAACTTGTGTCTTGTCTTTATTTCTTTACTTTATAGACTTAGTAGTGGAAGCCGTCTAATAGACGGAATCCATTACTAAGTTGGGGCCTAGTGTTAGCCGGTATAAAATGGCTAACACTAACCCCCCATTATTACCCCAGTACCCAATGCCACCAGGGGTACTGGGAAGAGCCGGGTGCCAGTGGTCCCGGAGCGTCAAAATTGGCGCTCTTGGACCGGGCGGCAGCAGGCTGGTAAGATTTAGGCTGGGGAGGGCCTAAACCAATGGCTCTTCCCACCCTGGTGTTACCAGGCTGCTGTCGTTTGGTTTTTAACCCGGCTGGTTATAAAAATAGGGGGGACCCTATGCGTTTTTTTTTTTAAATAAATAAATAATTTAAAAAAAAACGCATAGGGTCCCCCCTATTTTTATAACCAGCCGGGTTAAAAACCAAACGACAGCCGCCTGGTAACACCAGGGTGGGAAGAGCCATTGGTTTAGGCCCTCCTCAGCCTAAATCTTACCAGCCTGCTGCCGCCCGGTCCAGGAGCGCCAATTTTGACGCTCCGGGACCACTGGCACCCGACTCTTCCCAGTACCCCTGGTGGCATTGGGTACTGGGGTAATAATAGGGGGTTAGTGTTAGCCATTTTATACCGGCTAACACTAGGCCCCAACTTAGTAATGGATTCCGTCTATTAGACAGCTTCCACTACTAAGTCTATAAAGTAAAGAAATAAAGACAAGACACAAGTTAAAAAAATTTTTTATTCAAATAAAAACACCCCCACACCCCTCATTGACCATTTTATTAAAAAAAAAACAACAAACAACCGCTGGTCATCGACGTAGTCCACGGAATCCGACGTAATCCCCAGGATACCGATATCTGAAAAACAAAAAGGGAGAAACACACAAAAAACACACAAACAGGAGCACAACACCCATCATTGTGAGCGGTGTTGTGCTCCTTACAGTATGCAGCATCTTTACAGATCGCTGCTTACAGTCTGGCCCCCAAGGGGTTAAGGGAGGATGTATTGCATCCCCCTTAACCCCTTGGGGGCCAGACTGATGTCAGACTGCACCCATCCCAGCAAGGAAGGGGTTAAGTGACCCCCCTTCCTTGCTGGGATGGGTGCAGTGCTGGGGAGGGGGTGGGTAGAGCTCTATACTCACCCCGATGTTGTCTCTTCGCTGGTCCGCAGCACAATGAAGTCACTGTACTGCGGACCGACTCTTTATATGTGCGCTCAGCCGATCAGCCAATCAGCTGAGCGCACATATAATTCTAAATGTTTCTTCTAATAATGCTATTGTGATAACATAATTAGAAGAAACATTTGATGTTTTAATTAAAGTAAAGTGATGATTAGTACAGAAATCTCTATTGCCGGCATATGAATTAACGGCTTATGGAGCTTCCTGTACTAATTAATATTTAATTAATAAAACACATTTTCGTTGAAATAAAATCAGTTTCGTTGTTCAATAATTTAATTCTAACGAATCCATTATTGTGCAATTAAATATACTGTCAAAAAATAAATATATGTATAAATATACATTTATTTATATATCTATTTATTTTAACAGTATATTTAATTGCACAATGATGGATTCGTTAGAATTAAATTATTGAACAACGAAAGGGATTTTATTACAAAGAAAATGTGTTTTAGTAATTTAATATATTAACTATTAGAGGCATCGGCATTCGGCATCATTGCCGGCTATTTTTGAAGAACTCCGTACGGACCGCCTGTCAATCCACGGCCGGATTTCCAGCCGCAAACAATGGTCTTGTTCATTTTTTACGGGTCCGTTTACGATAGGGCCGTAGATTCATACATAGTGTGCACTGTGCAGCCGTATATGGTATACTTTCCAGCGTACGCATGAACCACCAAAAATACCGCCGCACAATTACAGCCGCAAATATAGCCACACAGTTACATAGTCTGAACCTAGCCTAATGGTGCGTTTACACAGAAAGATTATCTGACAGATTATCTGTCAAAGATTTGAAGCCAAAACCAGGAACAGACTATAAACAGAGATCAGGTCATAAAGGAAAGCCTGAGATTTCTCCTCTTTTCAAATCCACTCCTGGCTTTGGCTTTAAATCTTTGGAAGATAATCTGTCAGATAATCTTTCTGTGTAAATGCACCATAAGACTTCTCCTTTACCCAAGGGACTATCTTCCTATCCAACATGTAAAGTGCGCTGTGGTTGGGTGGAGAGAGTGCAAAAGAAGAGCAGAGAGAGAAGAGGTGATAGGACAGAAGAAAGTAAGTATCCTACTGGGTCGCAGATTCTGGTACACAAACACAATAACCCTTTGAGACACTTCAGCTGCGCAGCTTCCACACTTAAACACATAATATAGCGACATCTAGTGGTCATCGTTAAATACTATTTTGGCTGCAATAACATCCCTAGTAGGAAACCACACACACACACTTTTCCAGAGGAGGGCTCGGCTGCACCTCAACATATTGACGGGACACCAGCTCTTGGTGGAATGTCAATGCAGGATAGGGTTTACCTGCTGCACCTCCTGCCAGGAACTACAGCAAGCTAATGAGCCGCGTTGGTCACCTCCACCCCCCCCCCCCCCCCCAGAATTCTTACAGGCCGCACCCTATTAAATTCCCTAATGACACCTCTGGTGGCTGACGTCTTTTCTCGGACGTATCGCTGAGGATCCAGGAGATAGGGCAGGGGACACCGCTGCTGCGTACCGGAGCTCTTGGAGGAGAAAGATGTATGAAGGATGTATTTGGTTGTGTGGTGAGCCCCCGGGGTGCTATGGCGGAGGAACGGCCGGTCACTTGCTAGTTGGTAGAGTGTGACGCCACCCTGCTGGTGGTTTGCCGAAATACAGCCGGGCCCGATGATATGTTGTGATGCCAGTGCCGGTTGGGCACACAGGTATGGTGGCACACCTGCTTTTAGTTTAGAGGGACGGTTGTACCTTATTCCCCTGTGGTCAGTGTCCTGCAGGGTTGCTACGGGGTCCCTTGAGATGTTATCACGGTGGGCCTCCCGAACTATTGGTACTGCCACCCACAGAAAGGGGAAACGTCCCAAGGATGTAGTGTACATTGTGTTGGTGTGGGACGAAGAATAACAGAGTCTCTCTACTAAAAATAATCTCTTGTTTACTTTGTAAGTACTTGTTTGCAGCAGAACATACAACTTTGCTTTGACAGGGTACGTTAGACTTCATAATACACTTGACAATACGGGATCCAGATCTGTGGTAGGAGTGTAGTAGAGAGTACAGTCGTGCTGACTGAGTTGCGTTTTGAGAGATACAAAGAATCAGAGGAGCAGAGAGGAGGATGACGTGAGAGTCCCAGCCCAAGTAGTACTGTGCTCTGCCGGAATGTTGGAGGATGAGATAGAAGAATACTTTAGAAGAAGAAGAGAACACCTGTGCCTGTGTTTTGACCTTTGGGTCTTCGCACCACCTAATGCCCTACCAGTGTCGGGGGACCCGTCCTAGTGGGATAAGTGGAATGCTGAAGGTTTCCTGCTGAAAACCGTGCTGCGAGATAGAGTTCCTAGGCTCTTAGCAACTTTGCTCTATCTGGATCAGTTCCTAGCCTCTTTGGCTTTGTTGTGGATACTGTCCTGCACTGTGACTCTCCTAGTCCACGGTGTGGGTTGAGATGATCTCTAATTTGTCCTCTCCTGTAAGAGTTCTAACATTGCATAGTATTGTGTAGAGTAAGCTGAGAAGAAACTGTTAGCTGTGTCTTGTCTTGCTTCCTTCTCATACAGAAACCTGACTAAAACTAACCTACACTTCCTGTCACCCATGTGACTTCCTATCTCTAGCGTATCTAAAGTGCGCTGTCAGTGGGTGAAGAGTGCATGAAGAAGAAGTAAAGTGAAAGATGATAGGACAGAAGAATAAGACACTCCCATAAGTTCACAGATCCATGTGACACACAAATAATAACCCTTTACATACTTCAGCCGTGCAGCATCTAAGTACATACACCTACAACAGAGACATGTTGTGGTGAAACTTTATCACTACCTCATCACCACTTACAATAACTAAAGGCTTTTATGAAGGGTGTAACCAATAGCAACACTGTGTAGTATCAGTGTGATGCGAGGCCACCATCTCTATGTAATATCAGTGTGATGCGGGGTCCCCCCTCTCTGTGTAGTATCAGTGTGATGCGGGGTCCCTCTCTGTGTGGTATCAGTGTGATGCAGGGTCCCTCTCTGTGTATTATCAGTGTGATGCGGGGTCTCTTTCTGTGTATTATCAGTGTGATGCGGGGTCCCCCACTCTGTGTATTATCAGTGTGATGCGGGGTCCCCCCTCTCTGTGTATTATCGGTGTGATGCGGGGTCCCCCCTCTCTGTGTATTATCAGTGTGATGCGGGGTCTCTTTCTGTGTATTATCAGTGTGATGCGGGGTCCCCCCCCTCTGTGTATTATCAGTGTGATGCGGGGCCACCCTCTCTGTGTAGTATCAGTGTGATGCGGGGCCACCCTCTCTGTGTAGTATCAGTGTGATGCGGGGTCCCCCCTCTCTGTGTATTATCAGTGTGATATGGGGCCCCTCTCTGTGTAGTATCAGTGTGATGCGGGGCCACCCTCTCTGTGTAGTATCAGTGTGATGCGGGGTCCCTCTCTGTGTAGTATCAGTGTGATACAGGGTCCCTCTCTGTGTAGTATCAGTGTGATACGGGGCCCCTATCTGTGTAGTATCAGTGTGATGCGGGGCCCCCCTCTGTGTAGTATTAGTGTGATGCGGGGTCCCCCCTCTCTGTGTATTATCAGTGTGATGCGGGGTCCCCCCTCTCTGTGTATGATCAGTGTGATACGGGGCCCCCCTCTGTGTAGTATTAGTGTGATGCGTGCCCACCCTCTCTGTGTAGTATCAGTGTGATACGGGGTCCCTCTCTGTGTAGTATCAGTGTGATACGGGGCCCCTCTCTGTGTAGTATCAGTGTAATGCGGGGCCACCCTCTCTGTGTAGTATCAGTGTGATGCGGGGTCCCCCCTCTCTGTGTATTATCAGTGTGATGCGGGGTCCCCCCTCTCTGTGTATTATCAGTGTGATGCGGGGTCCCTCTCTCTGTGTAGTATCAGTGTGATGCGGGGTCCCTCTCTGTGTAGTGTCAGTGTGATGAGGGGTCCCTCTTTGTGTAGTATCAGTGTGATGCGGGGTCCCCCCTCTCTGTGTAGTATCAGTGTGATGCGGGGTCCCCCCTCTCTGAGTATTATCAGTGTGATGCAGGGTCCCCCCTCTCTGTGTATTATCAGTGTGATGCCGGGTCCCTCTCTGTGTATTATCAGTGTGATGCCGGGTCCCCCCTCTCTGTGTATTACCAGTGTGATGCCGGGTCCCTCTCTGTGTATTATCAGTGTGATGCGGGGTCCCCCCTCTCTGTGTAGTATCAGTGTGATGCCGGGTCCCTCTCTGTGTAGTATCAGTGTGATGCGGGGCCCCTCTCTGTGTAGTATCAGTGTGATGCGGGGTCCCTCTCTGTATAGTATCAGTGTGATGCGGGGTCCCCCCTCTCTGTGTATTATCAGTGTGATGCGGTGTCCCCCCTCTCTGTGTATTATCAGTGTGATGCGTGGCCACCCTCTCTGTGTAGTATCAGTGTGATGCGGGGTCCCTCTCTGTGTAGTATCAGTGTGATGCGGGGTCCCCCCTCTCTGTGTATTATCAGTGTGATGCGGGGTCACTCTCTGTGTATTATCAGTGTGATGCGGGGTCCCTCTCTGTGTATTATCAGTGTGATGCGGGGTCACTCTCTGTGCATTATCAGTGTGATGTGGGGTCCCTCTCTGTGTATTATCAGTGTGATGCGGGGTCCCTCTCTGTGTATTATCAGTGTGATGCGGGATCCCTCTCTGTGTAGTATCAGTGTGATACGGGGTCCCTCTCTGTGTAGTATCAGTGTGATACGGGGTCCCTCTCTGTGTAATATCAGTGTGATACGGGGTCCCTCTCTGTGTAGTATCAGTGTGATGCGGGGCCCCTCTCTGTGTAGTATCAGTGTGATGCGGGGTCCCTCTCTGTGTATTATCAGTGTGATGCAGGGTCCCCCCTCTCTGTGTATTATCAGTGTGATGCGGGGTCACTCTCTGTGCATTATCAGTGTGATGTGGGGTCCCTCTCTGTGTATTATCAGTGTGATGTGGGATCCCTCTCTGTGTAGTATCAGTGTGATACGGGGCCACCCTCTCTGTGTAGTATCAGTGTGATGCGGGGCCCCTCTCTGTGTAGTATCAGTGTGATGCAGGGTCCCCCCCCCTCTGTGTATTATCAGTGTGATACGTGGTCCCTCTCTGTTTAGTATCAGTGTGATGCGGGGACCCTCTCTGTGTAGTATCAGTGTGATGCGGGGCCCCTCTCTCTGTAGTATCAGTGTGATGCGGGGTCCCCCCTCTCTGTGTATTATCAGTGTGATACGGGGTCCCTCTCTGTGTAATATCAGTGTGATGCAGGGTCCCCCTTCTCTGTGTAGCATCAGTGTGATGCGGGGCCCCTCTCTGTGTAGTATCAGTGTGATACGGGGTCCCTCTCTGTGTAATATCAGTGTGATATGGGGTCCCTCTCTGTGTAGTATCAGTGTGATGCGGGGCCCCTCTCTGTGTAGTATCAGTGTGATGCAGGGTCCCCCTTCTCTGTGTAGCATCAGTGTGATGCGGGGCCCCTCTCTGTGTAGTATCAGTGTGATACGGGGTCCCTCTCTGTGTAATATCAGTGTGATACGGGGTCCCTCTCTGTGTATTATCAGTGTGATACGGGGTCCCTCTCTGTGTAGTATCAGTGTGATGCGGGGTCCCCCCTCTCTGTGTAGTATCAGTGTGATGCGGGGTCCCTCTCTGTGTAGTATCAGTGTGATGCGGGGTCCCCCCTCTCTGTGTAGTATCAGTGTGAGATCAGTGGCTCAAACTCAATATTTCTTTTAAATCACAATTTGTGTTTCCACTCTGATGCCCATGTTATGCCAACCACTGGGTACCTTTGGCCATTTTTACCTCTGTTCCCCTCAGGGCTCCTCACTTATGGGTAATTTATGATTATTAGAAATATCCTGTAAGAAAATTGGCTAAAAAAAATGAAAAAGAAAAATCCTGTGAAACCAACTTCAGCATCGTTCTATTAGAACATATAGCTCAGTGGTGTAGCTCTGTTCAGGATACAGCTGTAAGAACATATAGTACAGTGGTGCAGCTCTGTACAGGTCAGGATACAGCTGTAAGAACATATCATAGCTCAGTGGTGCAGCTCAGTTCAGGATACAGCTCTAAGAACATATGGCAGAGTGGTGCAGCTCTGTACAGCTCAGGATACAGCTGTAAGAACATATCATAGCTTAGTGGTGCAGCTCTGTACAGGATAATTATAAAGCTGTAGGAACATCATGTAAGAACATATCATAGCTCAGTGGTGCAGCTCTTTTTAGGATACAGCTCAGAGCATATAGCACAGTGGTGCAGCTCTGTACAGGTCTGGATACAGCTGTAAGAACATATAGCTCAGTGGTGCAGCTCTGCTCAGGATACAGCTGTCAGGACATATAGCTCATTGGCAGTGATGCAGTGCCGCAGCTGTCAGATGATACAGCATAGTGGTAGTGATGCAGCGCCGCAGCTGTCAGGACATATAGCACAGTGGCAGTGATGCAGCGCCGCAGCTGTAAGAACATATAGCACAGTGGCAGTGATGCAGCGCCGCAGCTGTCAGATGATACAGCATAGTGGTAGTGTTGCAGAGCCGCAGCTGTCAAGACATATAGCACAGTGGCAGTGATGCAGCGCTGGAGCAGTCAGGACATATAGCACAGTGGCTGTGATGCAGCGCCGCAGCTGTCAGGACATATAGCACAGTGGCAGTGATGCAGCGCCGCAGCTGTCAGGACATATAGCACAGTGGCTGTGATGCAGCGCCGCAGCTGTCAGGACATATAGCACAGTGGCAGTGATGCAGCGCCGCAGCTGTCAGGACATGTAGCTCATTGGCAGGGAGGCAGCACCGCAGCTGTCAGGACATATAGCACAGTGGCAGTGATGCAGCGCCGCAGCTGTCAGGACATATAGCCCAGGGCCAGTGGTGCAGTGCCGCAACTGTCAGATGATAGAGCATAGTGGTAGTGATGCAGTGCCGCAGCTGTCAGGACATATAGCTCAGTGGCAGTGATGCAGCGCAGCAGCTGTCAGGACATATAGCTCATTGGCAGTGAGGCAGCTCCGCAGCTGTCAGGACATATAGCAGTGGCAGTGATGCAACGCCGCTGCTGTCAGATGATACAGCTAAGTGGTAGTGTTGCATAGCCGCAGCTGTCAGGACATATAGCACAGTGGCAGTGATGCAGCGCCGCAGCAGTCAGGACATATAGCTCAGTGGCAGTGATGCAGCAACGCAGCAGTCAGGACATATAGCACAGTGGCAGTTATGCAGCCCCGCAGCTGTCAGGACATACTGTATAGCACAGTGGCAGAGATGCAGCGCCGCAGCTGTCAGGACATATAGCACAGTGGCAGTGATGCAGCCCCGCAGCTACCAGGACATATAGCACAGTGGCAGTGATGCAGCGCTGAAGCTTTAAGAAAATATAGCACAATGGCAGTGATGCAGTGGAAAGAACATAAAGAACAGTGGCAGTGATGCAGCTGTCAGGACATATAGCTCATTGGCAGTGAGGCAGTGCTGCAGCTGTCAGGACATATAGCACAGTGGCAGTGATGCAGCGTCGCAGCTGTCAGAACATATAGCTCAGTGACAGTGAGGCAGCACCGCAGCTGTCAGGACATATAGCACACTAGCAGAGATGCGGCGCCATAGCTGTCAGATGATACAGCATAGTAGTAGTGATGCAGCGCCGCAGCTGTCAGGACATATAGCACAGTGGCAGTGATGCAGCGCCGCAGCTGTAAGAACATATAGCACAGTGGCAGTGATGCAGCGCCACAGCTGTCAGATGATACAGCATAGTGGTAGTGTTGCAGAGCCGCAGCTGTCAGGACATATAGCACAGTGGCAGTGATGCAGCAACGCAGCAGTCAGGACATATAGCACAGTGGAAGTGATGCAGCACCGCAGCTGTCAAAACATATAGCACAGTGGCAGTGATGCAGCGCTGAAGCTGTAAGAAAATATAGCACAATGGCAGTGATGCAGCGCTGAAGCTGTCAGGACATATAGCACAGTGGCAGTGATGCAGCGCCGCAGCTGTAAGAACATATAGAACAGTGGCAGTGATGCAGCGCACCACCTGTCAGGATATATAGCACAGTGGCAGTGATGCAGCGCCACAGCTGTCAGGACATATAGCACAGTTGCAGTGATGCAGCACCGCAACAGTCAGGACATATAGCACAGTGGCTGTGATGCAGCGCCGCAGCTGTCAGGACATATAGCACAGTGGCAGTGATGCAGCGCTGCAGCTGTAAGAAAATATAGCAGTGTCAGTGATGCAGCGCCGCAGCTGTCAGGACATATAGCACAGTGGCAGTGATGCAGTGCGACAACTGTCAGATAATACAGCATAGTGGTAGTGATGCAGCGCCGCAGCTGTCAGGACATATAGCTCAGTGGCAGTGATGCAGTGCCGCAGCTGTCAGGATATATAGCTCATTGGCAGTGAGGCAGCGCCGCAGCTGTCAGGACATACAGCAGTGGCAGTGATGCAACGCCACAGCTGTCCGATGATACAGCATAGTGGTAGTGTTGCAGAGCCGCAGCTGTCAGGACAGCTCAGTGGCAGTCATGCAGCCCCGCAGCTGTCAGGACATATAGCTCAGTGGCAGTCATGCAGCCCCGCAGCTGTCAGGACATATAGCACAGTGGCTGTGATGCAGCGCCGCAGCAGTCAGGACATATAGCACAGTGGCAGTGATGCAGCTGTCAGGATATATAGCACAGTGGCAGTGATGCAGCTGTCAGGATACATAGCACAGTGGCAGTGATGCAGCTGTCAGGACATATAGCGCAGTGGCAG
Organism: Dendropsophus ebraccatus; assembly: GCF_027789765.1. Lineage (NCBI taxonomy): Eukaryota > Metazoa > Chordata > Amphibia > Anura > Hylidae > Dendropsophus > Dendropsophus ebraccatus. The sequence continues at coordinate 37,202,463 of NC_091457.1, read as the reverse complement.
TGATGCAGCTGTCAGGATATATAGCACAGTGGCAGTGATGCAGCTGTCAGGACATATAGCTCAGTGGCAGTGATGCAGCGCCGCAGCTGTCAGGACATATAGCTCAGTGGCAGTGATGCAGCGCCGCAGCTGTCAGGATATAGAGCACAGTGGCAGTGATGCAGTGCCGCAGCTGTCAGGACATATAGCTCAGTGGCAGTGATGCAGCGACGCAGCTGTCAGGACATATAGCACAGTAGCAGTGATGCAGCGCCGCAGCTGTCAGGACATATAGCACAGTGGCAGTGATTCAGCTGTCAGGACATATAGCTCAGTGGCAGTGATGCAGCTGTCAGGATATATAGTACAGTGGCAGTGATGCAGCTGTCAGGATATATAGCACAGTGGCAGTGATGCAGCTGTCAGGACATATAGCACAGTGGCAGTGATGCAGCACAGCAGCTGTCAGGATATATAGCACAGTGGCAGTGATGCAGCGCCGCAGCTGTCAGGACATATAGCTCAGTGGCAGTGATGCAGTGCCGCAGCTGTTAGGATATATAGCACAGTGGCAGTGATGCATCGTCGCAGCTGTCAGGATATATAGCACAGTGGCAGTGATGCAGCGCCGCAGCTGTCAGGACATATAGCTCAGTGGCAGTGATGCAGCGCCGCAGCTGTCAGGATATATAGCACAGTGGCAGTGATGCAGCACCGCAGCTGTCAGGACATATAGCTCAGTGGCAGTGATGCAGCGCCGCAGCTGTCAGGGCATATAGCACAGTGGCAGTGATGCAGCGCAGCAGCTGTCAGGACATATAGCACAGTGGCAGTGAAGCAGCTGGCAGGACATATAGCACAGTGGCAGTGAAGCAGCTGGCAGGACATATAGCACAGTGGCAGTGATGCAGCTGGCAGGACATATAGCACAGTGGCAGTGATGCAGCTGGCAGGACATATAGCACAGTGGTAGTGATGCAGCTGGCAGGATATATAGCACAGTGGCAGTGATGCAGCTGTCAGGACATATAGCTCAGTGGCAGTGATACAGCTGTCAGGATATATAGCACAGTGGCAGTGATGCAGCTGTCAGGATATATAGCTCAGTGGCAGTGATGCAGCACCGCAGCTGTCAGGACATATAGCTCAGTGGCAGTGATGCAGCGCCGCAGCTGTCAGGACATATAGCACAGTGGCAGTGATGCAGCACAGCAGCTGTCAGGACATATAGCACAGTGGCAGTGATGCAGCTGTCAGGATATATAGCACAGTGGCAGTGATGCAGCCCCGCAGCTGTCAGGACATATAGCACAGTGGCAGTGATGCAGCTGGCAGGACATATAGCACAGTGGCAGTGATGCAGCTGTCAGGACATATAGCTCAGTGGCAGTGATGCAGCTGTCAGGATATATAGCACAGTGGCAGTGATGCAGCTGTCAGGACATATAGCTCAGTGGCAGTGATGCAGCTGTCAGGATATATAGCACAGTGGCAGTGATGCAGCTGTCAGGATATATAGCTTAGTGACAGTGATGCAGCGCCGCAGCTGTCAGATGATACAGCATAGTGGTAGTGATGCAGCGCCGCAGCTGTCAGGACATATAGCTCAGTGGCAGTGATGCAGCTGTCAGGACATATAGCTCAGTGGCAGTCATGCAGCTGTCAGGATATATAACTCAGTGATAGTGATGCAGCGCCGCAGCTGTCAGATGATACAGCATAGTGGTAGTGATGCAGCGCCGCAGCTGTCAGGACATATAGCTCAGTGGCAGTGATGCAGCTGTCAGGATATATAGCACAGTGGCAGTGATGCAGCTGTCAGGACATATAGCTCAGTGGCAGTGATGCAGCTGTCAGGACATATAGCTCAGTGGGAGTGATGCAGCTGTCAGGATATATAGCTTAGTGACAGTGATGCAGCGCCGCAGCTGTCAGATTATACAGCATAGTGGTAGTGATGCAGCGCCACAGCTGTCAGGACATATAGCTCAGTGGCAGTGATGCAGCTGTCAGGACATATAGCTCAGTGGCAGTGATGCAGCTGTCAGGATATATAGCTCAGTGATAGTGATGCAGCGCCGCAGCTGTCAGATGATACAGCATAGTGGTAGTGATGCAGCGCCGCAGCTGTCAGGACATATAGCTCAGTGGCAGTGATGCAGCTTTCAGGACATATAGCACAGTGGCAGTGATGCAGCACAGCAGCTGTCAGGACATAGCTCAGTGGCAGTGATGCAGCTTTCAGGACATATAGCACAGTGGCAGTGATGCAGCACAGCAGCTGTCAGGATATATAGCACAGTGGCAGTGATGCAGCACAGCAGCTGTCAGGATATATAGCACAGTGGCAGTGATGCAGCTGTCAGGATATATAGCACAGTGGCAGTGATGCAGCTGTCAGGACATATAGCTCAGTGGCAGTGATGCAGCTGTCAGGATATATAGCACAGTGGCAGTGATGCAGCACCGCAGCTGTCAGATGATACAGCATAGTGTTGCAGCTCATGTCTATTGCAGGTGACTTGCAGAGCTGTTTAGGTTCCCGCTGTGCAGGACGTTACATAACACTGTGCAGCGCCGCTTACTAGGACGCTGCAGAGCCATCAGCTTATTACACATGTGGGGGCGCAGTACTCGGACACGCAGAGGCCTATGCCCCGTACTCAGCGCCGCCGGAGACCTTGGGCCCCCAGGGTGTCCCGTTTCCCCACCCCTCGTCCCGTGCGGCACCAGGAGGGGGGAGGAACCACGCCCCCTTTGACGCAACCCGCCCGCCCCAGTCCAGTGCTGCGCTTCCAGCCGGTCATGTGACGTCACTGGCCCCGCCTCCTCAGTCCTGTGCGGCGCTGTCCACTCGCGCTTCTCCAATGACGCCATGTACCCTCCCCTCAGTCCTGTGCGGCGCGCGCTGGCCTTGCCCCTTCCGTGGCGTCAGGCGATAGCCCCGCCCTCCTGTGCGGTGCTGTGCGGCGTGTACCTCGGGCCCTCCGTGTCCCTACCGTGTGCGCTCGGGGCTGAAGAGCGAGGAGCGGCACAACAGGCGGAGAGGAGGACGAGAGGCGGAGAGGATATGCAACGCGACACGATGAGTGAAGAGGAGCCGGAAGTGGCCATAGGGCCCAAGACGGGCCCTGCCGGGGGGTCACCGTGCAAGAGCGGCGACCTAGCGCTGGATAGCGCGGTGATGGAAATAAAGGAGGAGGCCGCAGGGGGTGAGTGGCGGAGCCTGTTAGCGAGGGCTGACACATGGCGGTACGAGGCGCTAACTGCAAGGCAGGGAGGGTGGCGACATCTAGTGGCCGTGCCTAGTATGGCATGCTGGGTCATCTCTCGTGACCAGGACGCGCAGAATGGCGGGGCCGGGGGCTGCAGGGGCCATGGGCTCCACAGAGGGCGCGCTGGAGCTTGTAGTCCCCGAGCAGCTGCTGCGCAGTGGGTGAACACGACCTTGTTATGGCAACGTAATATGCTTTTATATACACAGCATAGTGGTGTCTGAGCCATTATTGAGATATATGCAGAACACATGCCTAGTGGCTTCTGGCTGCATCCAGGACCCCCCTGCACTAGCTTATCCAGAAACTATCCCAGCATGCCCTGACAGCCAGGCTTATCCAAAAACTACTACTCCCAGCATGCCCTGACAGCTGAGCTTATCCAGAAACTACTACTCCCAGCATGCCCTGACAGCCAGGCTTATCCAAAAACTACTACTCCCAGCATGCCCTGACAGCTGAGCTTATCCAGAAACTACTACTCCCAGCATGCCCTGACAGCTGAGCTTATCCAGAAACTACTACTCCCAGCATGCCCTGACAGCCGAGCTTATCCAGAAACTACTACCCCCAGCATGCCCTGACATCCGAGCTTATTCAGAAACTACTACTCCCAGCATGCCCTGACAGCCAAGCTTATCCAGAAACTACTAATCCCAGCATGCCCTGACAGCTAAGCTTATCCAGAAACTACTACTCCCAGCATGCCCTGACAGCCGAGCTTATCCAGAAACTACTAATCCCAGCATGCCCTGACAGCTGAGCTTATCCAGAAACTACTAATCCCAGCATGCCCTGACAGCTAAGCTTATCCAGAAACTACTACTCCCAGCATGCCCTGACAGCCGAGCTTATCCAGAAACTACTAATCCCAGCATGCCCTGACAGCTGAGCTTATCCAGAAACTACTACTCCCAGCATGCCCTGACAGCTGAGCTTATCCAGAAACTACTACTCCCAGCATGCCCTGACAGCCGAGCTTATCCAGAAACTACTACTCCCAGCATGCCCTGACAGCTGAGCTTGTTCAGAAACTACTGCTCCTAGCATGCCTTGACAGCCGAGCTTATCCAGAAATGACTACTCCCAGCATGCCCTGACAGCCGAGCTTATCCAGAAACTACTACTCCCAGCATGCCCTGACAGCCGAGCTTATCCAGAAATGACTACTCCCAGCATGCCCTGACAGCTGAGCTTATCCAAAAACTACTGCTCGCAGCATGTTCTGATAGCTGAGCTTGTCCAGAAACTACTACTCAAAGTATGCTCTTACAGTCAGGTTTATCCAGAATTACTACACCCAGCATGCCCTGACAGATGAGCATATGCAGAAACCACACCCAGCTTGCTTTGCAAAACCACAACTGTTGCTGTCAGAGCATGCTGGGAGTGATAGTTCTGCCACAGGATGCATAATACTGCTCTATATCATGAATTGTTGGCATTTAATGCTTGAACATTTAAGCCCCACCCCTGAGCATTCACAGACCCCTCCCCTTTAAGAGTTTGCTGCTAAATAGGGGAATACTATCCAGTGTAACTGGCTGGAAATGTTCCAGACCAAGGAGGTAGGGCTTCTACCCTAGCCGTATTAAAGGGGTAGTTTACCCCAATAAGTTCTTGCAAATCAACTGGTGACAGAGATTTAAAATTTACTTCCCCTAAAAAAAAATCTCAAGTCTTCCTGTACTTATCTGCTGCTGTATGTCCTGCAGGAAGTGGTATACTTCCCGGTCTGGAGAGCAGGAGAGAATTTTTATGAGGATTTGTTACTGCTGTAGTAAGTTCCTTACATAGACAGAGGTGGAAGCAGAGAGCACTGTGTCAGACTAGAAAGAATACAACAACTTGCTGCAGGTACTGAAAGCCTTGAGATTTTTTAATAAAAGTAAATGACAAATCTCTGGCACTTGCTGGTACCAGTCGATTTGAAAGAACTTTTCTTTTGTGAACTATTCCTTTAAGGATTTATAATGCAACCTCCATAGCCTGCTCTAGGTTTTTTCTGTACCATGTGGCTGAATTATTCAGGCCTGTTGGAACCCATTGTCCAGGGTCTCAGCATCTATACTAGACAACAGTCTAGATTTGGCAGGGACAGTTCTGTTAACCAGTCTACAAAGGGGGTGGGGGTTAACTAAGCCTCATAAATGGGCATTCTGCATACGTATTCCCAATGAAATAACGATTACGAAAACTGTTTTTATGGCTCGTCTGTGTTGTACCTCGCTCTTATTCTTACTAGCAATGTATGACTAAATAGACAACTGGGTGTTATTTTTTTGTTTCCCTATCCGATCAAAACTGACAGTGTCGTAGGGACACTACCCCTAACTAGTAACACCCACTTGGCTTTTTAGTCATACAATTCTAGTAAAAATAACAGGAACAGCTATGACTAAGACAGCTGAGGGACAGCTAGATGTAGATTTTTCTAATATAATTTTTCAGCCACAGGGGCCCTAATTCCATTTGTTTTTTATTCTGTTCCTGCACCACCCTTTGTCTCTTATGTATAGTGATTTTATGTGTACTCATAGCATGTAATGGAAAAACGACCTGCAAGTCGCATGATGCTGGGTATTTTAGGTATAATAAAGGTAAACAGTCAGTATAAACATCAGTGCGAAATCTGCAAAAACATTAGCAAAACAATGCAATACCATTTGCACATAGACAGAAAAGAAAGCGGGAGAGAGGAGGAAGGAAAAGGAATCTAAAAGTTCTGCAAACCAACGAGGGGGGGGCGGAGGGGGATCGGAGACCAAGGCCAATCACATACCAGTCCAGGACCATGTGACCCTTATAGGCCTGTGGCTGATGACTAAAAGATAGGAACTCCTTGTAGTCCATATACGCGTGCCAGGGACACCACAAGTGATCAAACTTGTCAGAGCAGTCGTGAACCTCCGCCATAATCTCCTCCATCCTACCTATTTCCCTAGATTGTCCTATCCATTCCATAATTGTGGGAATGGTGGGCGTTTTTCAATGCTGAGGAATGACCATGCGAGCTGCTGTCAGAAGATGCAGCAGGATCCCCTTTTTTATTGTAAATATATCTGGTAGTTAGGACAGCAAGACCAACTGAAGAGAGTTGACAACAGCCTTTCCAGAAAATGCGGTGTACATTGTCAGGAGTTTGTCAGGTGTGCTTGGTAAACACTAAAGGAGCTGCAGGTGTGAGAACCAGCCCATCAAAGAGGAGTGCTGGGATTTTGGCCCTCAGTCTCAGGCCCTGCAGTGAGGTCATCTCCTCCTGTCTTCTATTGTCTGACATAGCTAAAGATTTTTTAATGACAGGTACTCTAATTCTAGTGCTGTGATTGTCTTTTATGAACATTGATTCTAAAGTAACAAACTAGGAAAAAGAGGGAAGTTCGTAGGTGTAGGACCCCCCACTGCTTTGAGTATGTCTAGAATCAAACAGTATGGTGACCATACCCCTTAGGTATAGTAGCTGTAGGCCAGTCCCAACCCTGCTTAGCATGCCGGGTTGGTGGAGCGTGCATTGTGTTTTCAATGGGAAAAAGCTGCTGCAGGATTCCTTTGGCAATGTCTTCTCTCCCATGGGAAGTCCAGTGTGCCCAGTCCTCCTTTCACCTGACATCTGACACTGGGGGCAGAGCCGGGACACCTACAGTTACATTAGATAAATTATCTATCATGCGTGAATTGATGCTTTGTACAGTGCTGCCTTTAGGTGGCGTACTTACTCTGTTTCATGATAAAACTGCACACCATTGCAGATTGTACTTCAACCCAGCCATAGCTGCTACATGTAACCTTATTATTCCTGTGGTTATTTAGGCTGGAGCTCCACAGTGAGCGCTTCCATAGACTTTAATGAGTGGCGTCCATGCTGACAATCTGGAAAAAAATAGGACAGGATCTTAAAAAAAAATAAAAAAAATCCTGATCTAATGTAATCTTATGGGTCTGGAAATCAGAACAGATTTTCCAGATGGGGGTCTAACACTTAATCCACTGTGAGCTCCCACTACAAAAACAAATTGCTTCCTGGCTAATAGGAATGAACAAAGCATATACAGTACAACTATTTGGTTTCTTAATATCAGTCTATTTCCCTGGGGGCAGAACGTCACAAGTAACCTTCACCATTTTTACTTGATGTTGCGCTTGTGTCAGGGTACGATTCATTGAGACCTAGCTTTAGCCGCACACAGTAGCAGCCATGTGACTTGGCAGGTTGAATGCAGATCTGTTGTCTTGTGGGCTATATGTGTGTAATTGATTCATGTACAGGCCAAGGGTTAGTGACTTGCTCCTATGGACTACAACTACATTGCAAATCTTTTCTGTGTAGCTCTTGCCTTTTGGCTTGCACCTGTTGCCATATAACTGTGCAGCACATGAGCTGCATATATAGTGGCAAGATGATGATTGGGGAGACCAGTTTATTGGCCGTCCCTTTTCTAACCACAGGGTATCCCACATACAGGACCTCCAGCATGCTTGTCTTGTCTTGATCTGTCTTCTTCACCTGGTATGTGAAAGGGCTTGCAGTGATCCAGCTACCTCTGAGGATGCATAGGATGCAAGCAGCTTCAGAGGCATCTGTCTCACCGCACCATTATCTATCCGCATATCATGGAGAGAAAACAGAGAAGCACAAATAAGCATGTGTGTCCACCTTGGACCAGTCACTGAGGTGGACCCAGTAAAGCCATAAGGAAAACAGCAGGTGGGGCTATACTATCCCTGGAATATCTCATGATAGGGGAATTTGTTAAAATTAAGTCTACATACAAAAAATGTTCTTTTAGGGCTGGATTGAACAATTTTCTTCACAAGGACAACCCCTTTAAATTAAAAAAAATTAATAAAAAAACATTTTTTTTTTTATTTTGTCTTTCTAAAGATACTTTTGTCTATTGTGGTCTGCCAATTTAACCACATGCTTTTTATATTTTTCTTATATTTTTATTTTTTTTATTTTTTATTTTATTACTTTTAGATACAAGTTATGCAAGCTCAATAGATGCCATGTATCCAGATCCGTCCGATTCATTTCCTGGTGGGCTTTTCCCAGGCTCTTCCTCTTTTGATTGGAGCTCCCCAGATAGTAGTAGTGAGGGGCGAAACAACACCGGAGGAGTAGCAGGGCAAGAGACCTGTGAAGAAAGGGCTTCCCGGCCAGGAAATAGCCGAATCCCTGGAAAAGACCACAGGCGTTACTACCATAATCACTGGAGACTAGAGTATCTGATGGACTTTAATGCCCGTTCCCATAGTATGATCTGTATGGTTTGCGGCAGTTCTCTGGCCACTTTAAAACTCAGCACCATCAAGCGACACATTCGCCAGAAGCACCCCTATTCCCTCAACTGGACTCCTTGTGAGAAGGAGGTCATCATTGGTAGCTGGGATGCGCACTTATGCGTTGATGCTCAGACACTTGCTGGGAGTGAGGAGCACATGGCAGGTAATTCTGCTAGTCTGCCAGTCATGAATGTTTGTCTGGTTTTTGATAGTAACCTCCAAAGTAAAATTATTGTTATAATTAAAGGGGTTGTCCGGTGATAGAAAAATGTTGCTTAGCTTGCCTTAAGGAAACAATACTCCCCTGCCCAATCCCTCGCACTTCCTGGTCCCATGGAGACACTGGTTAAACTCACTCATAGCCAATCACTGACTAAGGCGGCTTATGGCTGTGGCCAGCGATTGACTGAAAAGGCATTTTTTGTATGTAAATACGGGACCTAGAAGTGATGAAAAGCACAACCCCTTGAATTATTTAACAGCTGGAAAAATTTACCAGGAATTGAAACTATGTACGGCGAAACTCTGAATCTCCAAATAACTACCTATTTGAGTGCTTAGACCAGAGTACCTGTAACAGATTATTTAGTTCCATCATACACTATAATATATATATGTATAAAATATCCAAGTATATATACATACCTTTTACATCATCTTTGGGAGGACTTTTTCAGTGCAATTTTGGGTGGTTTTCTCAGAGGTTTTATTGTATTGCATAAGAAAAGTTTGGTGGGAACAACAGACCATTTAATGTGCATAGAAGCTTCTCAGGTTATATCAAGGAATAGGAGGGTCGGGTATGTTGAATTTCAACACCTGGTCCTTTTGTTTTTACTAGTCCACCAAAAGTATCTGGCAGTGGCTTTACCTCTTCCTCACACTGGAAACACATGAACAAAATGAGCAAAACTAATATTCAGCTGATAGCTACTGAAGGTGTATGGCCATTTAGCAGGGAAGAAAAGTCTTATTCATTTAACTCAGAAGTAAATTTGATGTGGAAATAGCATGGTGTAAGTTGGTATTCCAGCCCCAGAAATATATATATATTTTTTAATGGTGAGTTGGGTTAAAAAAAAAGAAAAAGCAACAATACTCACCTGCCCTGATTCTCAGCAGCTGCTGTTCGCTCCCAGTCCCTGCTGCTTTCTGTGACCTGTCAAACTTGCAGGAAGTGTCATGGCAGAGTAATGGGATTGGGAAAGACGAGTGACTTTTTATAGCACCTACAATTTCTGGGGCTGTAATAGCCTTTAAAGGAAACCAGTCACCATGAACATGCTACCTTAGCTATTGGCATTGTGTTTTAGAGCAGAAGGAGCTGAGCAGATTGATATATATCTTTATAGAAAAAAAATTCAGTATAACTTTAATTTATTGATTAGAATCTCTGTTTCCATGCTAAAGAGCCTAGTCCATTAAATAACTTTGTTCACTGGACTCCTTAAAGGGGTACTCCGGCGACAGTCTTTTTGTTTCAAATCAACTGGTTTCAGAAAGTTGTGTAGATTTGTAACTTAAACTGTAATTTAAATTTAAAAATCTTAAAGGGGTTATCCAGCGCTACAAAAACATGGCCACTTTCTTCCAGAGACAGCACCACACTTGTCTCCAGCTTGGCCAGGGTTTTGCTGCTCAGTTCCATTGAAGTGAATGAAGCTTAATTACAAACCACACCTGAATTGAGACAAGAGTTAGGCTGTCTCTGAAAGAAAGTGGCCATGTTTTTGTAGCACTGGATAACCCCTTTAAGCCTTCCCATAATTATCAGCTGCTGCATGTGCTGCAGGAAGTGGTGTTTTATTTTCATTCTGACACTGTGCTTTCTGCTGCCACCCCTGTTTGAGATGGAAACTGCTGGAAAGTTCCTGTCACGGACAGAGGTGTCAGCAGAGATCACTGTGTCAGACTGGAGAGAATACACCACTTCCTGCAGGACACACAGAAGCTGAAAAGTATGGAAGGCTGGAGATTTTTAAATAGAAGATTTTTGCTGAAGTACCCCTTTAACACAGAATGAGGAGGGATTTCAAACAACATGCTAGAAGTTATACTGCATCTTTTCTCATAAAGATATATATCAATCCGCTCTATAACGTGATGCTGATAGCTTAGATAGCATTGTCTTGGTAACAGGTTCCCTTTAAAGGCTATTCTCTCTTTCTACATAACTTTTTTTAAGGATCTGGAATGTATAATGTGATATAAAACATTTTTGCAATTAGTTGTCATAATATTTTTTTTCCCTTTTTTTTTTCCTGCAGCTTGCATGCATTACAAAACACTGCAAGCTGCTCGATTCCATTCAGTTTCAGTCCTGACAGCCGTCTTCCTGTCGGCTCAGTCTCCAACCCCTGTCTGTAGGACAAAATAAAAGAAAAGGTAGTAGACAGAGGAAGGGGGTAGTTTGGGATTCAAAGACTCACTAATATGTTGCTTGTGAAAGTTTTGTCTTTAATAAGAAGCAAATGTCTCTCACCTCTTCTGTCTTTCTCTCTTTTCTCTACTTTGCGCCCCATTTACATAATATTTCTGGGTTCCCCTATCTGCATCCTAGCAAACAGGTAATCTCACATACACTTCAGTGTACTCATAGGCTTTTCTATACCAAACATAGTCGACTAGTGTCAGTAGAAGACTATGTTCTGTCTTTTAAAGCCTTGTGGGTATGTCCCAGTATACGTCAGAATACTATTATTGACAGTATTCCAGCAAGACACAAATTGTGATGTGAATGGGGCCCTACCAATTTCTATTTCTTATTTAGTATCAGTATCTTATGTTTAGTGTCTCCTTTTCTTTTTCCAGAGAGTGTGAAAGGCAAAACTGGTCCCAAAAAGAAAAGACGACGTCTGCCGCCAGTGACTAAAGGAGCATGGCGGCCTATGCTGGGTTCAGAACATCCTCTGCCTTCTCCACCTGACAAAACTCACTTGGAGCAGTACATGAATGAGTCTCTTCAGCAGTGGTTTAGAATAGAGTTTCTAATGGATTATGATTACCTAGGAAACATGCTTCATTGTATGATGTGTACAACTGCCTTACCAAGTCTCTGTCTTACCGACATCAAATATCACATTCTGGATAATCATCCCACTTCACTGCAGTTCACCCCCAGCCAGAAAAGTGTGATTATTGATGCTTGGATAAATCGTAAGGGGACTCCAGAAGTGGAGTTGGAAGGGGACCTGACTCCAGATGTTGAGGTAGAAGATGACATGACTCCAGATGTGGAGATGGAAGATGACGACACAACTCCAGAGGTGGAGCTGGAAGAAGACCTTACGCCAGATGTGGAAGATGATGATGATGGCGATGAAGCAGATGGGAAGTCGGCTAAGATAAATGAACAAATTACACAATCAAGTACAAAACCAAGATCTGAAAATAGGATGCTGGAGCCTACAGATCTGGAAATAGTAGAGGATGAGGAACCAGCATCTGGAGATGTTCAGCTACTTGATAAAGAGGAATGGGATGCCAAAGAGGTACAACTACTGGCTGAGGACGAATGGAAAGCAAGAAAGAGACATCTGCTGGAGTCAGGACGTAAAGCCAGAGAACTGCGGATTGTAGAGGAACATCAGAAAAGTGAAGATGAAGAGAAACCTGGTGATAAGGAAAGCCAGTTCACAGAGGAAGAGAAGAGGAAAATTAGAGAGAGACAGCTGCTGGAGGAGGAACAAAAGCTCAGACAAATGTTGTCGGAAGAGAAAGCCAGAGAGGCCGTTCTGATAAAAGCTAGGAAGCCCCAGGTTGTTGAGGAAGCAAACAGAAAAGATATAGAGGCACCGCAGCTGGAGGAAGAGAAGGGAAAGGCTGAGCTGCTAGATGAAGAAAAAAGGAAAGCTAAGGAAGAAGCAAAGAAGGCCCAGCTTTCAGATGAAAAGAATCCTAAGGAGACCCAGGTGAAAGAGGAAGACATTAGTGAGGAGGAAAAGTTAAAAACTTGGGAAGCTCAGCTTTTAGGAGATGAGAGGGTTAAGGAGGCCAAGAGATTGGAACAGGAGAAACCAAAAGACCAAAATGAAAAGGGGCAAGAGGGCCAAGGGTTATCAAAGGAAGTACAGGATGCAGAAGAAGTAATTGTAAAGCTAGAGGACCTTGAGTCTGCTGAAGTGACCAACAGTGAGCAACAAGACACACAGACTGCAAATCACTCTCAAGTTGAAAAGCAGCAGATTTATAAAAAAATGGTAGAAGGTGGAAAGACACAGCCCAGTGAGCCAGAGAAGCGAGTAATACAGGTGCAGCAGGCCCCGGCCGTACTGGGAATCGGACTCCCTGTGTTAAAAAGTACGTACAAAGATAAAAATGAGCTACTTTTGTATTGTGTGCTAACAAAAAGTGATAATGTCTGTAATACAGCTTAGATACATAAGTTGTACAAATTTAGACTCATTGACAAAAATAATGCCCCCAGAAATATTGGATTGCTGCAAAACTCTGTCAGGCAAATGTATAAATGATTACAGGTGTGTACTGAAATAAAAAGTCACTATTAAGCTGGGTTCACACTATGTATATTTGAGGCTGTATTTGTGAGGCTGTATAGCAACCAAAACCAGGAGTGGATTGAAAACACAGAAAGGCTATGTTCACATAATGTTGTAATTGAGTGGATGGCCGTCATTTAATGGCAAATTTTTGCTGTTATTTTAAAACAACGGCTGTTATATTGAAATAATGGCAGTTATTTACCGTTATATGACGGCCATCCACTCAATTTCAACATTGTGTGAACAGAGCCTTTCTGTGTTTTCAATCCACTCCTGGTTTTGGTTGCTATGAGGACCTGACTTGAGGACCAAATACTGCCTGAAGTATACAGTGTGTGAACCCAGCTTAATGGTGCGTTCACACCTACAGGATCTGCAGCTGATTTTTCATTTAAATAACTGAACACAGCATCAAATCTGCTGCAGATCTGCTGCAGATCCTGTAGGTGTGATGGCTAGATTTACACTGGACGTATCTGCAGCGGATTTCACGCTACAAGTTCGTAGCGAAATCCACTGCGGATACCTCTCCTGTCACTGCCAATGTGATTACATACTCGCAGCGCTATGTAAGTCCTGGCCCCATAACACTGCCGCTGGGATGATACATTACCTGTTCCACGCTCCGACTGCATCTGAGGCTCCCGGAGGCCCCGTGCAGCCATTCAGTGAACGGCCCTGCTGCAGTCACTGCTGCTTGGCTGGACGGGACCTCCAGGAGCCTCAGATACTGCCGAAGCGTGGAACGGGTAATGCATCATCTCGGCAGCAGGGGGTTAATGGGGCTGGGACTTACACAGTGGCAGTGGGATGACAATGAAATCCGCTGAAAATACGTCCAATGTGTATCTAGCCTTAGCAGGATGGTTGTTCAGAATAATTTCCTGCTGTCTTGGCAGCAGTGTTTACGTAAGGGTATACAGCAAACAGGTTCCAGACAGCTCAGATGGAGTACATATAAAGTCAGTGAGTGTATATAAAGTTATTGAATCTAAATGTAAGTTAGTAACCTGACAAGATACTCTTCTACATTTCTCTTTCAGTGGAAACTCCAACACCTATTATTATAACACGGGTTTCTGTTATCCCAGAACATACAATCCTCCAGTCGGCAAAACCCAAACCTTCCACTTCTACTTCTACTTCTGATATCTCGAAAACCTGGCGAGTTATTGCTCCTAAGGTCTCCCCAGCAGATAACCAAAATCTGAATCCTCCCTCTGCAAGCACTGATCCCTCACAGAACCCTGCTGGGGTTGACCACAATGTGTGGGAGGTTAGCGTGTCACGTGGTAATAATGCAAGTGCTATCCAGAACAATATGTACCAAACCCGTTGGCGCTCAGAATACTTGATGGACTTTAATGGAGTGCGTGGGAGTGTGGTCTGCATGTATTGTAGCTCTACTCTAACTGTACTCAAAGAGAGCAGCATCAAGAGACACATCACACAGAAGCATCCACATACAGCAAACTTCTCTGCTAAGGAGAAGGCAGCAGTGTTACTTGACTGGGAGAATAAGTTAATTAAAATAAAGAAGATTGTAGCTAATCCAAACAAGGATGGTTTGGCTATAGGAGGTAAGATGTGGCACGGGTATTCTGGTTATTGTATAGTTTGGTGGAATACCTACACGTTAAGTGTATTTCTACTGTCATGGGGCACATTTAGGGAAAATGAATTCCGCACTGGGATAGCTTTCTCAGCATCCGTTCTCCACACCGCACATAACTATGAATTAGAAGGTGGCGCTTTCCACTTTGTCTCCACAGCACCTGTCCCCAGCACTGTTCAGATAAATTACACTGGGCTACAGGCAGGAGACTGCATGGGAAGCTCTTAATGCATAGTTATATGCAGAGGGGAGAATGGGCACTCTTCCAGTGCAGATTTAAGTGACTGATTAATGGTGCCTTTACAGAGACAGATTATTTTTTTTTTAAACATTCTTTATTTAAGATATTTTCTCATTTCATAAATACATAGAAACAGACTGATTTTGATCATAAACCGGTAATATTTTCCTCCTAACGAAACAGGAACAGAAAACAAGGAGGGCAAACGGCCTGTCTGGGGCAGGTAGGCAATCCATCTGTGTATAAAGTTCCGGTGGAGATCATGGGTAGGACCCAGGGTGGGGGGGATCATCGGAGGAGGTCCTCCAACCAAGATTCGGGGTGTAAGTCCCACTTAGGGAGGGAAGCAGCAATGTAGGTAATGTGTGGGAGTGGGTTGTCCTGTCCCTTTTAGTGGTGTCAGAAGCATGTGTAAGGCCTTTTAAGGGAAAACGATGTAACTGGAAAGCAGGGAGAGACGATAGACATATATGGATATCAACAAGAGGGTGGGAGTGGGGGGGGGGTGATTGGGAGGGGGTCGCTGCTAGTATTTTACGTGGAAGATGAGTAGTGGTGGAGTGTGTAGCGGTCTCTGGGGGCAATCCATTCTACAGAGTGAGTTGGTGGGTCTCGACGTATTGTGTCCAGGGAGCCCATGTCTTTAAGAACGTGGTGTGGGCGCGCGTGGTCCAACTCGCTAGCTCCTCCATAGTGCGCATACTGTCTATCTTAGCGTACCATGTTGATATGGGGGGTGGTGTAGATTGTTTCCAATAAGTTGGAATAAGTAGCTTTGCAGCAGTGAGGAGATGGACCAACAGACTCTGTTTGGATAATTGGGCGTCAGGGGGGGGCAGCCACAGGAGTACTAGTTGCGAAGTTATGACAATAGATTCGCCACACATCTCCCTAATGGCTGCAATCACCTGCGTCCAGAAGGGGGTGAGGAGGGGACATGTCCAGAAAATATGGGTTAATGTGCCTCCCAGGTTACCACATCTCCAACAAGAATCTGCAGGTATAAGTCCCCATTTATGAAGTTGATGTGGCGTTCGGTACCATCTGGTTAGTATTTTGTAGGAATTTTCCTGTGTAGTGATGGAGTTAGAAAACCCGTGGGAGTGTGACAGTATGAGTTTGATATCTTTCGGCGTGAGAGAAATGTTTAGTTCTTCTTCCCAGGCAGCGAGATAGTTGGGTTTAGTAGGGGCATCTAGGGATAGAAGGTAAGAGTGTAGTTTGGAGAGGCATTTAGTTATAGGTTGTTTGAGCTTTAATAACGCTTCAAAGCTAGTCGGGATGTTTCTTCTGGTGTCTAAGGAAAGAAGAGCTTGTAAGGAAGAGTTAAAATCGTGGGTATGTAGAAAGTTTAGGGGTGAGGTACGGGGGCCCAATAGAGACATTGTGGTGCAGTTATCTATGGAAGTCGGAATATCTGCAAGGGTCTTCTCCATAGGGATCGTGTGCCAGAAAGAGTCGGCGAGTGGACCGCGTTTTAAATATTGCTTTAAAAACCTGAGGGGCATCATGGGAGAGGGTTGTGGGGAGAGCTTGTATTTTTTATTAAGTTTATGCCAGAGACTTAAAGTGGCTTTAGTGATTGGGTTCAGTGTGCGGGGTATGGGAGCGTCAGAGGGCGCCCAGAACAGGTACCGGGAGGGAAGGGGTATCGTGGCCATTTCAGCACGTATGTGGAGGGGCATGGTGTTTTTATGGAGGAATGCGATTGCTCTGCATAAGTGTGAGGCCTCATAATATTTTATTGGGTTTGGGAGTCCTAGGCCTCCGTCACATTTTCTCCTATTGAGAGTGGAGAAGGCTATCCTGGGGGTTTGTTGGTTCCAAAGGAATTTGTTAAATAGTTTCTTAAAATTTTGTAGGGAGGTGATAGGGAGTGCGATAGGAAGCATTTGCATAGTATAGAGTAATTTCGGTAATATGTAGGATTTTAACAGGTTTTTCCTGCCTATCCATGACAAAAAGGGGATAGCAAGAGAATCAAGTTGGTTTTTAAGCTTTTGTGCTAATGGAGGGAAGTTGCAAGAGTACAAAGTATTTAGGTCTTTGGGAATGTGTACCCCTAGAAACTTAATGTGTTTCGCTGGCCATTTAAACGGGGTGATTCTACGTAGGTGTGCAAGCGTGACTTCATCTGCTGAAATGTTTAGGGCTTCAGATTTATCGTGGTTAATTTTGAAATTGGAGACAAATCCAAAGTCTTTGAAGATTTTAAGAAGGGGTGGGAAGGAGATTTTGGGATCTGTCACAAATATCAGAAGATCGTCCGCGAAAGCTGCAGCGTAGTGTGTATCTTTTCCTAGTGTCAGTCCCGGGATTAGGGGGTGGTCTCTTATAGATTGGAGTAGGGTTTCCATCACTAAAACAAAGAGAGTGGGGGACAACGGGCACCCCTGCCTCGTGCCATTGTTAATAGCAAACGGAGGTGATAGGCGTCCGTTGACTAGTACTCGTGCCGACGGTGAGGAGTATAGAGTAAGAATAGCAGAGATAAATGAAGGGGGGAAGCCAAATTTTTCTAGGGTTTTACCCATGAAATTCCAGTCTACCCTATCGAACGCCTTTTCTGCGTCAGTGCCTAACAGGATGAGTGGAATTCCATGGGTTTGAGTATGATGAATTATACTGATGAGTCTGTGTGTGTTGTGTTTACCTTCCCTGTTTCGTACAAATCCCACCTGTTCCTCATTCACTAGTTCAGGCAGCAAAGGTGCTATACGATTTGCCAGTAACTTAGCCCACATTTTGACATCTACATTGAGTAGAGATATAGGTCGGTAACTGCCACAAGAGTCCTGTGGTTTACCTTCCTTATGTATGACCGTGATGGTGGCTTGTAGTGATTGAGGAGGAGGGGGTGTACCTTGCATCATGGCCTTGCACCATCTAACTAGGTATGGAGTTAGTGTATTTAAAAATTTTTTATAATAAAAGGCTGGTAGACCATCTGGTCCGGGGCATTTATCGTTAGGAAAGGAGCCAATCACTTTTTGTATTTCAGAGTCTGTTATTGGTGCTAAAAGAGTGTTAGCTTTAGATTTGGATAGGGACGGCAGGTTAAGTGTGTCCAGAAACGTCTGAGTAGCCAGATCTCTGTTGGTTTTAGTAAGTGTGTCTGTATTTTCAGAAAGGTTGTAGAGTTTTTGGTAATATTCGCTGAATAGTTTGGCTATTTCGTCTGTATCTGATACAGCCTTTCCTGCCTCTGAGGTTATTTTAGAGATGTGTGTTTTCGTTCTGGTTTTCCTAATTAAAGTGGTCATCATCTTGTTAGCTTTGTTGCTGAGTGTAAAGTACTTAAATTTACTTTTTTGGTATGCTTTAGCAGTGTTGATGATAAGAAGGTCTCTTAGTTCCTTCCGAACGGAGGTGAGGTCCTGGAGATATGAGTCTGCCTGTGTCCTCTTATGTAACAGTTCTAATGCAGAAATCTGTTCAAGAAGGGAGTGCAGGCGTTGTTTCCTTTCTTTTTTAACACGAGTGCCCAAGGAGATAAGTTCACCTCTTATGTAGCTTTTGTGTGCTTCCCATAAGGTAGTATCAGAGACCTCTCCGTTGTCATTAACAGAGAAATAGTGCTGTAATGAGGTTATCAACTTGGTTGCGTGTATATCGTTGTCTATTAATGTCTCATTAAGTCTCCAAGACCACTCTCGGACCGGAAGAGAAGTGAGATTAAGATGTAATGTGATAGGTGCATGATCAGAGATCGTAATTTGCTCTATGGTTGCCGCTTGCATGGATGGTAAATAAGAAGCGGGTAGGAAGAAGTGATCTAAGCGGTGATAGGTTTTGTGGACTGGGGAGTAAAATGTGTAGTCTCTGTCTTCTGGATGTAGTGTGCGCCATGAATCTAGCAGGTGCATTTCTAGTAGGGTTTTTTTAATTTTCCGCAAAGCTTTAAAGCTTTGGGTGGAGGAGCGGTTGGATGTATCTAGTTCTGGTTCTAGTGCCATATTCAGGTCTCCCCCAATAAGGAGGAGGCCATCTCTAAAGATTTCTACCTTTTCTAGGACTTGGATCAACCAAGGGACTTGTTTGGTATTGGGTGCATAAAGGTTTACTAACGTGATGGGTGTGTTGTGAATCGTACCTTTAACGAAAATGTACCTGCCTTCGGGGTCTTTTTGTGTGCAGATGTGTTCAAATGTCACATTCCGGGAGAAACCAATGCTGACTCCTCTGGAGGCGGAGGATGGGTTCGGGCAGTGGAACCAGGTGTTGTAATAGGAGTTGGAGAGGTTGGGTATGTGATGTAGGCGGAAATGGGTTTCCTGTAAGAAAATAATGTCAGAGTTAACTTTTCTCATCAGTGAGATAATTTGGCTGCGTTTTTGGGGGGTATTGCACCCTTTTACATTGAAAGATGAGAATATTAGCGAGGCCATCATGGGGGGTTAAGTGTAGTGCACCATTGCATCTCAGACTGGGACCACCAGGGCCGTGTATAAGTAGCAGCAGGAGGGGATGGGAAGAGACAACAGGAGGGAGGGAACGGGAGGGAGGGTGGACAAGACAGTGACAGACATTGAAGACAAGATATATAAACTAGTGCAACTTGAAACAGTGTCCTAATCAATAGGACAATAACTCGTGGCCAAGGGTTTCGAGCTACCCTGGCTGGGGGCATGTGTGGTGTTGTCATCTGTTTCGGCTATTTGGATAGCCGCGGCCCCCCCACCAACATCTGTATATGTTATAACAATGTAAGCTACTAGAAAGAGAGCATATGCTCATAGAGACAACCGAGGTGGATAAGGTAATAACAATGGAAAGGGTCTATATCTATAGGAATCTACTTTCTGAAATAAACAACTAGAGAACAGGGTATCGTGTGTCTATGTCTGCATGACCAAAGAAAGCTATAGACTGCTAAACATTTGTAAACTTAATGGCAGGATAGCCCCAGCGATATCGTGGGGTATCAGCAGTTGTAGCAGGTGGGAAGTCAGGTGATTTCCGGTTTCTTCGGGGTCTTCTTGGTCTTGGCGGACTTTGCCTTGCCTGCCTGTGTCCACGGCTGTTTGGCAGGGAGGTCAGGGAGATCGGCGTCTTCTGGGAATGGGAGCCAAGAAGGAACTTCTAGTGGTGGTATGTCGAGAGCTTCCCATACGCGTGGAATATCGTCTGGTGACCTCACTATGGCATGTCTGCCTTCTTTGGTTATGGCCAAGCCAAAAGGAAACAGCCAGCGGAAGACAGCCCGGTGAGCTCTCAGGTGGGTGGTGAATGGTTTCAAAATTCTGCGTTTGGTCAGTGTTGAAGGCGATATGTCAGAAAGTATGATAATCCTTGTGGAGTTGAATTGTAGTTCATCGAGTTCTCTGGCTTTTTTGAGGATAGCGGCTGTGTCTGGGTATTTGAGGAGACCACACACTACATCACGTGGTGGATCGGTGGGTTTGGGCTTCGGTCTTAAAGCTCTGTGGATCCTTTCGATGGTGATGTTTGCTGCGGTATCCTCTCCTACCAGGGTGCCAAAGATACGTAATGCCGCTCCTGGGAGGTCATCGTGTGAGATGTCTTCTGGGAGGCCTCTTATCCGTATGTTTTTCCGCCTGCTCCTGTTCTCTTGGTCCTCAATTGCCAGGTGAAGGTCGTTTAGATGGCGTTTGTGTTGGAGTATCTCTGACGTCATCGCCTTGCTGTGAGCAATTATAGCGGATTGTGAATTTTCCATAGATTCAACTCTGTGGCCTAAGTGGGTTATTTCAGATTTAATCTCTGACAGTTCTTTTAAAACAGAGGAGTTGGCTTGTGCGACAATGTGAGACACCACTTTTGTAAGGAAGGATCTAGAGACAGGTGCGTTGTCCGAGTCTGGGATGGAAGAACAGCCGTCAGGCATGCTCTCCGCGTCTGATTCTTCAGCTTGTTCCCAATTCTGCTGAGCGGTGTGTTTGGTTTTAGCTTTAGAAGAGGGAGAGGTGGACATGTTTCTTTTCAGATAGGAATGTATGTCGGACTGCTGGTGTCTCGTGTCTACCGCTGGAGTTCCTTTACCTTTGCCTTTTGTATTCCTTATCATGTCTTGTGAGGATATGATCGGTTGCCAAGTATTGCTGGCGTAGGTGGGGTGGCCTGTGAAGGTGTACTTTTACATCTGAGAACGAGGTGTAGTAGAGGAGCTGTCACAAAAAGTACAAAATAATGGTGTTGAGTTGTGATCCGCCTGGCTGCTGTTTCTCAGAGGTTCCTGTGTGTACAGTTGAAAATTCAGGAGAGGGAAGAGATATTTGTAGGATATTGTAGAAGTTAGAAGGTAATTGGGGATTTTGCCACTAGGTGGCAGCAGAGCACTACAGTTGAAGGGTCCCTTGCGTTTCTGTCTTTATAGGCACAGTGCACTGTTCTTTCTGTTAGGTGATTTTATTGTAATTAGGGTTGCACTCCTTTCCTTAAATTCTCAATCCGCTTCATACAGTATTGAGTAGTGGATAGTCTCTTAGATGAGGGCGCAGGTGGAGGGTTTATGGCACAATGTCACAGGGGTGATCTAATTAGGCAATAGATCCTCCTGGGGGGAGGGGGGAGGGAGAGAGTCTCAGGAAGAAAAGCGCGGGAAACCTCTGAGGGACAGCGGTGAAGATTTCAGGAGAAACGGGTGATGAGAGGGGTGATCGGGGTCCCCGGGGTATTCACAGACCCGATAAATAACTGTCAGTGGCCTCTCGTTTGGCTCCGGGCAGTCGTGTGAGCCAGGGAGGCCTCTTCTCACTGGCGCTCTCTGAGCCGGCAAGATGGCGCCCGTCGGTGTGGTGAGTGGCAACGTTCAGGTTTTTATTGCCGCAGCTGCCGCTGTCCCCCCTGTCTGGTGCTCCCCGTTACCTCTCCGTCTCGTCCGCCTCTCCAGCTGGGTGACGGGGTGCGGGGAAGCGCTGTTCCGGTGTTTGTGGCGGCGGCTTGCAGCAGTGGGGCCGCGTCCGTTGCGGCGGCAGCGACGGGCGTGCGGGGAGAACGGCAGTAGGTTCAGTATTCACCCGCCGGTGCTGTGGGCTTGTCCGGTTCTTCTCTGGAGGTAGCTGGGGTGTTGGGGTTAGGTTTGGGACCCGGTGAAGTGCAGGTTATCGGGGTTTTAGGGGGTTAGGAGAGAGAGCTCCAGGACTTCACGTCTGCTCTCTCTAGCAGCCAGGACACGCCCCCAGAGACAGATTATTTGACAGATATTTGAAGCCAAAGCCAAGAATGGATTTGAGAAGAGAAGAGTCTTTCCTTTATGGCCAACCATCTGTGTACGGCTGCTTTTTAACTTTTTTTCATAGTGACAAGGAGTGTTGAGTGAAGAGCTCCAACTGTTTGGGTTTGGCAACGCTTCTACAGCTCTGTGCATGCATCCATGTTTTCCAGGACTCCATAGGGCTGCATCCTCTGCAGCCGCAAGGAGTCAAATTCTGAGTGTTCACGTTTAGCGAACGTTGCTGAACCTGCACAGTGTGGCCTCTCTGTTCAACACTACTGGCAGGCGTTTGGGGAGAGAAGGGTCAGGATGTTGGATTTTAACTATGCTATTGTTTAATTTTAGAAGGATAAGTTGCCACCCGAGGAGTGTGGCAGTGGCAGTATTCTGTTAAAAAATGTTCAACATGGACTGTAATACAAGCTGTATCTTTAGATCAGTACAATTATTAAAATAATTTGTTCATTAATATACTGTGGTTTGCCTGCAGTATGCCTTTTACATTAACAAACTGATACTAGTCTACTAGTCTGATTTTGTAATAAAAAAAAAAATGCGTCCAATACAGGGCCAATATATGGAGCTGTGCCTGATAAGGCGCCGCATAACTTTCATGAGGACCACAGCCCCTTTCATAAGCTGATCAGAGAATCTTGGAGGTCGAAACCCCCACCAGTCCTAAACTGATAGCCCTATCTAAGAATAAGCTAATCGTAAGTTCTGGAAAACTTTGTTTAAAATGGTTACCTCCTAAGTTTGTATGCCTTACTAGGACACATCACTGAGGGGACCCCAGCACTGGACCCTCGTAGGAGCCAGATTATCTGTGACATTCATGCATTATTTGGACTGCAGTTAAATCAATATATTCAATCTGAAAAGGGGATGTCTTTATGCAGAGACCCTTTTACATTGCTTATTGGTGGCTAGGGGTCCCTGTTTACTCTGCACCCAAATACAGTGTTAGTATGTTGGCTGTTTCGTCTTTATTTCTTTTTCTCTCTCTTTGATCACTATTTTTCTTATATCTATTTTAGACCTGGGGCTGAATATTGTAAAAGCACCAGATTGCGACCCTGTAGAACCTGAAGAGGAAGAGACTAACTGGGCTGGTGTATTACCAGAAAATAAAGGTGCCTCTTGGGAATTTGCATTTGGAAGACTTCAAGATAAAGTAAAGGACCCTCGTAAGTACCAGCATGACCGCTGGAAGCTAGAGTTCTTAATGGACTACACTCCAGCAAAGGACGGATTAATCTGCATGGTATGTGGGGCGACATTGATAAATCCGAAAATCAGTACAGTGAAGATGCACATCCAGCAAAAGCACCCCGATACAACGTACCTGAGCGATCAGGAGAAGGCTGTGGTCATGGAAGAGTGGGAGCAAAAGATGGCCACAGGCAAAAAATCAGCAGGACAGCAACATGGCGAAGATGAAATCTGCATAGAAATAAATGGTAAGCTGATGGTGTGTTATAGTTGATCCATAGTAGTTCCATTCTGTGTAGTGAAAGCACACAAATCATTATCGACATGTAAAAGCAAAACTCCATGTTCTAACTAAATTGCACAGATAAAATAGAGTAGAAGTAGACTACCCGCTGCTTTACTCTCAGAATTGTGCCTGCCTCATCTGTAGCATCTGGCAGTCTTGTTCCACAATCACCTGAGCTCCCACAATGTCTGGCTCTTTGGCAGCGGTAGTTGAGCAGAATTTTGAGTTTACATTTTTATCTGACCAGCGGATAAAACATCATGTACTCATTTTTATGCTGTTACATGCCGCTTTATCTGTCCGATGTAATTCATGTTCCAAACTTCTGACGGTTAGATAGCTGTTAGGTCAAGGAGACACATGTTGCCTTTTATATATCTGTCTGTGCTTCCTGAACGTAGAAGGACACCGGGACAGGATGCTGTGATGCCGGTCTAAATCTGCTTTGCATCTCTGTGTCTCCCACTAAGATTACACTTGCCTCCAGGGACAACCTACAAGCCCTGGAAATATCTGTGATTTTAATTTTGCTGCAGGAAGGTAGAGGCAACTTTCTTTAACTACTCCTAAGCCAGGCAAGTAAAAATAATAAAGACACCATGCTTAACCACTCCTGTTCCTCCAGCACGCTCCCGTCTGCTTCTCAGTGTCTTATTTCAGCGACTGCCCGCTCAGCCAATTACTGCGCTGTTCCGCTGCAGCCACTGATTAGGTCCTGGGTTACTGACAGTCCGCTCAGCCAAAGAAGCAGATGCAAACTGTCCGGAGTGGGTAAGCATGGTGTCTTTATTATTTGTATTCGCCCTGCATTGAAGTAGTTAAAGAAAGTTGCCACAACAATCATCTGTCTAAACACAACCTATTGGTTCATCTTCTTACTGCCACCAAGTTGCTCATACCAATACATTGAAAACAAAACACACCGCCATCTATATCGGAATGGTACGCCAAGGTAGAACACATACGCACCATGGAAGAACTAGCAAGCTGGACACTACGGTAACACCTTTTTAAAGACCTGGACTCCCTGGAAGCAATACATTTTGGCCCACCAAGTGACACTGTAATCTACACAGACTTCACAGAACAGAACCTCATGCAATGATAGCAACATCCCCCTCGCTCCCATCCTTTGTCCCCTTGTCAATGTCTGTCTGGCGTTTGTCGGTTCGTTTTTTATGTCAGTTCGTACACTTACCATGTAGTAGAACTCCCTCCACTGAAGTTGTTTACCACATGCGGCACTATGCCTTCCCACATAGCAATCCATGACCACTCTTCTATTACATATTCACCCTGTTGGGCATAAGTTAAGTTTTGTTAAGATAACTTCACTGTTTTCTATTGGTCACTACTCTTTGACTTTGTATGTTTATAACTCAAAAAATTAAATAATGTTAAAGAAAAAGAAAGTTGCCACTACATTCTCACAGCAGAATTAAAATCCTGGAAAGCCCTCCAAGTCATCTCAAATGTCTGGGTGCAGTTACTACTGCCAAAGGAGATTTGTGTCAGATTTGCACTCCCAGACTAAGAAGGGATAGTAACCTAAAAACTCTTTTATTGGTTTTACAGCATGACATTTTTTTGTAATTGCTAAAAATCCTAATTGTACTTGTTATATTTTTCTTTAACACAGAAGACTCCACCACCTCCGAAACCAATGGCTCAAGTGTTGCAGCCAGCAGCCCCCATCCCACAATTGTTCTACCCACCTTCCCCAAGACGCCTAAATCTACAGTTTCCTTGCCACCCCCATGCAATAGTGCAAAGCGTAATTACCAGGTGCGTTGGCGCACAGAATTCATGATGGACTATGACTGCCGACGGCAGGGCCTCATCTGCATGGTATGTGGTGGGACATTAGCCACTCTGAAAGTCAGCACTATCAAGCGCCACATAGTCCAGGTGCACCCATACTCCGTAGATTTCACAGCCGAGGAGCGGCAGAGGATCTTGGAGGCCTATAGTGAAATGGCACTACATTATATCCATTCTGAGGAGTGTTTTAAAACTCAACCCCAGGAGGAAGCGAAAGGACGCAAGCGAAAGTCCACTGCTATGGACGAGTCGTGAAGATCCCAAAAGACCTCGTACCTTAATGTGTAAAGAAATAACCACCACATTGACTTGGCCTAATGTTGCAGTCTTTGCACATGAAGGTGGTGTCGTTTTTATCCCACCATTTCAGAGACTGCTACAGAATTCCCTTGCCGTTTGAAGACTTGCATTGAGGATCAGCATTTTTCATAGTTCTTCCCGTGCCACCAGTGACCATGCATCTCTTAGTTGCTTTCAGGAGTATCTATTGCCTCCATCTCCCTTTGCGTGCAGAGTGTAACTATGCATACCATATGTGTGGCATTGCATTTTACAGCCACGTCTACCAGACTGTGAAATCGTGGTCCATGAAAGATTTCTCTTTTGAGGCAAAATACATAATCGATGATGTTCTTTATTTTTTATATTCACCTAAATGCTTTAATCCCAGCAAATGTATTGACCCTCTGAATAAGTGTTATGTCCCATGGCTTGAAGTATGCTGCAGTAAGGACAATTTTAATGGTTTCAATGGACTATTTCTCAGAATACGTAATGCAGACATTTTATGTATTCTCTCAAAGTGATGAAGCTTACTGCACCTTGGAAAAATAATGTATACCTATAATTTATAGTATGATGACAGCCATCATACCGCTGGTCTGGAATTTCATTTGTTAACAACCCCTTTCCCCTTTACCGAAATCGAGGAGTTTCATCTCTGATAAGCACTTGAGCATCTTGAGGTGTTGTAGCAGAGCTCCCACTCCAGCTACAATAATGAACCTTTTCTCTCTGGCGTTGAAAGGGATTTGTTACAAAAGTTAACAGGAACTGTCTATTCTCTTTATTAATCTGCCTCACTTTGGCTTTCATTTATAAGAAACCATTCCCAATGTTCAATTTCATACTGAAAAGCTTTTTGGTAGTGCATCCGGGGACCTGTTCATTACTTGTTTTTGTTTATGAATATTAAAACCGATGCTCTATAAAATAAACTGTGGTCATTGTATGTTGCAGATAAACCTTGTTTCCTCATGCAGGTTGTGACCTTTTCTTTCCTGAGTGAGTCTACAGCGTTTCACATTGTTGGATGTTGGTGCCAGTGAGCTGTGCTGATTGAGAACGCCTTACATGCAGCTGTACACACTTTGGGATGTTATATATAAATAGAGTAATAAATAAAATCTGTAGTTTGGGCCCACACAGGTGATCTGTAAAGGTACCGAACCAATAGGGCCAATAGTTTTGAGTTTTACAACAGCTGGGGAGCCGCAGATTGGGTAACACTGCCTCAGAAGAACAGCATTTCACGTGATTCCCAGTGAGATCTCCCGTAACTGGTTCAGCAATGTAAATAAGTGAGGCACAGTATTCACCTCCTTGATGTTTTTCCTGTTTTGTTGTATTAGAACCTTAACTTTAAAGAGGGCCGACCCCCAGCTAAATCCCCTTATACTGACCTCATCTCGCCGAGTCCCGCTCCCAGAGCCAGTCCCGGGACGGAGATATCCGTGATCAGCCCCACACACATTCCTGTTCCAGGAGTTTGAGATAATCACAGACAGCTGTGATCACGCAGCTGCTTGCCATTAACCCTTAAAGGAAGAGTACCTGTCACTGACTGATTGGGGTCCCAATCGCGTTCCCTGACAGCCGTAGGAAGGGAAGAAGGCGGATCTGTGATATTCTTATAGAGTCTGCCTTAGGCAGAGCTCTGATAATACTGATTAATGCTATGCAATGGCATAGCATTGATCAGTATAAGCAATATAATGATTGCTAGAGGGCTTATAACATGTTAAAAAATCAAATTTTAAATATTTTAAAACCCTTCCCCCAATGAGTTTAAACCACCCCCTTTTTCATTAGACAAAAATATGTATTAAAAACATATTTGGTATTGTAGCATGTGGAATTGTCCGATCTATTAAAAAATAGGAATATTCTGCATTGTACAGTGTAATCCAAAAGAGGGATAAAACACTGGGAATGCTGTTTTTTTTTTTTTTTTTTTTTTTTTTAATTCTATAAGAAAATTAATATACTATCAAATTTACACCAATATGATACCAAGAAAAACACTAGATAGTAGCACAAAAAATGGACCCAACCTTATTCAGGGGTTTCAATACAATGCAGCTTTACAGCTTTTGTTGATGCCCTAAATTCCATTTATTTCCAGTTCGTAATGCAACAATACGGGAAAAACATCAAGGGAGGTGAATACTTATGGCACTGTACAATGTCCCTTAAACTTTGTAATGTATGTTATGTCTGTGAATGGCCCCCTTCCCCGTGTCCCACCACCCCCACCCGTGTACCCGGAAGTGTGGTGCGCTATACTCACTTGTCACGTGCCGACCACGGTCTCCGATCCTCAGCAGTGACGTCTTCTTCGGGCGGCCGGCGGATCTTCCCCGAGTGCCGGCCGCCCTCTGCAGCGTCATCCGAAGCTCAGCCGCGATTGGCTGAGCATAACTGTTATATAATTGATGGCTCGGAAAAAAATAAAACCTTTTGCAGAAAATATACGTTCCTTAAAATTGCTCTATTCCCATGCTTATAGCGCTTTTATCCTTTGGTCTATAGGGCTGTGTTAGGTGTCACTTGTTGCGCCATGATGTGTTCTTTCTATCTGTACCTTGATTGCGCATATGCAACTTTTTAATCGCTTTTTATTACAATGTTTCTGATTTTGATGCAACCAAAAATGTGCAATTTTGCACTTATTGTGAGGGATCATGAATTACGCACGCTGTGATACAAAACATGTTTGTTTATTTTTATTTATAAAATGGGAAAAGGGGGGTGATTTAGACTTTTATTAGGGGAGGGGTTATTTATTAAAAACACTTTATATTGTTTTTACTAACAGTAATTAGAAGCTCCCTGGGGGACTTCTATATACACAGCACTGATCTCCCATTGAGATCAATGCTGTGTATATAACACAGCACCGATCCATCAGATGTGCTCTATTATAATGGTCTGTTGCAGACCATCTGAATGGATTGCCGAGTCGGGATCAGCGTCATTCCAACGCTGAGCCCCGGCCGGCTCATTACAACGGATCTCATTGCAGGGGGGAGATCCCCCACTAGACACCAGGGACAGGGGCCACCACCACTATTCAAATGCAGCTGTCAGCTTTGAGAGCTGCATTTGAATAGTTAATCAGCCGGCCGCGGCGGCTAATACCTGCGGTCCCTGGCTACACATAGCAACCGGGGACTGCGGGCTGCAGAGAGGGCTCACACCTGGAGCCCTCTGTGATCCCCCTTAATGGCCGCGTGACTGGTATACCCATCATGCGTCGTTAAGGGGTTATCCAGGCATAGAAAATCATGACTGTTCTCTCCCCCCCCCCCCCCCCCCCCCCAGAAACTGTACATCTCCTGCCCTCAGGTAGGGTGTAGTTTTGCAGATGAGTTACTTTGAAGTGACTTGGGCTGAATTGTAACCTTCCCTCCTGTTTACTGTTTTGAAGCCAAAGCCAGGAATGGATTTGAAAAGAAGAGAAATCTCAGTCTTTCCTTTATGACCTGTTCTCTGTGCTTCATTTAGCATTCAGTAAAACAAATTGGTGCAATGTTGTCCATAGCCTTTGAACTGAAGAGCACTGAAGTGGAATTACCTGTTTAACCCCTTGCCTCTTCAGCCTGTTTTGGCCTTAATGCCTGGGGCCTATTTTTCAAATCTGACCTGTCTCTCTTAGTTATAACTCTGCGGTGCTTTTAACTATCACGGATATTCTAAAATTAGTTCTTTCGTGACATATTCCTCTTTATTAACACACAGATACGCTGCACATGAGTCTCTCACACTGGTGTGTAAGTTAGAGGGCCTGTGAACCTCCAATGGCAATCCAAGAAAACAGAGGATACACACCATGAATTCTTTAAACTTTCTTTATCCAAAATAATTTCAGGATAACAATGCACATAAGGTATATCACCCAACACTCGTGCTCATCGTCTTCAGATGCTGTGTGAGAGACAATAAAGTCCTTTAAGGCTCCATCAGAGCTCTGTCGTCCTCATGGAAGTGATCGGCGTCGCGGGAGCAGACGCCGGATTCTGCGACATTTCGTGGAAATGCTCCACTTTGTCAAGCATCACTTGATCAGCCCACCACCAGTATAAAAAGGCTAGGAAGTATCGCGAGACTTCCTAGGCTAAGGGCTAAAGGTGTTGATGTGGAGGATGTTCAATGGTTTTGCACCATGGACATAAAAAGCTTATACACCAACATCCCATGCGGAGAGGCGATGACAGTTGTGAGAGAACTGCTGTCCCTTGACGCTGATCTCAGTAATGAAAATATTGGGTTTATTATGTCTTTGTTGGACGTGATACTCACTAGGAACTACTTCAGATTTGGAGACGACTACTACTTGCAGCTACAGGGGACTTCGATGGGGTCCCCTGTGGCTCCAAGTGTAGCAAACATCTTCATGTCCCATTTTGAGACGACTTTCATACACCGTCATCCACATAGCCAATTTGTCCATCTCTGGCTTAGATATGTGGATGACGTCTGTTTGTTATGGCGTGGTAACAAGGAAACACTTGAGGAGTTTGTATCCTATCTCAACTCATGTCACCCCCTCATTGAATTCTCCCTTGAATGCCATAAAAGTAGTGTTCATTATTTAGATGTTGAATTACATCGTAATGAACAAAATAAAATTACCACCACACTGTTCTCTAAACCCACCGATAAAAATAATATGTTGCTCAGAAGTAGCTGCCATGCCCCCCAGACCTTCAAAGGTATCCCTAAGGGACAACTAATACGGGCCAAAAGAATCTAGCACAGAAGATGAGTATAACAAAAATAAAGAAAAGATAGTGGCTAAGTTCGAACAAAGGGGTTATAAAAGAGAAGAACTAGTTAAAGCAGAAGAAGAGGTTGAGAAGTTGTCAAGAGAGGACGTCATGAAAAGACAGAATAAGACTAAAGATGACCGACTACTGTTTATATCTACCTATGACAATCATGCCAAATTGGTACAAAAAATCATTACCAAACATTGGGACATGCTGCGACTGGAGCCTAAATTTGGCCAGTTATTTCAGCAGGCCCCTAGGTTTGTGTATAAGAAGGGTAAAACCCTGGCCAATCAGCTAGTAAGGGCTGACATAGGTAAGAAAAAACTAAGTAGACAAACGTTCATCAGAGCCGCTAAAAAGGGCACCTTTCCCTGCCATAAATGCCAGCATTGCAATTCCATCATTAGGGGCAACACAGTGAATCATCCCTTAAAAGGACATCCGATCGATGTCAAGGGATGGTTCTCCTGTAATTCTAAACAGGTTGTATATCTTCTCAAGTGCCCATGCGGACTTGCTTACGTTGGCCAAACATCTAGAATGGTCAAGACTAGATTGGGGGAACACAAATCGGCGATCAGACGATGCATACAAAATAAAGGTATTGTACCAGAAAATGATTTTGGAGAAACCGGCGTAGCTCGCCATTTTGCCACATGCCGACACCAGGTCAGCGATTTACGTTGGATGGTGCTAGAAGAGATCGAGGGTGAAAATGATATGCAGATTAAGAAAAGATTATTGCAGAAAGAGACATTCTGGATTCAGCGTCTTGGTACGCTGAATCCGGGAGGTCTGAATGAAATATGCGGTTTCAGTGCGTTTTTGTAGCTTTGCTTGCTTAGCGGGTACTTCATGGTTATTACTATTTTCACTCAAGAGGGTTATTTTATGACCACCCAGAATGGCCTATGTGTACTATTTACGCTCAGGTGATTATGACGTATCTAATTGTATCTTCTTGTACCCTTAGCCTAGGAAGTCTCGCGATACTTCCTAGCCTTTTTATACTGGTGGTGGGTTGATCACGTGATGCTTGACAAAGTGGAGCATTTCCACGAAACGTCGCAGAATCCGGCGTCTGCTCCCGCGACGCCGATCACTTCCATGAGGACGACAGAGCTCTGATGGAGCCTTAAAGGACTTTATTGTCTCTCACACAGCATCTGAAGACGATGAGCACGAGTGTTGGGTGATATATCTTATGTGCATTATTATCCTGAAATTATTTTGGATAAAGAAAGTTTAAAGAATTCATGGTGTGTATCCTCTGTTTTCTTGGATATTCCTCTTTATGTTTGTGGTATACTTTGGTTGATACTTTTTAGGATGTTAGAGGGCTTTAAAATTTTCCTGAGAATTTAAAAAATCGCTGCAAAATTTTGAATTCCGATTTTATTAGGGACCAGTTCACTTCTGAAGTGCATTTTTGGGGCCTGTATGTTAGTTACCCCCATAAATATCTTCACTGTAAAAACTACACCCCCTCAATGTATTCAAAGTTGCATTTTATAAGTTTATTAACCCTTTAGGTGTTTTTCAGAAATTTAAGCAAGTTGGAGGGGAAATTTAACATTTTTAATTTTTTGGGCAGATATTCCATTTTAATGCATTATGTTCCTCTAATACAGCAAATACTAACTGAGAAATACCACTCAATATTTATTCCCCTTATTCCAATGTTTCTAGAAATCCCCCATATGTGGCCACAGTGCGTCACCTGACTCAACCACAGGCCGCAGACATGACAGAGACCTGGGGAATTTTGGGGCCTTTTTTTCTGCTTTTTTTTATATCATGTCACAGAGGCCTTGCGGTGCCAAAATATTTGTGTAAGACAAGCTGACGTATCCATCGGTACCATTCTGGGGGACAAGTGACACCCTGATCATTTTTTTATGAGGTGGTACGAATAAAAAACACAATTTCGCAGCTGTCTTTCATCTTTTATTTTGTATGCCGCTTACTATATGTTACATATGACATGTTATTGTTATTTGTCAGGTCGGTACGATTACAGTGATATCCATATATATAGGTTTTGTTATATTTTATGGCATTTATACTATAAAAACTGTTTGTGTCATGCATATTGTAAGAGCAGTAATATTTTAATTTTTTTGCCAATGTAGCTATGTGAGGGATTTTTGTTTGCGGCATAAGCTGACGTTTTTAGTAATACACCTTTTGGGTACATGTGACGTTTTGATAGCGTTCTATATTTTTTTAAGGGGGCGGAATTAACAAAAAGTTGTCATTTTGGTTAACTTTTTTTTTATGGCATTAATCGGTTGAAATAATTAATGTAACAGGTTAATAGACAGGGTCATTACGGATGTGGCGATACCAAATCTATGTATCTTATTTATAGGGGGATCGTTTATAATGGAGAATGTGTATTTTTTATTTAATTTATATTTATTTATGTATTTAATTATTTCATTCATTTTATTTATGTATGTTTTTATTTGAGTGAGTGCTTTTTTTACACATATACACTCACCGGCCACTTTATTAGGTACACCTGTCCAACTGCACGTTACCACTTAATTTCTAATCAGCCAATCACATGGCGGCAACTCAGTGCATTTAGGCATGTAGACATGGTCAAGACAATCTCCTGAAGTTCAAACCGAGCATCAGTATGGGGAAGAAAGGTGATTTGAGTGCCTTTGAACGTGGCATGGTTGTTGGTGCCAGAAGGGCTGGTCTGAGTATTTCAGAAACTGCTGATCTACTGGGATTTTCACGCACAACCATCTCTAGGGTTTACAGAGAATGGTCCGAAAAAGAAAAAACATCCAGTGAACGGCAGTTCTGTGGGCGGAAATGCCTTGTTGATGCCAGAGGTCAGAGGAGTATGGGCAGACTGGTTCGAGTTGATAGAAAGGCAACAGTGACTCAAATAGCCAACCGTTACAACCAAGGTAGGCAGAAGAGCATCTCTGAACGCACAGTACGTCCAACTTTGAGGCAGATGGGCTACAGCAGCAGAAGACCACACCGGGTGCCACTCCTTTCAGCTAAGAACAGGAAACTAAGGCTACAATTTGCACAAGCTCATCGAAATTGGACAGTAGAAGATTGGAAAAACGTTGCTTGGTCTGATGAGTCTCGATTTCTGCTGCGACATTCGGATGGTAGGGTCAGAATTTGGCGTCAACAACATGAAAGCATGGATCCATCCTGCCTTGTATCAACGGTTCAGGCTGGTAGCGGTGGTGTCATGGTGTGGGGAATATTTTCTTGGCACTCTTTGGGCCCCTTGGTACCAATTGAGCATCGTTGCAACGCCACAGCCTACCTGAGTATTGTTGCTGACTATGTCCATCCCTTTATGACCACAATGTACCCAACATCTGATGGCTACTTTCAGCAGGATAATGCGCCATGTCATAAAGCTAGAATCATCTCAGACTGGTTTCTTGAACATAACAATGAGTTCACTGTACTCAAATGGCCTCCACAGTCACCAGATCTCAATCCAATAGAGCATCTTTGGGATGTGGTGGAATGGGAGATTCGCATCATGGATGTGCAGCCGACAAATCTGCGGCAACTGTGTGATGCCATCATGTCAATATGGACCAAAATCTCTGAGGAATGCTTCCAGCACCTTGTTGTATCTATGCCACAAAGAATTGAGGCAGTTCTGAAGGCAAAAGGGGGTCCAACCCGTTACTAGCATGGTGTACCTAATAAAGTGGCCGGTGAGTGTATATAATGCATTACAGCACATGAGCAGTGTTGTAATGCATTATACAGTGAATGAGCTGTCAGCTTTACAGCTGCCAGCTCATTCAAACAATCAGACCCCTGCCTGATTGTTAGAAATCATAGCAACCCAGACGCACTGGCAGCGTCTGGGTTGCTATGTTTACAACCCCCCCAACCCACGGAGTCGCGCAACAGCTCGCGTGGTTCCAGGGCATCGTAGAGGAAGCCGGCTAGGGGGGAGCACAGGGAAGGGAATCACGGCAGTGGCGGTGGGAGGAGGCAATGTGCCGCAGCCTCCTCCCGCTGCCCGATCTGTGGGAGGGAGTGGATCTCCACATAGACGCTGCAGTCGCACCAACCACGGCATCTATGGGATTAACTGCCCTCTCTAGGCAGTAGTGGCGGGAGGAGGCAATGTGCGGCAACCTCCTCCCGTCGCCAGGGACGGGGGAGGCAGGGAGAGCATAACGTCCAGGGAAGTCATGAAGCAGAATGGCCCTGCTTTTCATGATGTCCCTGGATGTCATTTGGGGAAAGGGGTTAAATTATATATATATTTATTTACTCGTATAGCGCCAACAGATTTCACAGCACATATATATACATACCTTTGTATGTACAGATGTAAAATTGCTCTTAAATGTGTACAGTTTTCTAGCTGTAGCAAACTTATATCTGTTGGAAAGTTACCTTCAGAGTATGGATAGATGGATATGTAGAGGTAAAATACCCGTCTGAATGTACACAGGAACTAACTGGTTTGTTATGTAAGAATCCTTTATTAAGGTGTTATGTACATGCTTAATTTAAAGCCCTTCACAGTATGGTATTTTTAAAGGGGTTATACATAGAGAATCGCTTTGTTTCTATCTGCATTCCACTCCTCCAGCTGTGGGCTTTGAAGTTTGCTCTGCTTTGTGTTGCTCCTCCCTGGGTGTTGGGAAAAAATGGATTCAATCCTGAGAAACTTCTTCCAGTTTCCCAGGACTGGATTCATCTTTTTCCAAGAGGAGCAGCCCGCAGCCTGATGAGAATTCCCATAGGATGTAGGGTCTTTGCTTAAGGCCCTATTCTACCAACAGATCTGACGACAGATTATCTGCCAAAAATTTGAAGCCAAACCCAGGCACAGACTATAGAGAACAGGTCATAAAGGAAAGACTGGATTTCTCCTCTTTTCAAATCCACTCCTGGGTTTGGCTTCAAATCATTGGTAGATAATCTGTTGTCAGATCTGTTGGTGGAATAGGGCCTTTAGATTCTACTGTAGATTCGCTCATCTCTAGTTATACAGCCTGTAAAGATTAATGGCCTATCATCAAGATAGCCCATGAATATTAAATCAGCAAGTGTTTAACTTTCAAAATTTAAGTCAACGGGATGTTGTATGAAGCATGTTTGCAATTTACATTAAAGGGGTAGTGCGGCGCTAAACAATTATTCACTAAATAACACACATTACAAAGTTATACAACTTTGTAATGTATGTTATGTTAGTGAATCGCCCCCTTCCCCGTGTTTCCCCCACCCACACCAGACCTGGAAGTGTAGTGCTCTATACATACCTGCTTCTTGCCGACCCCCATCGGCCATCTTATGCCAATGATGTAATCTTCGGACGAACGGCCGAACCGCTCCGACCGCCATAGTGCCGGACGCCCTCTGCCGCGTCATCAGCTGCTCAGCCGCGATTGGCTGAGCACAGTTATGCTCAGCCAATCGCAAATGAAGTTTCAATCAGCTGGTAAAGGAGGGCAGGTAATCATCTGGGCGGCTTCCCGCCCGTGTGTAGTCACCGCTCCCTCCATGTCGGTGCGCTCAGCGGGATGATTGACAGGGAGAGAGGCCAGTAACTCACTAGGTCGGCCTACACCAATGGCCGCTGAGGCCGCTGGCTATGTGCCAGTGACGTCATGGAGGGGTGCGGCTAAATGGCTCTGCGGCTGCGAAGCCGCACCCAGGTAGCACAATTCACAGATGGTAAAAGATCACTTTTAACTGGAACAAGCACCATGACGTGTGATATAAAATAGGGTATAAAACGGCAAAATTGACTGTTTACACCTGTGTAGAGAAGTCATAATGCAAAAAGGGGGTGACAGTGTCACTTTTACTGTTGTATGTTGACCAAACACAGGTGCAGACACTCTACACCACACTCTCTCTCAACTCTCCTGCCTTCCTGTCACATGACCCTACAAGGGATAGGGGTTTCCTGATTTTAGGCAGTTCTAACCTACACAGTTCAGACAGTTTAGTATATGGGAGAGAAACAACAGAGTTCCTGCTGCAGTGACTAAGCAGGCCTGGCTTAGGCCAGAGCCCTTGACTGGGACTACAATATGCACTGCTAAACCCACAGGGGGGCAACCATCCTCTAGGGTACACATTTTCCACTCCAGGGATCCTCAGTTATTCTCTGCAGCATGGCTTCATTCTGGTCCTACTGTGTTGTTCAGAGCCTGCTGGTAGCAAACTTACAATTCTTCTGACCCCCTCCTTTCTACAGTGTGTTTGAAGGACGGAAGTCAAGGTCTTCAATGCAGCTTTTTAAGAGGACACTCATAGAGATGCATTGGAGACCCTGACTTCCTGCCTCCTTAGCTGTGGGCCAGCCAGCAAAGAAGTCACGGGGGCGCCCGTAGGATCAGAAGGGCCCCGTAGGACACCGATCATCAATGATAAGTTTATGTAAAAAGTGGAAGTCCACAGCTCCAAGTAAAATGTAAAGTCTTCATTTAGAAATCCTCTTAAAATCCAAACATAACAATAAAAAACACGCCGACGCGTTTCAGGACACTGGTCCCTTAATCATGGCAAATTTATACTGAATATTACAAGCTTTTATAAGAGGATATGACCAGTATGTTACAAGGGATACGCCCCCCAAAAGGGAGGAGAAAAACATCACATGATGCTAACAGGTGTGTGCTAATAGTTGAATTAAACATATTTTTACAACTTATATACAATATAAATATATACAAGAGTAAATTACAAATGCCCCAAAAAAAAAAAAAAAAAAATTTACAAATGCAAAAAAAAAAAAAAAAAAAAATTTCAAAAAAAAAAAAAAAAAAAAAAAAAAAAAATTTACAAATGCAAAAAAAAAAAAAAAAAAAATTTCAAAAAAAAAAAAAGTGGTCTAATAAATGAAGGAGAGATCATTTCTGTAATTAAGACCCTGGGGAATGCGTGTACATAACCGCAAAATCCAAAACGCCTCTCGCTTTCTCAGTGTGTGAACAAGGTCACCACCTCTCAAGGGTGTACGGACTTGCTCGATAGCACACATGGACAGACTACTGCACAGGCCCCCATGCACTTCAACAAAATGCTTGGACAAACCAGACATAGACTTGCTGGATGTGCGAGACCTGCTCCAGACGTAATTGAGGACCAGCACCACTGACTATTGCACACATGGTGAGCTGATTTGCCTTTCTACATTCCCATAAGTTTATGTGCCAGCCTGCAGATGGGAGAGAAAAAAAGTAGCCCCATAGACCAAAAAACTTAAGTGTTATAAGGGTCAGAATAAAGCAATTGTAAGCACTTTTTTAAGTTGATATTTACAACCTCTGCTCTATAAATTGGCTATTGTTGGTAATTGGTTATTGTTGTAATTATACTGACTTGAGGAATATAGAGAACACAGAGCCCCTCTGTGACTCTGCAGGCTCCTATGCTAAGAACAGGTGAGATTGGGGGCGTGGCCTGAGCGGACATGTGAGCAGACGCACGACCCGCAGCTCCCGCCACTCGATCCTGCAAAACATCCGTTACAGCTCATACCGACTGCTACAGACAGCACCATCCGGTCCCTGAAGCACCCAGGACACTGCCGGTACCTTTTGCGGCCATGGTTTACACCAAACAGACGAAGGGGAAGGCGGCAAAGGAGTCGGGTACGGCGACGCCGCTGAAACAAGATGGCGCCGCGGCCTCGGAGCGGCTGCGTGACGCGGCGCTTAAACACAGCAAAGATGTCCGTGCACCTACCACTGAGTCTCCTGAGGTGCAGCCTGAAGAGATGCAGGGAGATGGGGAGCGGGGCATGGACTCCCTGGGAGAACCCTCAGGTATGCTGGTGGCCGACTCTGCTGCTGACTGCATTATGGAGGAGGGGGAAACAAACAGGGCAGCTGACCCAGATCCCACAACAGTTACAGAGCCCACAATTAAAGATGTATATACTGCTGTCCTGGCTCTACACAACAACATGGTCTCCCTGAAGGAAGAGGTATCCTTGATCAGACAGGATCTGAGGGTGACTAGTGATCGTATCAAAGCTGTGGAAAGTAGAGTGAGTGACATAGAAGATCAATTGCCTCCAGTTGCTAGGGATCTCAAGAGAGCAATAAATGATGTCTCCCTACTGTTTGCAAAAACCGATGATTTGGAGAACAGACTCCGCAGGAACAATGTCAGGTTCATAGGAGTCCCTGAACGTGCTGAAGGAAGGGATGCAGTGTCATTCTTTGAAACCTGGTTTGCAGAAAAGGTGGCCACTAATAAACTGTCCTCACTGTTCGCAATAGAAAGGGCACATAGGGTGCCGTTCCGGGAGCCGCCACCAGGGGCAGGGGCGCCACCCCGTCCAATTCTGATCAAAATCCTACACTTTCGTGACAGGGATGCCATTTTGAGGGCGGCCAGAGACTGCAAAGAATTAGTCATTAATGGATCAAAAATATCTATCTTCCCTGACTTCTCTGCAGAAATCCAGCATCGTCGTGCCCAGTTCATGGATATCAAAAAGCGCTTGCGGGCGCTGAATGTGATATACTCTATGCTGTATCCTGCCAAACTCCGTGTAGTGGCACTAGGTTCGGTGCACATGTTTGACACTCCAAGGCACGCTATGGAATGGCTGGATGCTAACGAATGTAATCTTAAGCGGGATGCAAGGAACCGCTAAACTTCCTGTTACTTCTGATGGGCCGCAATTGTAGCTATATCCTCTGCCGAAATAGTTCTACTCTAAGTTTTGGTCTGTTGCATTACTCTGTCCTCTGTGCTGTATTTTATGTTTTTATGATGGGCTGATTAGTCTCCTATGGCAACGGGTGGCGGGGAAGCGGAGGGAAGGACCTAGCTTCTTGTCCTCTTTTCTTTTTTCTTTTTTCCCTGCCTCCTTGCTGCTACTGTATATCTGTTTACTGCAGTGCAAGTTTGCACTAGTAATGATTCTCAGGTGCCCTATGGTCTCCACATATGAGACGCTACTCACACTGTTTGCTTTTCAGTTACGGTTAAATGTTCGGTTGTTCTTTCACGCTATGCCACTAGAGGTTCTGTTTGCACCATACTGTGGGTACTGCTTTGCAATGTATCTTTTACCCACCCTTAACATTACCGTCTCTCCTGGGGCGTGGATTAATATTTTAACTGCAATACTATGGCTTATAAGGTACACATAACGGCATGGAATGTGAGGGGGCTGGGAGATGCCAGTAAGAGGAATGCTGTTTTTAATGCCCTGAAAGATTACCAACCTGGAATTATCTGTTTATCCGAAACCCATCTCTCTCGTGACACTATGTCTGTGCTCACGCGGAAATGGATTTCCCACGCTTATCACTCTGTGCATACTACGTACTCTCGGGGTGTGTCTGTTTTAATCCATAGTAAGCTGCCTTTCACCTGTCATGCTTCTTTTGTAGACACTGAAGGCAGATATGTATGTCTCCACTGCACGATTTATAGAATATCATTTATATTGGTTGCACTGTATATTCCCCCTCCCTACAACCAGGCGGTGCTAAGGAAGGTGCTACTATTGGTGTCTGGTCTCCCTCCACTACCAACGCTGCTGATAGGAGATTTTAACAATTTGATGATCCCTCGCCTTGATAAATTTGCCATAAACAATATGTCTTTGTCGGACTCCCCGACCCCTATGGCCAGGATGGTGGCGGAGGCGGGATTAGCCGATATCTGGAGATTGCGACACCCCACTGTTCGACAGTTTTCCTGTTACTCCAGCTCTTACAGATCCCTATCGCGCATTGACTTAGCTATGGGAAATGATACCCTGCTACCCTACATTCAAGATATTACGTTTTTTCCCTTGTAGCATCTCGGACCACTCCCCTCTCTATATTAAGCTACAATGGGGCCACATAATACCTGGGGGAGGACCAATATGGAGATTAAATCCCTTCTGGTTACAATTAGTGGACGTGGACGGGTCTATGGGGGAGGCTATTACAGACTTCTTTGTACACAATGTGGGTTCAACATCCAGGGCTATGGTGTGGGAAGCCATGAAAGCCTATGTCCGTGGGCTTTATATACAACGAATCAGCCGACATAAAAGCAAGACCAGAGCACTAACCAAATCATATGAAAAGAGGGTGGCGGACACTGAGGCGACATACATTGCCGACCCTTCCCCTCGCTGCCTCAGTAACTGGGAGGAGGCGCAATCTCTACTAAAGGAACACCAGCTGAGTATAGCGGAAGATAAGAGGTTCTTCACAAAACAGGCTTACTATCATGAGGGGGAGAGCACAGGCCACACGTTAGCTATGGTTGTTAAAGCCCAATCCGGGCTGTCACATATAGCTGAACTGGTCTCACCTCTGACGGGACGGGCTACGGACGATAGGGACATTCTGACCGTTCTTAGCTCCTTTTATAAAGACTTATACACCTCTAGACTGTCGGACTCTGATAGAAACGGTATAGATAACTTTGTTGCGAATACTTCTCTCCCTACCCTAACACCTACTCAGACCCATGACTTAGACGAACCCATTACTGTTGAGGAGTTGGAGCAGGCCTTGAAATCCCTTGCTAATGAAAAGGCCCCGGGGGTGGACGGACTGCCCGGGGAATTCTATAAACGCCATAGTGCCATCCTCCTTCCACACCTTTTAGAAGTACTTGAGGAATCCCTTCAGACCGGTAATCTGCCACCGTCCCTTAGAGAAGCCATTATTGTGGTTCTCCCTAAATCGGATAAGGACCCTACCCGACCTGAGTCGTACCGTCACATATCTTTGCTGACGGCTGATGTCAAGCTATTGGCTCGGGTATTGGCGGATAGACTAACAACTGTCATAGAATCCCTTATACACCCCGACCAGTCGGGATTTATGCCTAATAGGTCCACGGCTCAAAACATCAGGCGCCTATATATGAATATCCAAGTTAGAGGGGGGGGGAGTAGGGCAGCGGTGCTCTCACTCGACGCTGCGAAGGCTTTCGACAGCGTCGAGTGGGAGTACCTATGGGCTGTTATGAGGCGAATGGGCATAGGGGAGGGATACATGAAGTGGGTCAAACTATTGTATGCTAATCCAACTGCTCGAGTCCGGGCTAATGGGGGACTGTCTGACTGTTTCTCATTACATAGGGGTACGCGTCAAGGGTGCCCACTGTCCCCACTCTTATTTGCTATAGCTATAGAGCCCCTGGCATCTCTCATACGTGACTCTCCGGACATAATAGGGATCCCTTGGGGGGGAGGAAAAAGTTTCTTTATATGCCGATGATATGCTGCTGTACACTAATGACTATGAGAAATCAATAGGCCCCATAATGTCCGTGATATCTCTGTTTGGTTCCTACTCTGGTTTGACTATAAATTGGGATAAGTCGGTGGTGCTCCCCCTGGATTCGCCTTCCCTGCCCCTCCATGCCCCTCAGGTGCCCCTGCAGAGTGTTGACCGGTTTAAGTACCTGGGGGTTGTGGTCTCGGCAAAAGTAGGAGACTACATCCCAGACAATCTTAGCCAAATACTTCACAGGAGTGCAACCAAAGTAGATACATGGTGTAGACTTCCTCTTTCGGTTGTGGGACGGGGTAATCTCGTGAAAATGATACTTATGCCTCAACTATTGTATATATTACACAATGCCCCTTTATGGATACCAGCCAAGTATTTTAAAAAAATAAACACATTATTTAGAGAGTTAATTTGGAAAAAGAAGACAGCTAGGCTTAAACTAGAAACTCTTCAGCGCCCCAAAAATGAAGGAGGTCTTGCCATACCTGACCCGTTTCTCTACTATCTCGCAGCCCAGCTGCAACAAATGAAAGGATGGGGAAAAGCTACCGAGATAGGGGTGGTGGGCAGAATAGTGACGTGGGTAACTGGGCAGGTGACACCTCTAGCTGCAGTAGATAGTGGGTGTAGGGATAAATGGGTCCGGACACTACCTACTCTTAAGCTACTTGCTAAAGTATGGAACGTGGTGAAACAGCAGCTGGGACTACAGGGGTTTACAGACTACTCCCCATTATGGAACAACCCCTCCCTTCCAGAACTATCTCATCTAGAAGGCTTCTCCTCCTGGAGGCAGATGGGTTTATACTATCTACACCAACTCTGGAAGGAGGGATTGATAGTGTCCTTTGATGTACTTAGGGACACTTACCTATTCACGAATAGAGAGTTTTACAAATACTTGCAAATTAGACATGCTCTGCAAACGCAGCACTCGCTGACTCCCTTAAATGTCACCTCCCATCATGTGTTAACGGAGGTGGGAAGTGAGGGACTGGTGAGAGGAGCCATCTCTTCGGTATACATATCTCTTCTGCAAAGTAAAATGGCTAAAGCGCCTCTAGCGGTCAAAGATAAATGGGTGCAAGATATAGGCCAAATTACTGATTCCCAATGGCAAGAAATATTGGAATTGAC
Organism: Dendropsophus ebraccatus; assembly: GCF_027789765.1. Classification (NCBI taxonomy): domain Eukaryota; kingdom Metazoa; phylum Chordata; class Amphibia; order Anura; family Hylidae; genus Dendropsophus; species Dendropsophus ebraccatus. The sequence continues at coordinate 37,159,647 of NC_091457.1, read as the reverse complement.
ACCCACTTTGTCTCTATGCGAAGCTCAAAGATTGCCACAATTATTCTTGCTTCATCGGGTTTATAAAACTCCCCGTGTCATGCATAGGATAGGCTATAGAGAGACATCCCAATGTCCCCGATGTAATATAGACAATGCACATATACTACATATGTTTTGGGAATGTCAAGCCCTAAGCGACTATTGGAAGGGGATACAGGACATTATTGGGAAAGTGTATACTTTAGCGCTACCCTTGCTACCTACTCATTATATTCTAGGGCTGCTGGAGGCGCTACAATGGGATGATTATACTGTTTTGAGTATCCAGAGGATACTGTTTCAAGCCAGAAAGACTGTAGCCTATAGGTGGATTGATTCTGAGCCCCCTACCCTGAGTGAATTTCTAAAAAGAATGAATATGATCATTAGACTTGAAAAGGGCATCTATGCTAAAAGACGGTGTCCCTGTAAATTTGAACAGCTCTGGGGTCGGTGGCTTGATACTCCTGGGATACCCAGCCCAACTCTCTTGCGTATATGTAGGAACCCTCTCCAGCAATTCCTTAATGCCATGAGCAATTAATGTGAAATAATTGGGGGCCATCTAACGGTCTCAATGCCCAAGGTTTCGGGTGCTCACAGCCTACGCTCCAATACCTTTGCAGAAAGCAGACTCCTACCTATGGTGGGCCCCCTTTTTTTTTTTTTTTTTTTTTTTTAATAAGATCTCCATGGCTTAGTGTGAATAGTTCGGCTAATGTTGAGCCGTTAAGTAAAGTTATAGTTTACAGTTGTCTATTAAGGCTGAAGGTTTTTTCTCCTCACATTTCCTTTGTTGTGTACATCTAACCATTCTCTCTGATCACAATGTGCGACACAGGGATGCAAGCATTTCTGGAGGAAAATACAGAAAAAGGAGTGGACTCATTGCAGATATAATGGCTCGTTTTAATTTTTATTGTTACATTGGATGTGTTTGTATGCACTGTTGCTCATGGAATTGTATCCGGTATCTTCTCTTTGATGCCTATATTTCTTTTTGTGTGTACTGCAATGAGTTGGACAATAAAAATGTATATGATTTAAAAAAAAAAGAACAGGTGAGATTATACAGGATGTCTTCTGCCAGCTGTGACTACTTCTCAGGCCAAGGACCGCCTCTATGGCTGCACAGGTATGATGTACATATGGCACATGAGATTTACAAAAGTGCATTTTCAGCCCATATGAGTTACACTCCATGTTGATAACTGATATAGTTGGAAACAGCACCAGTTGGTGCTGGGGGCTGTTTTGCATTGTAATTTTAGGTACATGCACAAATGTCTGGTGATTGGTTCCCTTTAACGTGCAGTTTTAATTCAGCCTTCCTGTTCACATATTACTTGGATTATAAGAGGTGCAGCCCTGCGGGTATATCCTTGCTTTGCCCTCCTGTAAAGCTCGGACCCCTCAGGAAAAGGAGCTTGTTTTAAATAGCATTGAAGAGTCTATATTTGCTCTTAGATTATAAAATTGCAGGAAAACCTTTGGCAAAAAAAAGTTCAGCCTTTTTTCATTACCACACTTTACTGCAGGTCCTTGCCCTTTGCCTATGACCTGTAACTTTGTGCGCAGTGTTTGTGGTTGTAACAGAAGCTGTGAGCAATAGATCATTACATTACATTACATCCTGTCAGTATGAATTATTTTCTTTGGAGGAAGGGTTTCTGGGAGCACAATCTGATCCTACTTGTCGCACAAAACATGAAATCTCACCCAGCCCATGTATACAGCGGCATGAAGGAAACCTAATGCTGCCCATACAGCTGTAACCCCTGACCAGTCTATAGACTTGCAGGTTTATGAACTAGGAGAGATGGCCAGAAATGTCTGATAAATGTATCTGTGTATCAGAGGAGAGGGATAAGATTTTAAAGAGGATGTACCACCTGGTACATCCTCTTTAACCTAAACCCACGAATCGATCGGTGCCGGTGCCACGGTCCGTCTTTCGGACTGCCGCCCGGTTTCCATGCACGGCGCCGTTCGATCCAGTGGTACCGGGCCGCCCCTAGTGGGAGGGAATTTCCTCCCCTGAATGACGCGGCTCGCTTAGAATGAATGGAGCCACGTCATACAGGGGAGGGAATTCCCTCCCACTGGCGGCGGCAGGCCGGCCGACCGACCTCCAGTGTTTCAGCACCGGCCGGTACTGCTGGATCGAACGGCGCAGTGCACGGGAACCCCGTGCCGGCGCCGATCGATCCGTGGGTTCCGGTTAAAGAGGATGTACCGGGTGGTACAACCTCTTTAAAAACACCTTGGGGGAAATTTATCAAAGATGGTGTAAAGTGAAACAGGCTCAGTTGCCCCTAGCATCTTGGGTCAATGACGTAGTCTTTGGGAGGCCGGCCGAACCGCTCCATCCCTCCCTCATACCGGCCCCCCTCTGCCGCGTCATAACTGTGCTCAGCCGCGATTGGCTGAGCAGTTATGCTCAGCCAATTGCGGCTGAGCTGCTGATGACGCGGCAGAGAGGGGCCGACGTGACGGACGGATGGAGCGGTTCAGCCGGCCTCACAAAGACTACGTCATTGTCCCAAGATGGCGGACGGGGGTCGACACGAGATGCAGTGAGTATAATGCACCACACTTCCGGGTCTAGCGTGGGTGAGGGGACACGCGGGGAAGGGGGCCATTTACATACATAACAAAGTTGTAGAACTACTACGCACTACCCCTTTAACTCAATTCGTGTTGATTCTTAAACTATGTTATATTGGTATTACCCTCTAAACCCGACAGAGGTGCAACTTTCCAGCCATGGCTCCCTTGAAGTTTCCTCCACGGGGGTTTTTTCCTCACCTGAGTGCTGGAGGGTAACTCTTTGCGAGTCAGGGGTCTGCCATTTTTTTTCCCAGTGTCATGGGATTTTAAATAAAATTGTGACCATTTGACATCTGATTACATGTTGTGTCTTTGTGTTCTTTGGTAATATTCACTTTGCTTGAGTTTTGGAGGAACTTCACATATTGCAAAGACAAAGCCGGACATCTGTCTGCCAAAAAAAATACCTCTATCGATCCATCTTCAGCCAGGGAACTGACTGCTGTCTCCCAATGAGTTCACCATCACAACTGGAAATTCAGGGACATAATTGAGGCTTGGAGTCCATTCATGTTAATACCCACATGGATGGTACCCCCTGGAGAAGGCTGTTTAGGACGCATCACACCTTTAGCTGTATGTGAGTATATATGCATACAGCATGGGTCTCCAAACTGCGGCCCTCCAGCCATTACAATACTACATTTCCTATTATGCCTGGACAGCTAAAGCCAAAGCTTTAGCTGTCCAGGCATGATGAGAATTGTGGTTTTACAACAGCTGGAGCTATGCTATACAGTATTGATGCAACTGTTTACACTAATTGTAGTATCTATTGCAGGCCTAATGAAAGTGTAATGGTATTTTTACACGGAACGATTTATCGTTAGAATTTGCACGATAACGATCGAATTCAAACGATAATTGTACGTGTAAACGCAGCAATCGATCAAGCGACGAGCGAGAAATCGTTCATTTTGATCTTTCAACAAGTTCTCAAATTGTCGTTGATCGTTCGCAAAAAATTTGCAGATCGTTTCGTGTAAACAGTCTTTCAACAATATCACCTATGTGTGAGATAGGCTTAAGCGATCGCAAAACGATCGCATAACAATTTTTCCGTACAATGTATCGTTCCGTCTAAATGCTGATCGTTATAAAAAAAACCATTGTTCAGTCAAAATCGTTAATCGTGCGAATTATCGCTCCGTGTAAATCCACCATAGCTGCCTGAATGTCAATAATGTCTATTTGGGCAGGAGGGATTATTCAATGATGGTCTAGGCAAGTGGGACATACAAATCTAAATTTTGTGGAACTATATAGAGTTCTCAAGTGTGTGAATAACCAAGCTTTCCTGGGTTCTTAAAAGACTAATCACGTTTAGGGCTAGTGGTAAGAATGAAAACTGTTAATTTATAAAACAAAATTAAAAATATGTTTAACATTAGGGTGTGTTCATGCACAGTTTCATTATGGCTGGACAGCAATAAATGATTAATGCAAAGAAAATACAATGTGAATGCACATGTGAACACATTCTAAAAACTTGATTTAAACAGATCTGTAATGACATTCCTTTTTAAAAGGTGTTTTGGCTTAAAAAAAAAAAAAAAAAAGTAGTGTAGCTAATACCACACTAATACAGTTTTACACACACATACACTAGAGTGACATAGTGAGCCCTGCAGTTCCCAACATGGAGGTTGGTAACAGCAGAGTGGCCAGAGTCGAATCTTACTGCTGCAAAATGCCTTTAGCATATTATGCAGGAATGGGGGGAAAAAAAGTGTTTTTTTTTTTTCTTTTTCCTCCCTATACTCTTTAATCTTCCCACAAATATTTCTTTTAAGTTCCTGACCACTGCCCCTGGTTAGGCATCCTGAATTAGGGTATGTGCACACTATGAAACCCAGGAGGATCACCACCACGGATTCCACAGCGGCGCGCATTTCCACCTGTTCCATAGACTCCATTGTATGGTCAGGCAGGTTCCGCCGTCCTTAGTGTGCACATACCTTTAGAGATGAGTGGATCTCCGTTTGACCGAATGAAAGCATGCGGCATTTGATTACTGGTGGCTAAAGTTGTTGCATGCAGCCCCAAGGCTGTCTGAAAAACTGAGATAATGCCTTTGGCATTCAACTTCTTTAGAACATCTCATTTCACTGCAAACTGGCCATAGTTACAGCCAGAACAAAATGTTGCCTAATCATGAAATGGTTCCAAAATATAAGTATAAAGCTTTGAGCCCACTGACATCAAGCGTTAACAGTAGTAGGTCTCTTAGGGACTGCAAGAGAAAGCACATTATCTCATGCACTGTGCAGCTCCCATTAGTATATTCATGGGTCTAGAGCGAACGCCTTGTAGTTTCTCCACTACCGTCTTGCATACATTTCCCATCACCATGGTGCAGAAAGCACTGATGCCCAGTGGGAGCTATAAAGCAGCCCTCACTTAACACCATCAGAAAGCAAGAAACAAGAGAAAGATCAATAAAACAAAAGCAGCGGCTCACTGAAATGACAGGAGGTACTTAAAGGGAATCTGTCACTAGATTATTCTGCCTTAAATGAGGGCAGCATAAACTAGAGCTAAAAAATGCTAAACAGATTGGTCTATTACTTAATTCATTTTGTTCAGCTATTCTGTTTATAGGATTGGAGACAGAACAGGATTCCTGCCACGCCCCTCCAGCTGCTGATTGACAGGTGACTGCCTATATACAGCATGGAGAGATTACTGCCAATGAGCAGCTTGTGGGCAGAGTTTTCTGCTTCTCATGAATATCCAGGACTACTGGGCTCATGCTTATAATGAAGAAGATTCCTAAATTACATGGACAATATCTCTGGATCAGCTGCACAGAACAGTGTATTTGATACATTATTCTGTTAAGCTTCTGTGTCACTATTTTATGCTACCCTTAGATAACACAGCAGAAACCTACTGACAGTCTCTTTGAGGGCTGCAGATAACAAGGTGGTCTAATGATCTGCAGTCAGGTCAGTACATGGATTTATTAAGAAATGTATTATACTAGGAAGGGCATCATGCAAACGTTTAAGGGCAAAAAAAAAAGTTCAAGTATCTTAGAGGTAAGAAGAAAACAATTGTCTTACCATGCCGTAACAAAATTGTGGTTCAAATAACCTAAGGGTGTTGCATTTCTATGACAATAAATAGAAGAACCTTTTGGCTGCAGTTTGTGATGAGGGAGTCTAAGGTATCTTCCTGTCCTTCACCATGAGTCCCGACAAGGTAGTTTCAACATAATGACTGGATTTGTCACAAAGCCTTTATATACGCCGATACTGATATGATGTGTATTGAGGCCTTCTGACAGATGATGTTATAGTACAGACGTATACAGCATGCTGGTTTTCAGCTGTTGTCGAAGTGAGGTGCTGGCAGAGACTTACCCAGCCTTTCTCCACCAGGAACACATGAACATTTGGCCAAGTATTAATGGGGGCCTTACTGTATGTCTACCAATACAATAGCTGGCAGAAGGTACTTTGAGCAACACAGAACACCACACTCTAAAGCAACTCTGTACCCACAATCTGCCCCCCCAAACCACTTGTACCGTCAGATAGCTGCTTTTAATCCAAGATCTGTGCTGGGGTCTGTTCAGCAGGTGAGGCAGTTATTGTCCTGAAAAACTACTTTTAAACTTGCAGCCCCATGCCCTACAGGAGTATCTGTGCCCTAACTTTGCACCACCCCTCCTCCCCACCCTCTTCTTCATTAGGAATGCCACTGCAATATTTACTCCTGTCTGAACATTGCACAGGTGCTTGATGATCCAGCCCATGTTCAATATTCACACAGCTGATGAATAGGAGACAATCTGCCTGGCACATTCCTAATGATGAGGAGGGTGGGGAGGAGGGACAGAGATGTTGTGCTAGCCTAATGCATACACAATCTAGGCCACAGCTGTTGGGCACAGGGCTGCAAATTTAAAAGTTGTTTTTTAGGACAATAACTGCATCACCTACCAAACGGACAGATCTTGGATTAAAAGCAGCTATCCGAAGGTACAAGCTGTTTGGGGGGGGGGGGGGGGGGAGTCAAAGTATGGGTACAGAGTCGCTTTAAAGGGTCCATTCACAAAGCTTTACCACTTTTTAACCACTGATTCAAATTTAACTGGAGGGAGAAAGAACAAGCAAAACTCTTCTTTTGTGTCCTACTCTTTAATACCACATGTATTTGCAATATATATAGAATTTTGTTCCACAGAAACTTAAAAAAAAAAATTAAAAGAAATTATTTTATTTCAGACAATCCCCAAAATAAAAACAAAACACTCTTCTTCCTGCACTAACACGCTAGTTTACAGGCTTACTTGTGAATACTTGCTCAGCTTGCTCCCTTCTCCAGTCTAAAAGTAACAATAAAGCAATTCTCTTTTAAACAACATTGTATAGTGACACAGTGAATAGTTAGAAGCTCAGTGCAACACAAATCACATTAAGAAAACAACCCACCCTGCTAGAGAACAAATGCACCATCTAAGTCCAGCCTAAGGCTGGGTTCACACTGCGTTTTCAACATCCGTTTAAAGGATGCGGTTTTTGTTTTTTTTTAACGGTCAAAAAAGTAGCGTCAACAGTACTTTATTGTGCGTAAAACAAATACGCATCCGTTTTAATCCTTTTTTCTTTATAATGGAAGTTAATGGAAAAACGGATGCACACAAATGCATCCGGTTTTTGCAAAAAACGGATCAGTTAAACGGATGCTGAAAACGCAGTGTGAACCTAGCCTTATCAACCCTGACAACAGTGGATCTCACTCCCCGAGAGGTATACTGGATCCAGTCTGTGAAGTGTCACTGTGTACAGCGCTCATGGGACAGATATTTTTCACCTAATTCAATGGCAATTTAGTTGGAAAAAATCACATTTTACTCCTTCCTATAAGATTGATGGAGCCAGGCCTATTGGTATCATGACCATCACATATTTCAGCCAGTCAGTGACTCTCCGTGCTGTGTTCCACTGTTGTTTTGAGCCTAAAATACTTTTATTATTCATCAACTAAAACACCAGGGCTGGTTTACCACGTGTTAAATTACACCCCTAAAAGTGAATGCCCATACTTAAAAGGGGTTGTCCCAAGATCGACACTGAACCCTGGAGGTCTCATCACTCCACTGCTACTCTATTCAAACGAGAGACACCAATCCCCCATTCTCATGACTAATGGATAGCTATGAAGTGCCTGCTATGGAACTACCCCTTTAAACGCCATTTTATTTGTATTTTATTTTTAGTTTCAAAATTCTGCACCAATTTATTTCTTAATATATCTTTAAAGTGATCCAAATCTCCTACATAGATATGGATAAGATACTGGCTGATTGTAGCTGCCCCTAGTAGGTGCATGGGAGCATAGAATCCTTTCTGATTCCGTTAGGTTGGTAATTGTTTGTATAATATTATTTAGCTCTTAGACTGGAACCTCTAAGTAACGTTACGGTACACATGTCCTCACATGCTGTAACCTGACCCCTATTAGATCCAAATAATAAAAGGCATGCAGTATGCTTCAATGCTGCTGCTGATGGTAGCTACAATAAGGCAGATCATCATCATCTTATGAATCTAGATGTATGCAGGAGTGCTGGAGCTTTGTATCAGACAAATGGAGCTTGGACAGCAAAACAAAGATATATTATGAAGTTAATAAACACAGAATATTAGCTCTAAAGAGGACAATGAGAAACATGAGATACTTGATTGAGAACCTCCTCCAGCATCTTGACTGGATCAGTTCTGGAGTGCTTAGTGTCTATATAAAATCTGTATATAATAGAATTCTAATGTCTGCTTCCTGTGGACTAGTCCATACTCTGATTTCTCTTATCGAGGGATAACATTACATTTTTCTTTACAGTGCAGAGAAGGTTCCATCTCTCCTGCTGCTGCCAGGGAGGGGACAGATACAAAACAAGCACAGAGTGGAAGAGAGGGACACCTTAGAAGTCTGTTCACATTCCCAAAAACAGAAGCAACTCTCCATAACATTTTTTTTTTTAGTTATGCAACTTAACACATTTCTACACTTAATGTTCAGCATAGACATGAAATATAAATTAAATTCTGCATTATTAAATAATAAACTCGGTCGCAGTGTAAGAAACTCCAATATATTGGTTAATACGTAGAACAGAACAGTGATAGAACTGAGTAGCTGGATAAAAACAGACAAGAGAAGACTTTCAAAGGGTGAGGGGTGTGAGAGGGCGTACTGTGTGTGTGTATACTGGGGGGAGGCAGAAAAGGTGGGGGTTCAGGGTGTGCCCATTAACATTGAAGCCTTAAGAGAAGTTTTAATGCAGATGAATGACATTTAAAGATCATAAAGATGTAGAAAAGATGAAGAGGAGAATGTACCTTAAGAAAAAAAAAATGCTGTTTAATAAATGTAGGGCCAGAGCAGGGGCACCATAGCATAACAGCAGTATAAAGCAGGCCATACACATTAGATATCTGATGGCCGAACACTCCTGTGCATGCGGCTTATGTCCCCAAGAACAAAAGGAGTGGGCAGACGACAATTGAACTTCTCAATAATTTCCCCTTAAATTATTTATCTGGGGATAGTCAGGGGCCTTCCACACACATTAGGTGGTCTGCTAGTTCCAATGCAACTAGAGGGTTTAGCCGGTTCATTCATCTAATGTATATGGCTGAGAACAGAGATAATGTAGTGGGCCTCACTTCAGTCACCCCCTTTTGTGGGAGGCAGATAGGAGAGAGATGAATGTGTAAGATGGAGGTGTTACAGTTATGGGTTGCTAGGTCCCGACCTAACTCTTCAGGATATAGAAAACCAGGAATCATTGTTACAATCCATGACAATGCTGACATAGACACTCTCTTCTTACTAGAGAGGAACCATGTACACGCAGGTATACATGAAATACATGCATACAAAAGGTTCCTGTGAGCTATATAAAGGCAGCCAATTTACCAAGTAGTAATGAGATATGTAGCCAGTGTGTATACTGTAAGACCCTCCCAAGCCCACCCACCCAAAATTTTGATCCTTCACTCGGTTTTCTTCTTCAGTGCTGCTGGAAGCTTTGCCTGAATCCTAGAAGGGGAGAAAAACAAAAAAAGTAAAGTAAAAAGTGTAAAAAGATCTCAGGTCCCTCTGTCTCTTCAGTCTCTCAGCAGCCATATTTACAGAGTACTGCAATCAATAGGAAACTGTATAGTAATCAATAGAAGAAGCAGAGCAAGATTGTTTTACTATATACTGGATCTTAGTAGACAGACTGCCCCTTGTCACATCTTCCTCATGGTATATGGCTCACCACATGGACACAGGACAGTGTCAAGAGAAGGCAAAAAAAACTGGTACATTATGACAAGATCCAGCATGGCAAGTGCTGATACAGAACGTAGAAAGAAGTGCAATCACTTTCATCAGGAACATAGCCGGGATCAGAGCATCTTACAGCAGGGAAGTGAGGTAAGTTGGATCCATTACATTTTTAACCACTTTAATACGAAGCTATATTTCAGAGTTACATATCAAACCCTAAGGTGGTCTGCCTTGAAAATCATCCAGATTTTTCTCAGGGTTTTGATATCTGTATGTAACTTGTATTCTAATATTGTGAAATGCTATTGGACTACTTCAAGCTGAACTTACTTCTCGGTTATGGACTTCACGTGGCCGTGCACCAGAGACACATAATGATCGATCTGTACCTGTGGGAAACCAAGATAAGTGGAAGATTAAAAGTGGGAGACTTCAAAAAGGTTAAATAACAGCAGGTTAAAAGAATCAAACCTGCTCTTATATTTCCATAGAGCATAAAAAAGACAAGGTAGTATTATTAGTGCCATTTGTCAGAAATCTTCCTTTTATCAATATGCTAATTCGGCATTTTGGTGCACTGAGCGTAGCACTACATCTTTTGGTGCACTGATCTGCTCCCCTGCTTGTTCCTTCTTAATGAACATTGACGTGGGGCTCAGCAGTGACTTAAGTCTGGCCGCTCATCACTGCAGGCCGTCTGATAAAAATTCATGGAAGGAGCAGGTGGGAGCATCGGTGTACCAAACTACCACCCCCAGTGTACCAAATCACCTAATTATTATTAAAAATGGCCACCAAGGATAAAAGTAATAAATCTACCTTTTTTCTTGGCATCCCCTGCACTATGGAAACAAGTCAGCAGGTTAGATTCTTCTAGCCTAAGGAGTTTTGCCCCCCATGGTCACTTATCCCCTTATCATATATGTCTGATCACAAGGGGAGTCCAGCAATTTTGAGAACAAGACCCCTAAAGCTCCTGTCTGAATGAAGACACAGAGCACATACTAGACCAATTTATTATCTATGGGAGAGCTGAAGATATCCGAGCACTGTACAAATTTACCTATGAGATCCAAGGTTGGGGGGGAAGGGACCTCCCCTATGACATTCATATCTTCCCCTACTAGGGTACACTGAATGTGGATTTCCTGACAGAACAACTCTTTAAGACGACATTTTTGTAAAACCTTTATTTTAAGCTCACCCCTCTCCCCCATGCCCCCTTTAACTTGCCTTGTATTTCTCATACACGATGGGAGCAGAGAATGCGACCAGGACTCCTAAAGGAAAACAAAGACACACACAATAAGTACCTAGAGTCTATCTTTAGGTATATAGGAAACTTAAAGAACAATTTCTCACCAAGAATAAGAAGTGTAATCCCGTTAAATACAGCTCCAACGTAGGTCATCAGCCACATGAGAAGGGCAAACTGGTTGGAGAGAATTGCAGTAAAACCACTAAGTCTTTTCATATGGAGCTGCTCAATAACTCATATATATATATATATATATATATATATATATATTTTTTTTTTTTATTAAAATGTAAACTATTGCACATTATATGGCAAAAGAATTTATACAATTTTCACAAGAACATAATTCATAGGACATTTTATTTTACCTTGAGAGAATCTACAAGATCCTCCACGAGAAAGAGTCGAACAATGTACTTCAGGGCGTGGTTGACATGACCAAGAGATGCATTTGCTTTCTTCTGAAGGTTTTCAGAGGACAAAGTGATATCCTTGTCCAGCAGAGCCCTGTAAAGGCAAGGGACATATTTGACATCAATTATTTAAAGTTCACTGTTCGGCACTGTGTAAGTGTAATAAACCAAAAGGACACCATGTCCAGCAAAAGGTTCACTTGGAAAATGAGTGTTCACACCACACAGGTTTTGATTACGTCTGAGTAGAAAGGAAAGTTACAGGTTATAGGAGGTGGTCGATTACAGATATACAAGCTCCAGAAGGAATATAAGACTTTCTTATACAAAATGTTAAGCTGGGCATAAACATTCTAAAATTGGCAGCTGAATTTGGGACTGGTGTGTATGGGCCTCCTAAACCTGAAGTGTAACTGTTTATTTCTATTGAGTTCCTTTAACGTAGATTATAACTTATTACCTAGTATACATTATTATTGTTTCAGGTCTTGAGAAGCAAATAAACAGGGGCCCATTGAAAACCAGCTTCAGTGCCTGTGTTCTCATGACAATACTTTACTTCAGGCACAGGGCCACCAAGGCTTACAGCAACCAATCTCTTCTCATACTGCAAGCACAGGAAAACCACACCAGAGGCTTACATGTAAATCTTCTGGCAATGCCTACTTAAAGAAACAGTTCAACAAAACCATGTCTGCACAGTAATACAAGGGTAATGATATCTTTTTTTTCCGCTAAAATGGTTTGGTAAATTCTAATGCAAATGTCGACAATGCCTGGGAGCGGAGCTTTACCACAGAGCTGGCAGTAGTGCTGTCACTGCCGATATCACGCTGCTGTGTGCTGATGATAATGTAGGCCAGCAGAGCTCTGGGTGTACAGAAGCTGATGATTACGTGTCCTGCCAATGAAGTGTAAAGGAATTAGTGGGGGTGGTCAGAAAACAACATAGGGGAGTTCCTTAAAGGGTATCTCTCAGATGGTGTCACATAGTGTGAGGTGGGGGTTAAAAGAACAAATCTAAAAGGTATGTCTGTGAAGGCGATAGAGAATTCCTGTTCAATTATATGATAAGGGGTGAACATACAAGTCACAATAAAAGTAAATGACAGACTGGTAAAAATGGAAGGAGGCTCCTGTAAATTGATGTAAAGCAGCTTATAGCATCTATGTCACTAAGGCAAAAATAAAAAGCATTTTTGGGGAGAATAACAGTCTCACACAACTATAATAATGGTGTAGCCAGTCTTGCATAACTACGTAGCCATGTAAGCAGTTTGGGAAGTTGGAGCGATATGTGGCTCAACAAACTGAGCTGCTGGGCCGCATGAACGATTGCTGTATTGTTGGTGTGGCCATTTAAATACATTGTTATTGGTCCCTTGTTTAGATAGAAATATGCAGTGATAACTATGATTTTACAGGCTGCACCAAAATGAAGACAGGCAACAAGTCTATGAATGTCTATGAAGCAATAATCGGTTCTTGTAAAATTGCCTTGAGAAAGGCTGCAATTCAGGATTGATAGAAGCAAGAAAATCTTTCTACAATGTCACATAGCGTACAATCATTAACATGAAAACCAGTTAAGGAAAGCAGTTACGTTAAATCAAATCAAACTTGTCCAATTATGTAACAATTGGGTCAATGTTTTTTTTTCTGCCACACATACATTGAGGCACTAAGTATGGAATAGGAGGACAGAAGTAATCATCCTCCTCTAAATATAGGATAGCATCATTTTAGTGTTGGCTCTTAAAATGAACTACTACAAAACACTAACAAATGTACAAAAAGGAGAGAAGAAAAAAAAAAAGTCTCTTACTTGAATGGATGTCCCTCATCAGACTTCTGGACGGCTTGCATGACAGACTTATAGATGCGAAAGCTAATGGTGACGGTGAGCAGGGCTAGGATCAGATAGGAAATAACACTAATGATGCTGAAGGCTGCCAGTGACAAGAGCAGAACCATGGTCCCTCCAAAAACCATTCCAGACTTCTTCACATCTCTCCAGTAAAGGAGGTCATGAACTAAGAAAAGATGGATACCATTAAGTAACTTGAAAGTAACAGCATGAAACACAGTACAGTCATGTTAGCAACTATCAATAATGATCCTGCTTTAAGAATATGTATATTAAAAACTGGATAATGGAAAAATTGTTTGAGTACCAATGCTGATGCTGCATAAGACCACTTCTAGACGGCCATAATATAGGTGTATTTGATGGGTTCTATATTGCAGCTATCTGAAAGCAGCCGTATTAGACACCTGATATTTCGGGGAAAGGGGGGGGGGGGGTATAGCGAAGAGCAGCAAGAGGGGCTGCCCTAGGTGGCCCAAAGGAGATTGCGGTGGTCTGCGATTTTTGGTCAAGCTTTGAATTAACGATCAAAGCACGATGCCGGCTGATTGTTGATTTAAAACATGACCTATTACATGAAACTACTATCGGCCGGACCGGTCGGTAATCGGCCAATAACCACTTCGTGTAATAGTACCCTAAGTCACATGACAACTAGTAGCTAATATGGCTCTGCATTATGTGGGGCTATCTGACTACAGCTTGAACTGTGAGACAATACAGATCCCCTTTGAGAGAAAGTATGGTTCAGAGAATTTATTGAAATCAACTGCACAATCCTGAATATACGACATGTTGGGGTTTCCATTTAGACTGGGTAAGAAAACAGTATTCTAATGTAACAGTCAGAGCACGTAGAGTAGAATCCCCCTATTCAGCTGCTGATTTTCTCTGACTGTCCTCTGTGAGAGTGGAGGGTACCAGGGCTAATAAATTAAAAGAGAAAAAGTGAATTTCCAAAGACATGCACAAAGGCCAAGAAGGCGCACAGGTACTACTGCTGGTATCTCCATAAGAAGGGCACCTGTGTAACACTCCAAGCACTGGAACATGTCAGGATGTTTTATCATCAGAGAGACAGAAAAGAAAAAAGAAAAAAGAAAAAAAAAAAAGGGGGGGGGGGGGGGGGGGGGTGTTAAAGGGAACCTTTCACCTGGCATTGCGGTGCAGAGCCTGCCTGACCCCGCGGTGCAGCCCCGGATACCTACCCTTTGCTGCAAGTCCCGCTCCTGGACCTGGTCCCGGGATGGAGATCTCCCACCGGCAGCCCTGTGCTCGCACTCCAGAGAAGAGTTCGATGCCCATAGAGAATGACAGCTCCAGTCATTCTCTATGGGCATCGCACTCATCTCTGGTAATTAGCATACAGCGTGCGCTTACCTTCTGGCGCCGATATCTCAGTCCAGGTACCGGGTCCAGGAGCGGGACTTGCAGCAAAGGGTAAGTATCTGGGGCTACACTGGTGGGGGGGGGATGGGGGGGCTGGTCGGGCGGTCTCTGTGCCGCAACGCCGGGTGACAGGTTCCCTTTAATTACTGTATAAAAAGTTGTATAGCTAATATACTCTGTTTGCAGTCAGTAAATATGACCATCGTCCTGCTGAGTAGCGGATAGAACAGTGTTAAATCTAGACCTGTGGTAGTAAAACTGGGGCCCCCCAGCCGTTGCAGAACTACAATTCCATTATGGCAGGAGATGGCATGATGGTAATTGTAGTTTAGCAATAGCTGGAGTATGTGTATGCAGTCAAATATTTTCCCTATAACAGAATAAACTTGCTTTCAGTAAGCTTCTCTTGGGCCCCATTCACATAATTTTTTTTTTTAAATATAGTAAGCAAGTACACCAGGAAAGAGCCAGACATTTTTTTTTCTCCCCATAGCAACCAATCACAGCTCAGCTTTCATTTTACCAGAGCTCAAACTCTTAAAGGGAATCTGTCAGGTCTCTACCTGGTGCAGACAGGTGTGGCACTTCAGATTCCAAGGAAAATTATACAAGCAGATAGCTGTGGCACTTCAGCTTTTAAAGAAAAATACTATTTTATAACTTTTCAAATGGCCATGAGCAAAAGCACCACTAGTTTTATCTCCCTACCATCTGTCTGCATCTGCAGCTCTGTAACTGGTATGTGACGGATTCCCTTTAAGCACTGAGCCTATTTTCAGGTTTTCATTTTCCATCCTCCTCTCTCCTATTTTCTAGTTTTTTTTTTTTTGTTTTTTTTTTAGGGCGATACCAACTGTACTCTGTAATCACACCTTCCATTCTACCATTAAAAGTACAGCCAAAAATATGTGGGGTTAAACTGAAAAGAAAAAGCAAAAACTCAAAACTGCAAAAGGGAAAGATTTTTTTTTATAGTTATTTTTTTTCCCCTACACTTTTTAAGTCCCACTAGGGGACTTTTATAAGCAGTCATTAAACTGCTTATACTGATCAATGCTCTGCCATTGCATAGCATTAAACAGTCAGCACTCTGTGCTCTGCTAATAGTCTGCCATGAGCAGAGAGGGCAGCATGGGGGCCTAATAAAGGCCTCTGGCTGCCATGGAAACCAATTAGCGCCCTCTAGTCACACTGCGGTGGCGTATTAAAGCACTGACACCACCTCTTACTGGGCTTCTCAAATGACGTAATCGCTACTAATTGATTTGTATGGCAACTGTCTCAGGGACCCATTTAACATAACAGTCAGGAACTTTTTAGGACATACAATAAAACAGACGCCACTACAGTGGTCCCTCAATTTAGAGTGGCCTCAGGTTGCAATATTTTCAAGATACAATGTTCCTTTTCTGAACCATCGTATCCTAAGATCAGACTTAACATACAATGCTACGGACAGTCAGCATCTGCAGACATTTTAGGGGCTTCAGGACCGATTACTTGTTTTTCAGAGTTTTGGTCTCAGGATACAATTATACAATGGTCATCCTGGAATCAATTAATATTGTATCTGGAGAGACCACTATATAGCCTATCGGTGATAAAAGCCTACATTTAAAAAGATTACTGAAAGAGTAGTAGATTTTTTAAACAAACTTCCAGCAGATGTGGTAGGTAAATCTATAATAAATGTGAATGTAAACGTGCCTGGAATTAACATATATCTATCCTAAGATAATAAGAAAGGAAATGCTAAAAAGGGCAGACTAGATGGACCAGGTGGTCTTTTCCTGCAGGCAATCTTCTATGCTTCAAGTATACGTTGGGATCTTTACCTGTAGTTAACCTACCTAGCCATTATAGCCTCAGCAAAATGCAGACTACCATACTGATATCTAAAAACTCATCACCTACAGGGATAAGTGTAAAATCGCACAGGGGTCAAACCACTGGGGCCTCCTGCGATCTCCGCAAACGGGCCATGAAACCTTTGCTGTGATTGGTGCGGTGGGTCAGCGCGTGTGCTGAGCACAGTACTTGGCTCTTTTTAGCAGCTCCAATCAAAACAAAGGAATTAAGGCCCTGTTCTGGAGGTGGGGTCTTACACAAAAATGTATTTCTCAAAATACAAACCCTTTCTTCCCATGTAACATGCATTTGCATTACTAACAATTTTCCTCGTAATGATGCAGAAAGGTTCTGAAAATTTTCACTAGTAAAAACTGACTTCTTTACTACCAAAGCCGAATCAGTTATGGTCAGTGGGTCATTACCATTTACCTCTATAACTTTCCTGACTCCATATTAGATTTGAATGAGTGTTGCTTGTGCACAAAAGATATTTATGCTGACAATACATACAAGCTATTCCCCAACTACTAAACAAGTATGAGCTAAATACATGTGGAATCTCCCTACAATACATGTTCAATAGGTTAAGGCAGATATGCTAACGCCAGTCACATCTGGCAGTGATCATATCCGAGGGAAAAAAATAAGAAATGTTGAAACCAAACGTGCCTGACCCCACTTAGATCAAGAAGACGTTCAGGCTGCCCCAACACACTACGTCATTTGCATATGACGCCAAAACCAGGCAACATTTATCTAGTGTTTACAGGCCAATAACCATTAGGCTGCATTCACACGTTCCGTGTTCCACACGGATGTGGAATGCCTGTAACAGAGTTCTCCCCCCTGCCCAGACAGCATCTGTGATAAGATGCTGGGAGCAGGGGAAACTGTACAGATATGCACTGCTCTGTAATGACAGAGCCGCGCGGCTTCATTACAGCGCGGTGCATATTTACACAGTTCCCCCGCTCCCAGCATCTTATCACAGATAATGCCTGGGTGGAGAAGTCCATCACAGGCATTCCATGTTAGTGTTCTGTGTGGAACACGGAACGTGGGAATGCAGCCTTAACCAAGTATATTCACGTAGATGTGCATGAATGACCATCAGAAAGGATGAAATTACACAACAAAAAGCTAATTACCTCAAGAGTAAAAGGGTTTACAGCAAAGGTTGTTTAACTAATAGGGCCCTTCTTGTAAAAGTTAGCGGAGAGAGTCCGGATAAAACTACTAAATAATGTAAGCTGCCCCCAGCAGCAGAATAAAACAGCAGACTCACGCACGATGTGGGCCATGGACTGAACTACAGTACCACCTCAAGTAGTCATAGCGGCCAGACCAGCAGCAGCAGAGAAACAAAGCGACAAAAGAATAGCCCCATGTGGACGAATACATGGAGCAGTCCGGATACTTGACAAGAACTAGGACTGACGTCATGTACAGTAAATATCCAATAGCAATGGATTATTCATATTGCAATACTGAAAATGTACAAATTGCTTGTCTCCCTGAAAAGAAAGAAAAGATGTATCTAAATGAAGCCTTAAACGTATATGTGCACTAATATCGTACCAAAAAATAAATACTATTTTATATCAGTTTTCTAGAAAGGTACAACAATTTCTAACAGATCACAATAAGATATACAAATCCTCCTAAACACAGGTATTTGGCTGTGCATGTGTCCTGAATGGGAGAGAAGGAAGTAGGCCACTGCTAGACTTAGGGTATATTCACACGAACAGGCTCGCAGCGAGATTCTCGCTGCGAGCCCGGCAGGTCCTGGCAGTTCCCATACACTACATACTTGCTGCAGTCTAAACGACCGCAGCGAGTATGTAATTATACCACCCTTAACCCCTTCTGCTCCCGCCCGGCTCCCCCGCTGTAAAAGCATACATTACCTGTCCTTGCTGCACGGGTCCGGCATCCTGCTCTCCTGTCTGGCCAATCAGTGGCTGCGGCTGGGCAACACACTAATTGGCCGGACAGGAGAGCAGGACGCCGGACCCGTGCAGCAAGGACAGGTAATGTATGCTTACAGCGGGGGAGTCGGGCAGGAGCAGAAGGGGTTAAGGGCGGTACAATTACATACTCGCTGCGGTCGTTTAGACCGCAGCAAGTATGTAGTGTATGGGAACTGCCAGGACCTGCCGGGCTCACAGCGAGAATCTCCTTATGTGGCAAAGTCTGAGAAGAAAAGGACTGGGCATGTGGAAATCCCAACTGCCCAATCTTCCACTCCCTCCAGCTCTCCTCTAGCAACAGATATTGAGTGAGAGGCCCACCCACACATGTTAGGGTCCATTTACACAGAAAGATTATCTGACAGATTATCTGCCAAAGATCTGAAGCCAAAGCCAGGAATGGATTTGAAAAGAGGAGAAATCTCAGGCTTTCCTTTATAACCTGATCTCTGATTATAGTCTGTTCCTGGCTTTTGCTTCAAATCTTTGGCAAATAATCTGTCAGATAATGTTTCTGTGTAAATGGACCCTTATGGTGCGTTTACACAGACATATTTATCTGACAGATCTTTGAAGCCTAAACCAGGAACAGACTATAAACAGGGAACAGGTCATAAAGGAAAGAACGGGATCTATCCTCTTTTCAAATCCATTCCTGTCTTTGGCTTCCAAAATCTGTCAGATAAATCTTTCTGTGTAAACGCACCATTAGACATGGTCCCTATGAAATTGGTCGGTTCAGTTAACTTTAAAGGGAACGTCAATTTTATGAAGGTTAAACCTTGAGCCATTGAAGTAGTGTCTCCCCAACCTTGATTGATATACAGTATCATTCAGTTTAGGGAGATCTATCAATTGAGGCCAGTAGGCACGGAGAAGCTACCTGCGTTAAGAGATTGGAAAAACAAAAAAAGTGCTATTAAGGTATCTTTGGCTTTTTTTTATGGGCAAGAAAGAGTGAACTGAGCAAATTTATCTTAAAAAGATCAACTGCCACCTAAAAAAATAAATTAATAAATTATATACCAGATGTTCGAATTTTTTTTGGGGGCAAAATAATGCTTACACACCCCCTCTACAACATAGGCACAGTTTATATTGTGGAGTACTAAACCCTGCCTGAATCATAAATTATAATGTATCCCCAAACATTAGCCATCTCCAACCCCCTTTAACCATCCTATGTCTGCCTGCAAGACAAAGTGCTGCAGCAGGAGTCTCCCTTCCCCCCACAGCAGGAGTCTCCCTCCCCCCACAGCCTTCCCCCACAGAACACATGTAATGTTATGTCCCAACCCTCAGCCATAAAATGGAAAAGGTCAGAATAAAATCAAAACCTGTGCTGTCTGCAAGTCTTCTACAAGACTGCTTCCAGAAAACCCTCTAGACCAGTGATTTTCAACTAGTGTGCCGCGACACATGGTCGGGTGTGCCACGGGGAAAGTTCCCCAAACTATAGTGCCCCTGTGTTTTGTTCCCTGGCAATGCGCAGCGATCAGTGGCGGATTATAATGTGGGTGGTTGCGTGGTGTGCTGCGGCCGGCCGTGATGCACGCATCCAATCAACGTGTGCGCTACGGCCCTCCGCAGCGCACCACGCTCCCGGTCTCCGCTGATTGGAGGAGCACATCTGGGCCCTACGGGAGGCCAGTAGGTGAGGCGGACAGCAGCGACAACCATCTCGGAGGAGGTGAGGAGGAAGGGGGGGGGGGGGGGGGAGAGAAACAGTGGAGAGAAGTATGGGGGAGAGAAGCACAGGAGAGAAGCATGGGGGAGAGAAGCACAGGAGAGAAGCATGGGGGAGAGAAGCACAGGAGAGAACCAGGGGGGAGAGAAGCACAGGAGAGAAGTAGGGGGGAGAAGTATGGTGGAGAGAAGCACAGGGGGGAGAAGAAAACAGGCCCAGGTTTCACACTGAGTGAGTATAAATACATTTAGAATCTATATTATTAACTATATGTATAATATGTACTGTTTTAGTGTAATTTTGTGCCATTTTGGTTAGTGATGTGCCCCCGGATTTTTTAAGTATAAAAAGTGTGCCGCGGCTCAAAAAAGGTTGAAAATCACTGCTCTAGACTGACATAGCTTGGGCAAGTATTTCATTTATAGGACAGATATTGCTTTATACTATTCTACATGTTTAACACTGAATTGATGTATGGAGAATTTCATGCACCAGTCAATAAAATGTAAATTACAGATGAGCGCAAGAAGAGCATGCTCAAGTCCATCCGAACCTGGAAGTCTCAGCATTCTAATACTGGAAACTAAAGAAGTTCCACCCAACTTTTTCAGTAATCAAATGCTGAGACTT
The DNA here is from genome assembly GCF_027789765.1 of Dendropsophus ebraccatus. Lineage (NCBI taxonomy): Eukaryota > Metazoa > Chordata > Amphibia > Anura > Hylidae > Dendropsophus > Dendropsophus ebraccatus. Next base: position 37,138,661 of record NC_091457.1, on the reverse strand, counting down.
CCAGGTTCAGACGGACTTGAGCATGCTCTAGTTACATTCTTCTCTAGAAATCATCTAGAAACATAATGAAGTGAATAAAGGGGGTTATCCTAAAATAATCATATGGTAGGTAATAAGTATTTCATAGACAGTGGTTCAACTACTGGCAACATGTGGAGTGCTACTCCATTCGTTTGTGAGACAAGGGGGCCTCCATTCTTATGATCAGTAGCGAGCACAGTAGACAGACCCCTACCAATCAGATACCAATCAATTCTTTAGACATGTGATAAATTTTAGTATTTGGATAAACCCCTTTTACGAATGTATGGGTTTTGGATGCCGTTGATTTACAGAAATCCAGAGATGAGAAATATGTAATATATATATTCACATAAACAAACATGTAAAAGCACAGTAGATAAGGAGAAGTACACAGGGAGGATACATACATGCCAATCCAAACTTACAGAAAGTACATAAAAGGTAAAAGAAGCAGGTAAAAAAGGTAAAAATTGGATAGCCGTGCATGGCAGCAATGTGTGCAGAAAGGGCAGATTGCTGTGCCAAGAGCAAGTTGCACATGCGGTGAGTCAGAGATGTGCCGCTGAGCATCTATGATGCGTATCTGCAATGGGTATTAAGACATCTAGCGCATGCCAGTGGTTCATGGCTCATGCCAATAGTGCATGCCAACAACAGATGATTGGGCATGAACTGTGTAAGTCAATAATGTGAGGATCATGCCAACGGTGCAATTGGATAACAATTCTTCTTTACCTTTGAAAGCTGTAAAACCAACAGTAGATCCGAGCTGTAATTCTGCTTGATCTGGTCTCTCTCTTAATTCCTTAAAGTTGGAGAACTGGGGAGACAGGACTTCTGGAGAGGATTCACGACTTTCCGAATTCCATTCTTGCACCCCAGCAGCCAATGCTTTTAGGGCTTCAATTGTCAGACTTTCCTGCACTTTATCTTCAGAGGACTCAGACTCTGAAGAGCGAGTGGCTTCTGTATGAGGGTCGCTGACGCATGTTTCTGCCAAGTCAACAAAGCCTTCACTATGTGGAGAGTCTGGAGTCTTTGAAATGGTGCTGCTAAACTTCTCAGGGACACTGTCGCCTAGAGGTAAGGCTTTGGAATTATTGGTCACATTCTCCGACCTTGTTATGGCTTCTTGTCTAGGTTCACTCCCTTTGTGTGCATCACCGAGCTCAACCCAACCATCCTCTGCATGCTCCCTTTGATCCGCTAGCGAAGCTTTGACTCTCCATCCTGCATCTATAACCGTGTCATCAGACTCTCCAGAGCTATCCATGTCTTCCTCTGCATCTGGCCACCGAAGGTCAGTCTTTGCATCGTAAGAACCATCTTCACTTCTTACAGAACCAACCTCTACAAACGGGTCCAGGTTGGGCTTTGTACAGTCTTCATATTCTGATGGTTTAACAACGTTGCCTTTGTGGAATAATGAAAACTGATGGTCCGATGATTTATTGGGCTCAGACAAATGTCCAGGCTCAAAGTCTTCTGGCCTGTGTGTTAACACATCCTGTATGGGAAACGTGCTAATAAATTTCTCCTCATAAACACAACTTGGGTTTTTGTACCCAGTCAAGATGGGCTCATTGGCCTTGGGAGATTGATCATGGAGGGGTCTTTGGGTAGAAATTTGTGAAAGTCCGTGGCTTAGAGCTCTATCTTCACAGTCCTTAAACTCAAAGCCTGAGCTGTTGGCAATCATTTCAAAGGGAGAGCCAGGCGATTCTGGACTGGGGTGTTTAGGATGAAGTTCTGGAGAGAAGGGTGTCAGAGAAAAGTCTGTAATGTCCAACTAACAAATATGGCCTTTTTCATGACAGGGCAAAGACTTTTACAACACAGAGCAAAAACAGAAATGTGGGCAGAATGGTACATGTGGGCATGAGCTACAACGCCAAAATTAATTGCCCTTAGGGTTTTATTTTGCCCATATATAAGTGCTTTTTTATTTTTATACCTGAATGGGTCATACAGAACTTTTCCAAGTCGTTTGTGAATTACTTTATGTAACTAATAACAACTAAGTGTCATGCGGCACAATTTGTGATTTCACAATATAATATAGTATAGTAGTGGACCACATGCAGAATACCACGGCCACTTGTTTTACCCACTGCTCTGGCCAACATTTTTCTGGAGTATGATGTCATCATGTACTCTATGCATGTGATACTGCAGCCAATCACTAGCCTCAGTGTACGTGCGATACACACAAGAATCACTGAGGCTTGTGATTGGCTGCAGCGGCAGATGCACAGTATACACATTGTCAACATAGCACATCTTGCACTCAGACTATAGAGAAAATAAACTCATTCTCCCCCCCCCCCCCACCAAAATGTATAGGTTACCCTGCAATCTTCCAAGAAAGAAAAAAACACCAACAGAAAGATTCTAGCTCTGCAAGCTAGCTGCACTCGATATAGTAAATGGACTAAATCCTTATAAGATAACTAAAAAAGCATTAGGGAGGTGATAGGACACCAGACCAATACCATGTCATGATATCCACACCAGAATACATTATTTATTACAGAAGGATCAGCTCTGAATGACCCTGTCAGGTGCAGCTATAAGGTAACAATTCTAATACTATCCAATGCTTTGGAGGTACGCAAGGTGACAAAACGTTCCTTGGTTACATCTTATTTAAATACTTAGATTTGAATGTATCAGTTATCATGTATCATAGGGCATCTCTCTCCATTTATAAGAAGCAGCTTCAAATCTGAAAAGGGATAAGGAAAAAAAAAAAAAAAGATGCTCAAACATTAAACGGGCTGATGGTGGCCCAATCAATAATTGTAAATGCTCGTTTACTGAGCGTATTTACATGGCTCGATTATCGTTCAGCAAGGGCTGCACAGACATAGTTAGCGATGTCTGTGCAGCCCTGTTAATACATTACTTGTCACCGTGTGCTGCAGCTTCTCGAGCTTATTGCCTAAGGGCCCTATTCCACCGGACGATTATTGTTCAGATTATCGTTAAATCGTTTGAATCTAAACAATAATCGTTCGGTTAAAATGCAGTTAACGATTAACGACCAAACGAGAAATCGTTGATCACTTTATAAGAGGCCTGTCAGCTCAGAGAAGCTGCAGCATGGGGTCTCAGGAAGACAGCAGAGGGCAGGAGGTGGTCGGGAGTGTGGATATGTATAACAGTTTATTTAATTGTTAGCCACCGGCTGCGCATCGCTATTACACATGGCAATGCGCGGTCGACAGCCAACAATTTTAGGTCTGGACTTAAAGAAACGATCAGCCGATGATCGCTGTCTCTATTACACAGAGTGATAATCGGCCTGATTCAGCTGATTATCGCTCCGTGTAATAGGGCCCTTAGGGCTCTGGCTGGTTTACAGAACTCCCTCCCTGTTGAGCTTCTCACATTAGTTCTTAACTCCCATCATCTGCGGTTTCCTAGCAAATGCAAATTATAGCAATTTCACCATTGTTTTTGCATAACTCAATATGTGGCATAAATTATGTTCATTTTATTCTATTGGTAAGTGCAATCTGGGCAATACCAAGTTTCCAAGCAGTAAGGTCTCCGATAGCCTAAAGGTGGCTATACACCTTTAATAACCGACGGACGAATGATCACCCGTTGGTTAGTGATCTCTACCGCCCCCCCCTATAGACAGGAACATTCGGCAAGGCCAAGCTTTCCTGTATTCTACATGGTGGGTTAAGCCTCAGCTGGAGAGGTCTGAATGTAGCTTATCTGTCCGAGAACAGAGGGATCAGGCAGTGATTTTCTATCACGACTGGCCCCAATCTTCAACAACATTATCATCAGTTTGAAGAGCCCTATACACCTTATACTGATGGCCGAACCTGCTGTGAGTGGCAGGTACAGCGAGAAAAAATAAAAGCTATATGCCCCCCACCCTCTCTTTGTGTCTGTGCGTGTAATAGCACAGGCAGTGAGCAAGGAATGAGGAGGAGGCAATCGCTGATCTGACAGGTCGGCACTCGCTTCTTCCTCAATATCTGGCTGTGTGATACGGCCTAACTCCTTCATATAGCTGACTGTTCTGCTGCATTTGACTTACATGAAACAGCAAACAGTGAGAGGTAATCACATCTCAGCATAAAGGCCATTTTACACAGCCCCATACCAAGCCATGCAAGGACGCAAACAAGTGGCGGTCTGTGAGATCAGCACTCGTTTGCAGTGCCTTTACAAGGTACAACCAATCAAGCGGTCGGGCTATATGACCGTAGATCCCTCACGCCTTTTTGAAACTGTCTAAACATTTAAAGAGTAAGGATTGAAGAATAACACATAATGCAACCTTTCTTACTCAAGGTAGCATCTGTTCAAAATAATAAAGGTGTCCATAGCCTTCAAAGAGCGTGCCAGAGCATGCACATACATAGGGCTTTATACAGATGGCCCTGGCACAGACAAGGCCTTAGGGAATGACAACAACCCGAACCATTTTAGGATTGGAATTCAGTGATAGACATTTCAGATGGCTAGAAAACAGAAAATACTTTCCTCATGCTAAAATGCAGAGTACACTGCTGCGACTATTATTCTGTTATCAGAATAACTATCAGAAATCCTGAATCATGTATATGAAATGATCTGCAATGTTACATATCCCACTAAATATTAGGTTAATTTACCAGCCTAAATTTCTTAAGTTAGCTGATAACATTGTGATGTCTATGTACTTGAACCCAAATGCCCTGCAAACTCCCATCAACAGAAGCCAAGATCTAAAACATTTTATACCCTACCCCAGGGTAAGCATTGCCAGAAGAATATACCCTACCCAGATACGGCATACAAGTTTGGCCAACAGCCACTACTTGTCCAGCTTAGTTATATCTGTTCTGTCATTTCTCTGTTGTATTGATGACAGGAAAAATACATGTGTGACAAGTGTCTGATAACTGGAGAGGACACCAATCACAAAAAAAACAGAAGTTCTGTGTCCCCTGTTCAGATGAAATGGCAGCTGGGCATGCATACTGCTGCTCTAAACAACTCTGTCAGATCCAAACAGCTGAATGAAGTGGCAATTGGGCATTTCCAATTATTCATCTCCATTTAAAATGGAAGAAACAAAACCCCAACTTTAACAACCAGTGGCAACCAAGCAGCGGGGCCCACAGCAATCAGACACCTATCATTGTTACCAGTGATGCCCAAATGTCAGCTTTCCATATAATAAATACATAAAGTACAATCCTTAACAGTTCACGTCTGTCAAGGCATGCTGGGAATTGTAGCTTTACAATGGCTGGAAAGCAACAGATTTGGGATCACTGATCTATCCTGTAGACGGGTGAGACGTGAGGCTTGTAGGAAAACCCCATTGTACAGACTTGCAGCGTGAGTCTCATGCAAGTCTGTCAGGCCCTGGCAGTTCACTGTCACTACATACTCGCAGCTGTCTGAACGACCGCTGCGTGTATGTAATTATGCCGGCCCCTTAATCCCTTCTGCTGCCACCCGGCTCCCACTCTGTATATATTACCTCTCCTCGCTGCATGGGGTCCCAGCGTACTGCTCTCCCACCCGTCCAATTAGTGGCTAGGCAACACACTGATTGGCCGGGCGGGAGAGCAGTACGCCAGGACCCAGTGCAGCGAGAAGAGGTAGTGTATACAGAGCGGGAGCCGGGCGGCAGCAGAAGGGGTTAACGGGCTGGCATAATTACATACACGCAGCAGTCGTTCAGACAGCTGCGAGTATGTAGTGACAGTGAACTGCCAGGGCCTGACAGACTCGCAGCGAGATTTACGCTGCGAGTCTGTACGTGTGAACTGACCCTTAGTCTGTTTTTTTTCAACCAGCACAAGTCAGAAAATCTGCCTTCAGGAGACTAGGCCTGGATTTCTGGTAAGTTCAGCTTTGTTTTTTTCCAACATAACAACAAAATTAATGAATGTGTACTGCAAACTCGCTTCATTTCACATCTACTATTGAACTGTTGATTTAGATTTTAAAAATTATAACAGTGACACTTTAAATTGGCAGGGGAAGAAAAGGTTTGTAAAGACACGGAAGAGTATGATGCAAAAGTAAAAGGGGAAAAAAAAAAAAGAAGAAACTGAGAACGAGCTGCAAAGGAAGGAAGGAGGCTGATGTATTTGTGAGCACAATGACCAAACTCCCTTTACTATGAGGATACAATGTCACTATCTAGCTCTTGAGAACACTGGGATGTTCACCCCCATTATTTCATAGGGGTACAGCCTATCCTTCTATACTGCACTGGTACTTCACTTCTGTGTTGAAGCAGAGGTATCACAGGGTTATTACATTTAGCTAACTTTCATATAATTACTTTATTTTACAGAAAACATCCAGCGGATCATTAAAAATAAAAAGCGATTGCACTGTATGTACAAGTACTTGATCATTTCTGCAAAAATTTTTGCTTTGGTGCAAGAATAATGGATTAGCCCTGGCAGCTCTTATTGTAACTGCTGTATACACGCCATATAGTCACATTGAGATTACAGCTCATTAGATTTTAGATGATAATGGAAACAAAAGCATGCTTTGTAATACAAGTATATCCATGCCAGAAAGAAGGGAAGTGAGGGAGCAGCACAAGTTAATAACTAATAGAAGAAAATATAACAACAAGCCAAAATATTCACAACATCACAAAGCACATTCAACACTTAAAAGGTGTCAGACAACAAAGAGAAATGGAAAAATGATAGTATTTTTTATGGTATTGTTGAACAAGGCCATACACCCTATACAGGGCAAACATGTAAAGGCCAGGGCTCCAAGCATCATCATAAATCAATATGCAACAGATCCTACTGTAATACTGCACATTATTGCCACCAAGGGTTACCTATCAGGTATATGAAACCGAATACATAGAGGAGATTTTTTTTTTTTGCACTGAACCTGAAAGCACAGCAACTCCAGGTCAATGCCTGGAGAGGACAGAGCAAGCTCTTTTTCCATCTCCATGTTCTAATCCATTTAATAAATGGTCCCCAGACAGGTGATGTATCAGATATTAAACTGATTAAAGATACTACACTTTATCTCAGCCAAAAGGCTGAGAAGCGATATGTGAGCGATTCTACAAAGGATAAAACTGCTGGATTATGTGGCTCTTTGCTTCCATCATTTGTCAGATACAACCCCCCCTTCCCCCTATTACCTGGAAAGATGGGAGTCTGTCAAGTCTTCTGCCAATTGTGACCATCTGACAGATAGCTGGCCCTATAATACAATCTGTTCAGTCGATAATCACCCTGTATAACAGGGCCCTTGGAAAAACCAACAAGGGGGAGGGCCTGTGCTCACATGGTACCCCTAGGCTTTAGTATGCAAGTTGCTGTGGACATAGCTACATTACCTTTACATTACATTACTGGGCCAATCAGATGTCCTTCAGGCTATGTTAAGATATATGTATATAAATATGTATATGTATGTAATGTAGCCAAAAATTCTGATCTTTTTGGGACCTAGAGTAATTTAGGTTTTGGCATGTGACTTCTACAAAAGTCAAGGACGCCCCTTGAGAAAGCGGAAGTACGCGAAACGTATATAGGGGTTTGCGACATCATTGCCATGGGTAAGCACGTGTCTTGATTCAGGCTGATAACCTATTATAGGTTGGGTATATTTATGCCTAGGAAGCCTGGGAGGCTATGTGGGGATGCTACATAGGTGTTAACAGTGATCTTCATGCTTACCATTATGGATGTACACTAATATGATTTTCTAAGTACTGTGGCAATGAGTTGCTTTTTTCTACTGGATTTTCCTTGCACTATATGTAATTACTGTTGTAGATTTTAAATCATGCCAATAAATTTCATGCAATATTTTGTATCATAGCCTTTTTTTTGTATGTGTAAAAAACAAGATACTCTGTTATGTCATTTTTACATGCATTTTATAGATGAGCAAACTTGTTTTCCTGGTTGTCGTAGGGCCGCATCCAACTTCTCCACACCAGGAGTCTAACGCCGGACGCTCAGACGAACTAGAGCATGCGCAAGGTTCCTTCATCTCTAATGCACATGATAGGGAACATTTCTTATGCTAGTTTTCGAGATTAGAGATCCAAAGCCACGTACTATGTTACATGTGAGTTACACCCCATCAATGACTCCCTGTAGGAGAAACAGCTGTGTAACAATTGCTTCACATTTGTCTGATTTTACTGTAGCCTGCAAGCGACCAAATCACCACGGAGCCCTTGCCTGACAAACATTGGACATCAATACATTTACTTGTTCTTCATGCAGCCAGATTAGGCTTATTGACCCCACAAAGCTTTTAACTGTGAAGTATAGGAAATTTTCCCTGTAACTGCTTAAGCCCTTCCATCTGAATTTAAATCTAGGTGAAGTCTTGTAAATGTAAATCCATTATGTAATCCCTCTCAATGTTTCTTTCCTTTGTTCCCCATTCCTGACTTTATAGGTTTCCTTTCTCCATGTTAAACAGAAGGTCTTTTCGTGTCTTTTACGGATGACTCAGATACTGCAATGTGGTTTTTTTTCTTATTTCTATTATCCGATTGTAATTATTTTATTTGTAGTACAATATCATGGGGGCTTCCATCTTACCTATGTAGTTTTAACAGCATTTAGGGACATGCCTTACAGCCAGCCTCATAGACACAATGAACATATCTAGACCTATTGTTTTAATGGGACACGTTTGGGAGCATGCTCTGTAGGCTCACTCCACAGTAAAGGTGAGCGGAGTTATAATCAGCAGCTCTTGGGTAAATATATATGTGTCACCTATACTCCTACCTGTGATAATAAGGGCAGTGCTGGGGGGTGATCTGTACACAACAGGAAGTCTCAGCTTATTTTCAAGCCTAGTGGCCACAATGAAGGCAACAAGATTTCAGCATCAATTTATAACACAGATAGTAAAATAGAAAAAAAATACATGTTTAACATAAAAAATTGATTTTTAAACAATAGATAATGATATTTGTAGCCGTGTTAGCAGTTTGCAACATCTTTTCTAGCAGAGGTTCCCAAAGCGTTATCCGGGATTTGAGAAACACAGCTGCTTTCTTCCAGAAACAGCGCTACTCTTACCTCCAGGTTGTGTAGAGATTAAGGCTGGGTTCACATTACGTTCTTCCAAAAAACGGATGGAAAAAAACGGATGCGTGTGTATATCAGTTTTGATCCGTTTTTCCATTGAATTCTATTATAAAAAAAAAAAAAAAAAGGATCTAAACGGATACTTTTTTTTAACATACACAAAAACGTAGTCGACCTCATTTTTGTGTCCGTTAAAAAAAAAAAAAAAAAAAACTGAAGCACACACGCATGTGTTTTTTTCATCCGTTTTTTTTTGCAAAAAACGGATTGCAAAAACGTATTGTGAACCCAGCCTTAGCTTTGTGCCATTGAAGTGAATGGAGAGGGCCTATAATATCACAGAAAACCTAAGGACAGGTGTGATCCAAATTAGTTTTGTGCAAAAATTATACATTTTGTACTGAATTAGCCGCTTTCAGTTAAAGCAAACCCTAAGGTCGACCTTACTAGACTATATATGCAGCAGTTACCTGTTTTTGTCACTAGTGGCCCATTACTTAATAATCGTGGAAATCCACTGTCTATGCACTAACTTCTTACTGTGATAGCCTGTAATAGACTGGTGTTATACATCAGAAGTCAGAGCTGTGGGGGGTGGGGGCTACAGCAGTCGGCACCAATGATGAGACAGGGAGTGTGTCCCTGACTACCCCAGACCTCTTGTACAGCGAGTCACAGATCAGCTAAAAAGCAACAAGTTCTGAGGAAACAGCAGGAAAGCATCCCCAATAATACTGTCTTACATATCATGTGTCCCCCTAAAAGTATACAGCAACTGAGCAGTCCCAAAATACAGCATTGCAACCCCCATATTGAAGATCTCTTGAAGCTTCCTTTCCAGTCCCACCAGTAAGATGCCGACTATTTTAAGATGGTCTACACATTGTTTTTTTGTTGTTTTTTTTCAAAAATGTATGTGACCGAAACTTCACTGTAATAAGGTAACAGTGCAGCATCCAACACCATGAAGAATACAACTTATACCCAAGGCTGACCATACACATTAGACCATGGGTCTCCAAACTGCGGCCCCTCCAGCTGTTGCTAAACTACTTTTCCCATGATGCCTGGACAGCCAATTTCAAAGCTTTAGCTGTCCAGGCATGATGGGAGTTGTGGTTTTGCAACAGCTGGAGGGCTGCAGTTTGGAGACCCATGCATTAGACAGACGTTTAGCCACCAGCACTCTCTCCTGACCCAACCCATATGCAAGCTTGTTGAGTGAGCAGGTGTTCTGAATGGGATGTGGAAGCAAGCCGCTGTCAGACTCCTTTGGCAGCGGCTTACCTCCTTTCAGAACAAAAGGTTTAGATATGCTAAATTCCAACAAATTACATACCCCTATAAGAAGACAATATAAGCCTATACAAGTGACATATGTTCAGCTTCGCTATCAATACCCTAAGGGGAACATACTTTGCCTAGCAACAGCTGGGTACACAGGCAAAGATATACCATCTACTTAGAATTTGGCAGATAACACAAATCATACATAAGACATATTGTAAGATAACCTATAGGCGGTTTCTGGCAAATAAATACTGCAACTGCTGCAAATATCAACCCATCCATTGTCCTGGCATATGGACAGCAGCATGAATACATAGAAGGGATGCTGGGGCTAGCGGTCTGCACCATATCTGTAACAAGGGATCATAATATCTGCCTATTATCTACCAATACTGAACTCATTTTATTTACAGAATGATCTCAGGAGGAAATAAAGTGACATTTGCTATTTCAAAGTAACTATACATGGCCTATGAAGTAAGTGAATTACTCCATAAGGCTCCGGAGCAAAACTGGTGGAATTACACGGCAGAGAATCTCGCCAGCCTCCCTGTCATACAGACAGTTTATAGGAGGAGGCACGCGAGCCTCCCATAGACTGTCATAATGACGGGGAGGCTGGCCACCATTTTTGCTCAGTGTAAACTGAGCCTTAAGAGGACTCTGTCACATTGGATCCTCATTTCTTTACACTTTAACCCTAGGTCAGACAATTGTAACCTTGTGACTTTTCTTTACAATGAACTGATATATAGAAAACACAGTAAAGCAATAAAATTCTGATTCAATCACTAACATAATAACATGAACAACATGTGGGTGGAGGTTGTAAAGCAGCAAGTATAGTGCTTATGTATGACACATCTGTGTCAGACAGAAAATCTACCTTCCAAAAATATCCTCACATTCTCCTCCTAACCAGAGATCTCCAGCACTGATACTTTATTCCAGGTATTCTACATGATCATTCAGACAGCCCAATTATCGCATCTTTAGTGCAATAATTGGTTCTGTATTAGGCTACAAACCCACTTGGCGGGTCTGCAGCGAGTCCCCTGGCTCTAGATCTCGGCCCTATACTTTTAATGGCAGACAAACACGCAGCAGGGATGTTCATCCATGCTGCGAGTATGTCTGCAGACCACCCCATTAACCCCCCTGGCCGCCGGAGCTGATACTTCACCTGATCCCGGCTCCGGCTTGCTTCAGCGGTTCCTGGAGCAGGGACCAGGTGAAGTATATGCTCCGGCCAGCCACCCGCCCACAGCTCCTTTAACACCTCCAGCAGCCCCGGCCGGGCGGCCAGGGCTGCGGGAGGTATTGAAGGGGCTGCGGGCGGGTGGCTGGCTGGAGCATATACTTCACCTGGTCCCCGCTCCGGCTTGCTGAAGACACCGGGAACTACCGAAGCAAGCCAGAGCCGGGATCAAGTGAAGTATCAGCTCCGGCGGCCGGGGGGGGGGGGGGGGGGGTTAATTGGGTGGGCTGAAGACAAACTCGCAGCAGGGATGTACATCCCTGCTGCGTGTTTGTATGCCATTGGAAGTATAGGGCTGTGATCTGCAGCGAATCTCGCTGCAAATACGCAGTGAGGGGACTCGCTGCAGATCCGCCAAGTGGGTTCACACTACGGAATTCTCACGGATAAACTCCGCGGAATTCCGTCGGCTGTCCACACGCACGGCCGCGCGCCTTTCCGCCGGCTCCATAGACACCATTCTATGGGCCGGCGTATTCCGCTATCCGCTTTTGGCGGATAGCGGAATAAGCCGGCCCATAGAATGGTGTCTATGGAGCCGGCAGAAAGGTGCGCGGCCGTGCACGCGGACAGCCGATGGAATTCCGCGGATATTATCCGCGAGAATTCCTCAGTATGAACCCTCACGGCTGTGCTTACTAGGGATGTCACGATACCAAAATTTTGAGTTCGATACCGATACCAGCTTTCGGATTTCGATACTCAATACCAATTCGATACTAAATAAAAAGTTTGAGAAAAAAAAACACGTAAAAATACAAATATAATTTCCCTTTTCCCTGACTACAGATATGTTCCCCCCATGCACAACATTTTTATTTATGTGACTTCTTGATTTTATAGTTCGGACAATTCACATGTAATGGATACATGTATGTTCTTTTTTTTTATTTTTTTTTTTACTTTTTTTTGAAAAAAAGGGAAAAGGGGGGATTATTAGAACCTTTATTTTTTGTTTTATTTTAAAACACTTTTTTTTTACATTTTTTATTCCCCTCTAACCTCAAGCATACCTCCCTGTGCACAACAACTCCCAGAATACCTTCTTGTGGGGAGTTGTAGTGCACAGGGAGGTATGCTAGGAGTTGTAGTGCATAAGAAGGTATGCTGTGATGTTTTGAAAGGCTGCTGCCGCGCAACTGCAACTCCCAGCATACCTCCTTGTGCACTACACCTCCCAGCATAACTCCTGGTGAACAACAACTTCCAGCATAATTCCTTGTGCTTTGCAACTCCCCACAAGAAGGTATGCTGGGAGTTGTAGTGCACAAGGAGGTATGCTGGGAATTACAGTTGTGCAGCTCCTGACACAACTCTGTGCAGCATACATTCTTGTGCACTACAACTCCCTGCATGCCTCCTTGTGCACAAAGAGGTATGCTGAGGGATGTAGTGCATAAGGAGGTATGCTGCTGGGAGTTGTAATGCATTAGCAGCCTCCTGGCACAACAACTCCCAGCATGCCTCCTTGTGAACAACAACTCCCCACAAGAAGGTATTCTGGGAGTTGTTGTGCCACTGTATCGGTGGGCCCCGCGGGAATGGAGAGGCGGCGACAGGATTGTGGACCCGGAGGTTGGGGAACTGGCTGGTGTAAGGGACCGCTGCCGCAGCACCGGCGAGTCCCGTATTTGGAATGGTTGAATGACTGCCGCCCGCGGGATTGCGGGCCGCAGTCATTAGCAGTGAGGGGCCGATTCATATGCAGCAGACTCGTGCTGCATATAGAGCGGCTCTGCAGGGGTTAAATGCCGCTGTCGGTTATGACAGCGGCATCTACCCTTTAGGGCAGGGGTACTCAACAACTTTTAGTGAAGGTCCACTTACCGGGGTATATTGTCAGGTGAAGGTCCGAGCTGAACATCAGTAGGAAACGTGTTTTGTTACTTTGTCACAAACGTTCAACTATTTATATACAGAATTGTTGCTTATTAGCGGGAAAATTGGCATTTTTTTCTCTCTCACCAGGCCTTTGATATTAGGTACAAAGGGGGTGACTGCCCTGGTAGTATATAGCCCCCCTGTTGCTCCCCCAGTAGTGTATAGCCCCCCCTGTGCGCTCTCCTTCAGTAGTATATAGCCCCCTGTTGCTCCCCCAGTAGTATATAGCCCCCCTGTGCGCTCTCCCCCTGTAGTATATAGCCCCCTGTGAGCTCCCCCCAGTAGTATATAGCCTCCCCGTGCGCTCTCCCCCTGTAGAATATAGCCCCCTGTGAGCTCCCCCCAGTAGTATATAGACCCCCTGTACGCTCTCCCCCTGTAGTATATAGCCCCCTGTGCGCTGTCCCCCAGTAGTATATAGCCCCCTGTGAGCTCCCCCCAGTAGTATATAGCCCCCCTGTGCTCTCCCCCTGTAGTATATAGCCCCCTGTGAGCTCCCCCCAGTAGTATATAGCCCCCGTGAGCTCCCCCCAAGTAGTATATAGCCCCCCTGTGAGCTCCCCCCTGTAGTATATAGCCCCCTGTGAGCTCCCCCTGTAGTATATAGCCCCCCCATGCGCTGTCCCCCTGTAGTATATAGCCCGCTGTGAGCTCCCCCCAGTAGTATATAGCGCCCCTGTGCTCTCCCCCCAGTAGTATATAGCCCCCCTTGTGCTTTCCCCCTGTAGTATATAGCCCCTGTGAGGTCCCCCCTGTAGTATATAACCCCCTGTGCGCTCCCCCCAGTAGTATATAGCCCCCTCAGTAGTATATAGCCCCCTGTGAGGTCCCCCCTGTAGTATATAGCCCCCTGTGCGCTCCCCCCAGTAGTATATAGCCCCCTCAGTAGTATATAGCCCCCTGTGAGGTCCCCCCTGTAGTATATAGTCCACCTGTGCGCTCTCCCCTTGTAGATGCCCCCCAGACAGAAAAAAAAAAATAACAAAAACAACTCACCTAGCACCTCGTTCCCCGCTGCGGCTGTCTTCGTCTCTTCCCGTCGGTCCGGCCCCCGGCTGATACGCGCTCTGTAGGGATGTCCCGGGGATTCCCCAGCAGAGCGCGCATCAGTGACCTCAGCGTACGCCGCCGGCCTGCACTTCCGGGAAGGACAGGCCGGCAGCGTACACTGAGGTCTGTGGTGCGCGCTCTGCTGGGGAATCCCCGGGACATCCCTACAGAGCGCGTATCAGCCGGGGGCCGGACCGACACTGCCCCCAGCCCCACAGGCGTACTGACATCTAAGGACAGTCCGCCTATGGGGCGGGAGGCAGTGCGGTGGGGAGCGGGACCTCCTAACCGCTCCGGGACAGACCGGATCCGGGGCGGTTAGGAGGTCTGACCAGGGGTCCGGACAGCTGGCCTCCGCGGTCCGGGTTCGGACCGCGGTCCGCCAGTTGAGGACCCCTGCAAATAGCCGGCACTAGCGATCGCTGTGTGCCGGCTATTTAAATTTGGCGCCGCCGGGAGCGGAGAGCTCGCGGGCGGAGGAGGGGACACCAGGGGGCAGGGGGCGGCACACAGAGAACACGGCCGGCGCTCAGGTAGCTGCCGGCCGTGTTCTCTGCACCATACTTCATGTTAATCTGCACTATTATGCAGATTAACATGAAGTATCGATACCAGGAAATCCTGGTATCGAACAGTTTTTCTGACCGAAATATCGATAGTAGTATCGATATTTCGGTGCATCGTGCATCACTAGTGCTTACATTTACTATGGATCAGATTGCATTGTGTTTGATCTTCCAGTGGTACGGCATGTGACTATACTCTTCCTGTTGTAATGATGGTCACTGCATCCAAACCAATGGACCCCACTATAAGTCAGTGTGTATTTTTTATAATCCTGCTCCTATGAATATTCACTGGGGCTTCCTGTGCAGCCCACCTAAAACCATATAACTAAGCAGCTTCCACTTCACCAGCAATGGTAAAAGATCAAAGCCTTTCCTTACCAGAATTCAAGCATCACCAAGGGCTGGTAAATGTCTTAGATCTAGTTACACCTACTTAACCCCCCCACCCCAAAAAGAAGGCACAGAAAAACAACAAGATTTATCTAATTTTACTAAATATGACAAAGAGAATGCTGACTGTGATGCATACTGCATATTCTTTATGTCTGCAAATAGTTATCCTCATATATTTGCCAAATTGGGAATAATGGAAAGATACAAGACATACACAAAATCAGAGACAATCCCTATGTGCAGCAGTCTGTAAAATGGTACAGCTAGTTTTATGTAACACATAAGATCGACGTTATTGTAATAAAAAACAAAAAACATTGAGATCTGTTATTTCACTGGCGTCTTCTGTGTGTTCAGAAGAAAACTGGGATCTCTTCTTCTACTGATAGAGGCTATGTTCCCACGGCCAGATCTCTGCCACACACAGGAGCGTGTATGTATGCGGGAGCTTGTCCAGGTGTAGGTGTGTGTGGGGGGCTACCCAGGGTGACAGGTTCCCTTTAAAGGAGAAATCCGGTGGATTCTAAAATCCAACAAGGGGGAGATCGATTACATGTACTACCTTACCTCTCCCTGTGCCCACAGTGAGCAGTGGGACCCCCACCAGGCTCTGGGATCTTGGGAGCTGGTACGTCACAACCCAGCTGGTGGACTGACCTCTCAGCCAGTCAGCAGCTGGGGAAGAACGCTGCTCATCACAACTCAGAGGTCCTGCTGCTCACCAAAGCCACAGGGAGAGGCAAGTCCGTAATCTGTTTCCCCCCGCTGGCTTTTATAATCCGCAGGACCTCTCCTTTAATGATGGCCGTTATTTGTTGGAACGTAGCAATAAACGGGCACCTGAGGAATGAACCGTTACGTGGTTTCTCAGATTAACCATGGGCTGTGCTTAGCGTTGCTGCTCTCCCTACTAAACCAGACTGAGCTGCAGGACCAGATGAGCAGCGTGGTTCTCCTAATCTCCTATAAAAAGAAGCTGTCACTGTAAAATAGACATAGCTGGGCCATTCTGCTACAGTATGCCAGAGACTACCTGCTATTCTGTAAACTGAGGAGGGGACTTCTCATCTCTGGACCTCTCATTGTGGGTTTCCCAATTAAATACAGTGGAAGCACAAGGTCTCTGAACAGTACAAGGGGTCTCCTCATATTAAAGGGAATGTGTCATCTCAAATGAACTACTGTTTAAAGGGGGTTATCCAGCATTGATGAAATGCCCACTTTCTTCCAAAAACAAGTACCACTCTTGTCCTTAGCGTGGGTGGTGGTTTGGCAGCTCAGTTCCATTAAAGGTAATGGAGCCGAACTGTTAATACCACACATAACCTTAGGATAGGTGTGGTGCTGTATTCGCTTGAAAGTAGCCGTGATATCTCTCATCCTGGATAACCCTTTAAAATTATATTTATGTTAAAAATATTTTAATCCTTTATAAAATCATCCTCGGCACCATTCCCATGCGGTTTTAATGTAATCCTTTGTCTGGTAAGAGCACTGCCGCCAACCCCCCATCCCCCGGAGCGCTGATTCAGCCCACTCCACTGATAATCATTACAAGTACCGGCCCGGTGGGGGGGGGGGGGGCAGTGCTCCAAGCAGCCCTACCAGACTCAGCATTTGGGGATTTTTTTTTATTTATTTTATTTTACTATGTATGTTAAAAAAGTAACCAAGAAATCTAGCATTTTCACCCTCACCGCCGAGTCTTAAACTAAGCTGAGGTTTCCGGTTTATGGTGATGGGAGCAGGTTGCTGTAAAGTGATCAGTACAGCATTACAGTGACACCAGTAGATAGAGAAGATAATAGCAGCTCCCTGTGGGATGACTTCTTCACAGATCACAGAATAGGTTTTGTAATGTTTCACAATTATCTCAAGGGGACAGGTCCTGTCTATTGTAATCTATGTCCATGATAGTTGCTGTAAGGCATGTCACTAAATGCTGTTAAAAACAACTCAGGCAAGATGGCAGCTCCTGATTGGTAAAAGAAAATTGAGGCTCTTTAAAGAATAATAGTAAAGGGAACAAGTCACACTGAATGCATACTGATGGCTGCTTATTCTATAGTGGGTGGTCTGAATCTGCTACTGTCTCAATATGCATACACTCATATAGGGAAGGCTGAGTGAGACCAACCACTGATCTCCCAATTCCACATCAGAGAGTCAATGCCGGAACCTTGTCAAGGTTTACAGCCACGTGACACATAAGCAACCCTTTTTACGTTGTTAGTGGCTAAAATGCATCCCATTGTGGGGCGCTTTACTGCATCACCCTATATTATTCACATTAATGGTAGAAGTTTAACAAAAAAATATATTAGGATTCAGCAAAATGTTTAGTAGCCCCTTAAAAAATGTTCCTTTGGCTTGGGGGACAAGTGACCTCCAATTCTCTATCAGTGGTGTCCCAGTGGTCAGACCCTCACTAGTTATTCCCAATCCTGTAGAAAGGGAACATCATCATTAAGACTAGATCTCTTTCATAATATATCAGTCTGTCTTCAGATACATCCTGACTTATAATGGGGCCCTGCTAGTATTTTTGAGGGCAAGAATAGTGCTGTACTGAACAAAGCATAAAGAACATAGTAAAGTAGATCTCTGTATGTGTAACACTCTGGGAATCCATCAGTTCACAGCCTCACCATTGAGTCATAAGGTGTGTTCACCCAACTCAATGCATGTGTATACATATAAAAGAGAATAGTCAGAATAATATATGATTAGATAGATGGGAAGTGTACCTGCACAGCTGCCGCCCTTCTCTCCAACCGATGAGGAGGAAATGTGTGAAGATTGATGTCCACCAGTTTCGGCCATGTTGCTGCCAATCACTGCATATAGATAACACGTGGGTGTTTGAGATTGTAGGAGCATATATCAGTAACTACAACATATATACAACAAGGAGGGAGCGGCTAACATATTATATCAAAGAGGTAGTAAGGCAAGCGATATTAATAACCCAGTCTGTCAATTCTAGTCTTAAGCAAACTACATGGCCCTTATCATAGCCAAACATAGAGCGCACTATTCAAGGGCTTTCTCAATGAAACCTAAGCAGGCTTCACATGGGCATAATGGGGACACGTAACACAGTCCTGAGCTGATGGCCTAAAGTGACAGCTGTCAGTTTGGGTCACCATCCCCATGGTCGGACAGGCGTAACATAATCTGGCCACAAGAACGATCAATTGCATAACGTCCAGCAAGTTTTGTGTACGAGTCCTATTGATCAGAATAGGAAACCCGCTGCCTCGACATTTCACCCGCCCAGTGTGCTGCTGCATCTCTCCATGCCTGAAGACTGTGTGGGACATGATTAGGGAAGTCCGTCAGCTGATTTTTCTGATGAGAGATGCAGACAGTGGCACAAAGAGCATAAGGCAAAAATCACACTGGGGGATGGGTTTAGGAGAACTTTTAAAATCATTCATTTCTTCCTGGCTCCAGATATCAGGTAGGACTGAATTTGTGGCTTTATCATCTATCCACTAAAGATGATGATATGTCCAGTTTGGTATGAACTAGAACCATTGGCATTAGAATCCTGCTGTCTTCAAGTTCTGTGGGGAAGGTGGAGACGGCCCGAGTCCCACCTGGAAAACAGGGTCATAGGCTGTATTCTTGTTTTTCATGTGGGACTCGGGCTGTCTTCACCTTCCCCATAGAACGGGAAGACAAAAGGATTCAAATGCCGATAACCTTGTCCCCGGTTTGCTCATCTCTACTACCCACTCATATCACAAAGCACAGCTGAAAGTACTTTTATATTGATGACCTATCCTCTCCCATTAGACCATTGGGAGACCATGTCAATCAGCTGTCTAAAGAGGCTTCATACCCTACCAGACACAGCTCCATACCAAGGACAGTGGCTGTGCCTGGTACTGCAGTTCACCCCATTGATCCAAGTGCAGAACAATCTGATAATAGTCTAATGGTGCATTCACACAGAGATTTATCTGACAGATCTTTAAAGCCAAAGCCAGGAACAGACTATAAACAGGGAACAGGTCATAAACATAAGACTGGGATTTCTCCTCTTTTCAAATCCATTCCTGGCTTTGGCTTTCAAATTCTGTCGGATAAATCTCTCTTTGTAAACGCACCCTAAGGCAGGTCTTCATCCTTTGTCTCCCCAGCTGTTGTCAAACTATATCTCCCAGCATTCCCTTTCAGTTAAGGGCTGTTTAAGCATATTGGGGGTTGTAGTTCAGCAACAGCTGGTCTAAGGACAGGCCACCAACATAAAAGCATACAGCATTCAACCATTCTAATACCCAGATGTCAAACGCAGGCCCTCCAGATGTTACAAAACTACAATTCCCATCATGCCTTTAGCAGCTAAAGCTTTGGCGGTCTAAGCATGATGGGAAGTGTAGGTTTGCGACAGCTGGAGAGCCTGAGTTTGACAATCTAATATATCTCTATGTTGTATGGAGGTGTCACCCATGGGCCCCTATGTAACAGAGGAAGACTCCTCTAATAAATGACAGCTGGTCTCCACCTCAATACAACAGCAGCAGCAGCAGCAGCCACCCATCTACATGGAGCGGAGGAAGCCATAATGGATGACAGACAGGGAGTCTATAGATACAGGGAGCACAAGGCTGGTACCAGTATACAGCCAATAGGGATGACTAACATGGCAGCTGCTCCAGGTACAGGGGCCTCTCTACAGCTCAGCATGTGCAATCATTGCCGGGGATTGCAGCATAGGACCCATATATATATATATATATATATATATATATATATATATATATATATATATATACACACCCTATATACAGCCCAGCCATATACAATACCCCCCACCGCCCCGACACAGCGCAGCCATCATGGCACACCTATGCCTGACAATGCGGGGGGATAGGAGACTATAAAGCGTGCACATTCACACTACACAGATAACGCATCACTACCCGCCCGCCCCATTCATACAGCACACAGCGCGGCAGCGGCATGCAGACAGTAAATAGACAATATATACGTGCGTATTCCCGTCCTTCTCCTATCACCGAGCAAACAGGCGCGACACCGACACAATGACGCAGCGAACGGGCGACGTTAGCGGAGGGCGGGGTTATTCCTGGAGGAGGCGGCGTCACCGAGGCAGCAGAAATTATAACATTCAGGGCGTCGTCCTAAGGGTTAAGGGCGGACTCCCCTACTGAGCATGCGCACTCTCTCTAGTCGCAGGTTCCGCCCTTGTATTGAATAACTTTATTAGTTAATAGGACAACGTGCACATTCATTTGTTTTCGCAATAAAAACTGTGGGGGAGATTTATGAAAGGGTGTAAATATACACCTGGTGTAAACTTCCCACAGCAACCAATCCCAGCTCAGCTTTTATTCTACCGGAGCTGAAAGCTGAGCTGTGATTGGTTGCTGTGGTCAGTTTACACCAGGTGTATATTTACACCCTTTCATAAATCTCCCTTTATATTCCTATAACATAAGGTTACGTAAAAAAAAAACCCAGACGTGAGGTCTATTTACTGTTTATAGTTTGTATTAGAAATCACAGCCGTGGAAACCCTTTCGTGTTACGTATCCTAGAGTAAGCTAAAGCGTCTATTTTCTTCATAAAAAGAATTGATGTAGGAAACACACTGTTGTTTTAATAAAGATGTGATGTTCAAAGCATTCGCTAAGTCACTCGGGAGTTGTAGTCAAAATGAACGTTTTCTAGTGAGTAAGAACGCCTTAGTGGAACTACGTTTCCCATCAGGCCGCTGTGTGTTTCGTTTGCTCCGCCTTGTGCTTCTCCCGTCGAAAGTATCCCGGAAAGCATCAGGTTGGTTGTCAGTGCGAGAAGTGGTTTTCGCTTCCCGCTAGATATTGCTGTTACATGGTGTCTGTGTTGTGTAAGGATTTATGAGGTAACTATAGAAGTCCCCATGTCTGCGGAGATAGCGGAAGTTCTGTGACTCGTGTCCTGAGAGGGGAGCAGGCTTCGCTCCTTACTCAGGACTGGGGAGTACACTTGTGTGTGTGACAGCGGCAGTAGCTCAGGACAGGCAGAGTTTGTTTTTTTTTGCGGTTGCCTATAACAACCAATCAGAAGCCAGCTCTCACTTCCGTATGCAGGCTAGAGAATGTAAGACACGCTCTGATTGGTTACCAGGGTCAGCTGCTCCTCTCTGACTTCCTGATGAGGAGAATGTGTGTGACTACTGGTGATCTGTCACAGACTGCAGCCACTAGGACTCATGACACACAAATCAGGACACTGTGGACACTTTATGGCTAGGCCCTATAATGGTAATCATTGACCCTCAAGCAGTGGCAGTCTATTAGTTCCAAGTCCCCCAATACCCTGGGAATGGCTGGTATGGTGGCTACACAACCAATCATACGCACATGAAAGGCCGCTAACCAAACAGGTTACACCAGAAGGTGAACACAGAAATCAGTAGAATAAGGAACAGCAGGGGGCGCCACCACTCACATTAATGTATGAAATCAGATTTTTTTTACCCAATTGCTGTGGATGATATACAGTATTTGGTTTCATACATAATGTTGGACTATACACACCCTGGTTTTTTTGTGTGGGATAACCCCTTTAAAGGGGTTATCCAGCGAAAATCTTTTTCTTTCTACAGCAGGGATGGGGAAAGTTTGGCCCTCCAGCTGTTGCAAAACTACAATTCCCATCATACCTTGACAGCTAAAGCTGCCGATAGTTTCCCTTTAATCCAGAAATTCAGTTCTCCATGGATACAAACACAATGAGACCATAATGCGCCTGTACCCTATTGAATAAGAACAGGGGTCGCATGTATTATAATTTCATTACGTGTTTGTAACCGTGGAGACCTGAAGTTCCGGATTTAAGCTATTTGCACGGAACTGTGACGGATAACTTGCCGCGGATTCCGTCACTCGTCCCGCCGTTCTGCCGTCCACCCAGAGAATGAACATAGAATGGAGTCTAAGGGATGGATGGAAAATTAAACAGGCATGAGCTGCAGAATCCGCAAGTTATCTGCAAGAATTCCTTAGTGTGCCCGTACACTTAGAGGGGAAATCTCCGCTGATATGGCAGCGCCAATGCTACCTGGTACACTTTAAAAGCTTATTCTGAGCTGCCGAGAATTTGTGTTGGCACCGCTGTGTCCCCTCTTACTTCTTGGTTTGGCACAGAGGAGCGAGAATAGGACGCAGCTATTTACTTCTCTACTCCTGCATGTAGGTAAAAAAATGCCCATAGGATTCCACTGTCCGATCCAAAGAGTCTCCTTTTCTCTTATGAAGTTTACAAGGCATGTTGCGGTGGGATTGTTTATATCTACGATCCCAATGGAGTTTGATCGGCCACATTGTGGATGAATTTTATCTGTAACGTGTGAAAGAGATTTCTGGAAATCTCATTCACAACACAATGCAGCCATAGTTCAGTGTATTATGGCTGTAGGTCCTGGTCTGACTGCAGGTCTGATCACCCTAATCTGGCACAAAAATGGATCAGCGACCACATTATATATAGCAAAAAAAAAAGTTTTCGTTGCAATCCATTTTATTTTACTTTTTTAGAGTATAAGTCAATGAAAGATGGATTTTGCTATATAACATACAGCAGCATATATTATTGTATACATTTCTTTTCCTTTCAGGTATTTAAATCAATTGTGTTAAACGGAGAAAAAATGCAGTGTTAACCCAGCCTTAGAATAACATTCTAAGAGGGAATAAAAGGAACATTGTGTGCAACCGTCTGAATTGAGACGCACTGGGTTATGCTGCGTTTACACGGAACGATTATCGTGTGAATTTGCACGATAACGATCGTATTTGAACGATAATCGTACATGTAAACGCAGCGAACGATCAAAAAATTCACAGATCGTTCCGTGTAAACAGTCGTTCACTGATTTAACCTATGTGCAAGATAGGCTTAAGCGATCGCTTATCATTCCGTGTAAACGCAGCATTAGGGGGATACATGCTTCACCTTAGAATGCCCCTTTAACTACAGTCAGTGTAAAGTATACTGAAGTCTCTGGTTATCTCCTGCAGACACGTTGTCTTATCAGTGTCTTCAGTACAATGACAAAACCTTCCACCTTATCCAGGCTAAACTGCAGCTGAATATACCATATGCTGTGGCAAAGGCTGGATCAAGGTAGATGATAACCTACAAAATACATTTTATTATCTATGGCGAGTTGTTATTCTGCAGCTACTACATGCAGGAGAATGCGGCTGGAGTGCAGTTTAGGTGATGCATAGAGATGGTGTACACAGGTAACATGCAGGAGAATGCGCTGGAGTGCAGGGTAGGTGACGCCACAGTTCTGCATAGAGATTGTATACACAGGTAACATGCAGGAGAATGCGGCTGGAGTGCAGGGTAGGTGACGCCACAGTTCTGCATAGAGATGGTGTACACAGGTAACATGCAGGAGAATGCGGCTGGAGTGCAGGGTAGGTGACGCCACAGTTCTGCATAGAGATTGTGTACACAGGTAACATGCAGGAGAATGCGGCTGGAGTGCAGGGTAGGTGACGCCACAGTTCTGCATAGAGATGGTGTACACAGGTAACATGCAGGAGAATGCGGCTGGAGTGCAGGGTAGGTGATGCCACAGTTCTGCATAGAGATGGTGTACACAGGTAACATGCAGGAGAATGCGGCTGGAGTGCAGGGTAGGTGACGCCACAGTTCTGCATAGAGATGGTGTACACAGGTAACATGCAGGAGAATGCGGCTGGAGTGCAGGGTAGGTGATGCCACAGTTCTGCATAGAGATGGTGTACACAGGTAACATGCAGGAGAATGCGTCTGGAGTGCAGGGTAGGTGACGCCACAGTTCTGCATAGAGATGGTGTACACAGGTAACAGCCACTAGTGGCATCCTGCTCTGTAGAGGTCATTTGTCAGGACAGGAATCCATGCCGTACCTGTTTATCCTGGCATCAGTAATACTAAGAACAGGTTTGCCTGGGAGATGTAGGTGTGCGGCAGTCGGGTATGTGTCATTGACATAATTGCAGTGTTACTATTTCCATTTCAGTCTGTGGGTGTATAGTAGTCTGGTACAGTATATGTGTCACACACATGGCATGGGCATAAGGCAGAGGACCTGTGCTGGTTATTAGATTGTGTGGCTGGTTCTGGATAGTCCTCATGTATGGGTACAGACACGTAACACTATATGTCAGTCAGCATTATAGCTGGTTACTCGGAGTGCAGACAGTCCTTGTCTGGCAGGAGCAGGCACTGACCAGAGAACAGAAATCATATTGGGTACATTATATGTATACTTTATTGTTGAAGGACTGCGGGCTAGGTTGTAATTTACTTCTATAAAAAAAAAACTCAAGTCTTCCCATACTTATTAGCTGCTTTATGTTCTGCAGGAAATATTGTTTTATTTTCCGTCTGACTGCTCCCTGCTGACTCTGTCTTGGTTTTCTATGAATCTCCATAGAAAACTTCTCCTTCTCTGGACAGTTCCTGTCTCGGCCAGAGATGTCAGCAGAGAGCACAGTGTCAGACTGAAAATAAAACAATATTTCCTGCAGGACATACAGCAGCTAATAAGTATGGGAAGAGATTTTTTAATAGAAGTAAATTACAAATCTATATAACTTACTGACACCAGTTGATTTGAAAGAAAAACATTTTCGCTGGACAACCCCTTTAAGCATTGTAGAGGGTTAAAGTGTAAGTCTTCCTAGAGTAAGGGCCCTTTTACAGGCACTGAGAGGCCATCATTGATGACTCGTCTGCAGAGCTTTTATAGGGCTCAATCGATCATGCTGGAGGGCCGCACAGACGAATCATTTGTGCGGCCAATAGTGATTATTTATATGGTTGATCGGACAACAAAAGGGCATAGATCACCAGCCCTTTTACATGGGCCGGATAGCCTAGAATTTTGTTGTGTGTCAACCTAGCCCAAGGATCCAAGTGACTTTGACAAGGGCGATCTGTGATGATAGATGACAGGGTGAGAGCATCTCCAAAACAGCAGGTCTTGTGGGTTATTCCTGGTATACACTGGTTAGTACCGAAAAGTAATGAAGGACACAGAAAAGCTAATAAAGCACAAATTTCTGAGAATGTTTAAGGGCTTATAACCTATGTACAGGATAGGGGTAATTAGCTGATGTGCTGGGACGCCTGTCAATCATAACATGGGGCGCCCCTTGTGCTCCTTAGTGAATAGGGGTCCCAGCAGTCAGGCCCCAAGTAATCAATTAGTTATCCTCTATCCTCTGGATAGAACATACATTTTAGCCTTGGAAAACCCATTTAAAGAGGTTATTCTACTCATTGATAGACTTCCCCCAATGCAGATAAAATACCGTGCGTTCGGCATTGTTGAACTGCAGCGATGATGTGCCCGTATATCCATGTCACTATGACAGCCAGTCGCTGGTCCTGTGCTGTATACTGCTGGCGCCAGAATTACAAGGAGTGGAATCATTTGCAGCTTTTCAACAATAAATTGGGCCATATATTAACATCCAGGAAATAATGTGAAGAAGAGATCTATAGATTGTTTGTAAGAATATTAGTACAGTGTGCAGCTTCAGCAATCTGTAGCCTGGTCTGTGCATTTCTAGATGAAATATAATGTCGGAGATTAGATGTGAGGAATGGGCTTACCGGCATGACCTCCAAATCTGTCTGCCAACTCACAAGTGCAAAGTCACATGACTGGTAATACCATGGTGAAAGTGAGTATTGTAGATTGTTCCCAGAAAACTTACACTGGTCAGTAATCTCTACAATTCCAAATACAGTGGTACCTCAGTTTAGGAGTAACTTGGATTAAGAGCGTTTTGCTAGAAGAGCTCAAAGTTTTTCAAAATTGTAACTTGGTTTAAGAGCACTGCTTTGGTTTAAGAGCTCCCTGTACTGCGTGGGAGCGGGAGTAGAGGAGGGGCATGGTCTGCATAGCGTGGTCTACAGCCCTGTACTCTGACCCAGGAAGTTTCCCTCACCATCCAAAACATGGCAGCTCCACTTCAGGCTGGGGCTTACATCAGGGGACAGGACTGTGGAGGTAATCTCTTCATAGCTGTAACCCCTCTCTCCCCTGCCTGCACTCACACTCAGCTATACACACTGGTGCTATAATGTGCCTGCACTCACACTCAGCTTTACACACTGCTGTATATAAAGTTTCTGTCTCTTCAGAATAATGTGCACAGAATAGCTCAATGGTATAGAATTGATATGCTTTTTTTTTTTTTTATATATTTGTATAGCGCACACAGATTCCGAAGAGGAAGATACTTAGGTGGACCTTTTTTGCTAGACTCATGATAGTGAGACAATGGATGGCACCCTCCCCTCCTTCCTTTCAAGGTTGGGTTAGTTTTGTTAAGAATTATGAAAGGTGGTTTAAGGGTATATTCACACGGGCGGGCTCGCAGCGAGATTCTCGCTGCGAGCCCGGCAGGTCCTGGCAGTTCCCATACACTACATATTTGCTGCGGTCTAAACGACCGCAGCGAGTATGTAATTATACCGCCCTTAACCCCTTCTGCTCCCCCGCTGTGTATATACTTTACCTGTCCTCGCTGCACGGGTCCGGCGTCTTGCTCTCCTGTCCGGCCAATCAGTGTGTTGCCACTGATTGGCCGGGCGGGAAAGCAGGACGCCGGACCCGTGCAGCGAGGACAGGTAAAGTATATACACAGCGGGGGAGCAGAAGGGGTTCAGGGCGGTATAATTACATACTCGCTGCGGTCGTTTAGACCGCAGCAAGTATGTAGTGTATGGGAACTGCCGGGCTTGCAGCGAGAATCTCGCTGCGAGCCCGTCCGTGTGAATATACCCTAATGGTGGGGAGAATTGAATTGAGGGGGTTATTTATGTAGGTACATTCAGGGTTATATATGTGTGGGAAATGGTATTTGTACAGTTTTATATGTATGTATCTCTTTCTGCGTTTAGTTGCCAACTCAGGAGGAGGGGGGGGGAGGGGAAGACGATTATTTAAGGTACATTTCTACACTTTTATATTTATAATGATTTATATGTGTAAAAAAAAAAAAGTTTCTGTCTCTATCCTCCTGCGCAGCTCTGTGATTCTCACTTCCTAATTGGTCCATGCTGAACACCCCCCCCCTCCCCCATTGCTGTCATGTGACCACACAGACCTCTGACAGCAGCCCTGCTTCTCTATTCTAGCTTGTACTATGCTACTGCATTATGGGGATCTCCATTCTATATCTACAAACTGCTGCTGTTTCTTCAGGTTTATGCACTTACTATACATTATACTCCACATATTGATTGCTATACTGTACAGAAACTTTTATTTAGAATAAAAATCATTATTTTGGGGGTGTGAAACCAATTGTCTACATATCAGTGATTTCTTATGGGAAAATTTGCTTTGGTGTAAGAGTAGATTTGGATTACAAAGACAGTCCTGGAACGAATTATGCTTGTAATCCTAGGCACCACTGTATTGAGAAGTATTAATACATTAAAAAGAAAAACTAGTATTATCACTATCTTGTGTTGCCATAGAAACCACCATCACTGCAACTTCTTTATTGTGTATATTTGCTCCTACCTGCATAGACCATACTCTGCGTAGGAGATATTCCAGGTACTGCAGCTGTCTCCTGCGATACAGCTGTAATACTTCTTAACTACTATGATATGTATGACAGACATGGGCACATAGCTGATGCCATCAAACAGATGATACCTGTCTCTCAGGTGCATTTACACAGAAAGATTTATCTGACAGATCTTTAAAGCCAAAGCCAGGAACAGACTATAAGCAGGGACCAGGTCATAAAGGAAAGACTGAGATTTCTCCTCTTTTCAAATCCATTCCTGGCTTTTGCGTCAAAAATCTGTCAGATAAATCTGTCTGTGTAAACGCACCATTAGCTGATGGCTGTTGTAAAATCATGTTTTTCCTCTAAGCTCTGGAGTAGTTGAGGCTGCAGTATGCATGCCTTCTCCGTTCCCCATCCCTCCTTGCTCTGCGTGTTCATTCCAGAGGGCTTGGCTTTCAGCACTGACCTTTGTACATCAATCATGAATGTCAGGAAGAGAGAAGGCATGCATACTGCAGCTCAGCACAGTGTCTATGAATTGGGCTTGGAAGAAAAACATAATTTTATAACTTTGCAAAGAACCATCAGCTAATTATCACTCAGGAATTATTTGTTTTATCTTCCTATTAGCTATCTGCCTCTGTCTGCAGCTCTGAGCAAGGTATAGGGCTGATATATTCCCTTTGGGATGGTTTTGCAGGTAGGTTCCACTGAAGAAAATGGAGCTGAACTGTAATACCACACACAACTTGAGGACAGGGGTGGTGGTGTTTTTGCAGGAAAGTAGCTGTGTTTTTTTTCTTCTAACCCTGGATGACTACTTTAAAAGGGTTTTCTGTCCAACATTGATTAATGGTCTATCCTTAAGGCCGTATTACAGCAAGGGATTATTAGCCGATAATTGCTTGGTGTAATAGCTAGTGTTAAAATGCAACCATTAGCTGTCATGCACATTATCGTCTGATCTTTGTCTTTCAACATGTTGAAAAAGACAATAACGACAGCGCACTGGCCGTCGCTCTGTGTAATAGGAGCGGTGGCAGCAGACCTCCGCTATCTCCTATGGGCTCCCCAAACAATCGCTGTCAGCGTGTAATAGCGCCGACAGCGAGTGGAAAATGCACAGCAATGCAAAATGCTGATCTGACAGGTTGAAGATCGCTTGCTCCTCCAGATCAGCCCTTTAGGGTGTGTTTACACTGATAGATTTATCTGACAGATTATTGAAGCCAAAGCCAGGAACTGCCTACAAACAGGTCATAAAGGACTGAGATTTCCTCTTTTCAAATCCAATCTGTCAGATAATCAGTGTAAACACACCAGTAGGGATAAGGCATCAGTAGCTGGTCAGTGGGACATCAGCACTGACCAGGGGTGCTGACAGTCAGCCACTCTGCAGGGCTGCCATGGCTAGATCTATACTCTGACTGGAAGCAGTTTGCTCTGTTTACTGCGTAGTGGCCGTGCCTAGTCACTGCGTAGTGGCCGTGCCTAGTCACTGCGTAGTGGCGGTGCCTAGTCACTGCGTAGTGGCGGTGCCTAGTCACTGCGTAGTGGCGGTGCCTAGTCACTGCGTAGTGGCGGTGCCTAGTCACTGCGTAGTGGCGGTGCCTAGTCACTGCGTAGTGGCGGTGCCTAGTCACTGCGTAGTGGCGGTGCCTAGTCACTGCGTAGTGGCGGTGCCTAGTCACTGCGTAGTGGCCGTGCCTAGTCACTGCGTAGTGGCCGTGCCTAGTCACTGCGTAGTGGCCGTGCGTAGTGGCCGTGCCTAGTCACTGCGTAGTGGCCGTGCCTAGTCACTGCGTAGTGGCCGTGCCTAGTCACTGCGTAGTGGCCGTGCCTAGTTACTGCACCTTAACTATAACTTGCTGACAGATTGACCTCTGCTTCCATCAGTATTCCTATAATTAATTCCACTGTAGAATTGTGAGGATAATAGTCTCCTATAGTAGTACAGTAGCTTGTCTCTCCCTTTTGCGGTCCTGTAGATTAGATGATACCTTCCTACATTCCGAAGTAATAAACATAAAATACCAGTCAGATGACACCCACATTGGGTGCGGCTTTGTGTGTGTCAGGTCCTAAAAACTGGGCTGCTTGTTGACTTGCTGCTCCTGACCCATCAGAGATCCATTGTATTCCCTCTTGTTTCTCTTTATCTGTTTTTCGGCATGATCCCCCCTCCCTGCTGCCTTAGAGCTCTGTGTCATCTCGCTCTTCATGCCAGTTTAGGGCTATAATAAGGAATGTATATACTGTACAGTATAGCTCTGTGAGTCATAGCTGTTGGCCCAGGACGTTTCCTCTGCCGGGTGTGGGCCTCTCCTCTGCTGCTATTGCTGCTCCCGCACTCGTAAGCTTTAGACTTTTTACTTCTCTGCTTGTCGTCTCATTGCCGTTCTGCCTTGAAGCTATATTTCATCTATTTTCTTATGTTTAAGTCAGGCTACTGTAGTATAAAGAAGCTGCTGTATGATTGTATAATAAACCTCAAGACATGGATCATACGGTTTGCCTAGTTTAGAGAATTTTTTAGGGTTTGTCCCTAAGGGTATCTACTACTGCTTTCCATATTGCTGTGTTGTACGAGGATAGGTTTACCTTTGATCACATTCAGATTACTTTCAGTTATAATCTAATTTTTAGTAATTTTGGAAATACATTGCTATGATTGTATTACATGTACTGTGGCATGTTGTGTGGGGTTTGGCTTCCAGCACTTATTGTGCCTATAGGCCCCGTTCCCACTGAGCAAAACTAGCGGAATTCCGCGGCGGAGTTGTCCGCCGCGGAATGCCGTTAGCCTCCTGCTCATAATGGGAGTCTATTGGAGGCGCGCGCTCCTGCTCTGTCCGCGCTGAAGAATGAACATGTGCCTCCCATAGACTCCCATTATGAGCGGGAGGCTAACGCATTCCACGGCTGACTTGTCCGATTATTGAAGCCAAAGCCAGGAATGGATATGAAAAAAGTAGAAATCTCTATCTTTCCTTTATGACCTGTTCTCTGTTTATAGTCTGTTCCTGGCTGTGGCTTCAATAATCTGTCAAATAAATCTCTCTGTGTAAAGGCACCCTAAGCCTTGTACATCAATCATTAAGGGTAGGAGAGGGGGAGGCGTGCATACTGCTTCTCCGCACCTCCACTATTCAGACAATTGGTTCCACACCCCAAAAATAATGATTTATTATTCTGAATAACATGTAAAACAGATGAAACAAACATTCAGAAACAGCAGAATATGTGATATTATAAGTTACTGTACAGTAATAGAGAGGATGGGAAACACAAGGACTGACAGAGACTGCAGGGAGCATGAAGGAATGAGCCGGACAGATGTGGGCACATACATGCAGCACTCTCTGTCCGGGGAGAGAGGGGTAACAGCTATGTAAAAATTACCTCTACAGTCCTGTCCTCTGATGCAAGCCCCAGCCTGAAGTAGATCTGCTATGATTTGGAAGGTGAGGGAGACTTCCTGGGTCAGAGTACAGTGCTGTAGACCCCGCTATGCAGACCATGCCCCTCCTCCACTTGCGCTCCCACCCAGTACAGGGAGCTCTTAAACCAAAGCAATGCTTTTAAACCAAGTCACAATTTTTAAAAACTGTGAGCTCTTAAACCAAAACGCTCTTAAACCAAGGTACCACTGTATATTGATCACCCAAAGACAGAAAGTAAATGTTTTCATCATATATATGAAAATGTGTTTAAACCTATATAAAACTCTTGTCTTGTGTGTTTCTTCTATCTGTTCTTATTCCCAGACATGGCTCCATCAACTCCTGGCCCTGTCCAGGTAGTTCTAGTGCAGAAGGATGACCATTCATTCCAGCTGGACGAGGAGGCTCTCGCCTCGGTGCTTCTTCAGGATCACATTCGGGATCTGGATGTGGTTGTGGTTTCTGTGGCTGGCGCATTCCGTAAAGGGAAATCTTTCCTGCTCGACTTCATGCTGAGATACGTGTACAACCAGGTGACTCCTCACTTACTACATACAGTGCTCATATATAGTACATTTATCTTCCACAATTATTTCCAACTATTCATATATGGAAAAATCCTCAGAAACCATAGTTCTTATTACACACTGTTCTTTCCATTCACTTGGGTTTTGTTGTTTCTCGGCCTTTCCTTACTAATAAATAGAAAATAGGCAGAGAAAGACACAAGACAGGCAAAAGCCCCTTCCTTGCAGTGACAGAAGACATAAGGCCCTAATACACGGAACGATTCGGCCGATAATCTTCCTGTGTAATAGAAGCCAACGATCAGCAGGCATGAACGATGTCGGCTGATCGTTGCTGTCGTTTGTCTTTCAACATGCTACTATGATAGCAGTGATCTGCTGCCGTTGCACTGTGGAATAGGAGCAAGTGCAGGTGAGGCAGCTCCCCACGGCCTCACCTGCACTTACCCGCTCGCTGCCGCCGCCGGTGGTGGCGGCTGCGTGCTAGCTCTCGTTTGCTCCTCTATGTCGCCCCGTGTAATAGGGGCTATAATGACTGTGCATGTATTGGTCTCTAATACAGCCATGGTAGGATTTGTAGTTGTAGGTAGTATCTACAATAAATCATATCATGTCATTTTCATATACAGATTGCAATACTACTTGCTCTGATTTTCTGCATAACTTGGGACATTCCTCTAAGCCTCTTGTGGTGACAACAAACAGACCCTTACAGTCTTTGGTTTTATGTATTCTGCAGAAAGATGGTAGTTCTAAGAACTGGCTGGGGGAGGAGGATGAGCCTCTTACTGGATTTTCCTGGAAGGGGGGTTCTGAACCCGACACCACCGGTATCCAAATCTGGAGTGAGGTGTTCACCATGAAGAAACCGGATGGTAAGGAGGTGAGATATATTCATTCCATTAATAAAAAATTTATAAAAAAATACCTCTTGTGTCGATTGATGAAATATCTGTCATTAGCCATTTTTTGGAATACCCCTAGACTATGCTTCAAATATCTGATAGGTGGGGTCCCATTCATAGGACCTCCACCTCTAGGGATAATATGTAGTCCTATAATCCTAAGGCCATATTCACACAATGTAAGTTTAGTATTCATCACGGCTGTTGCTGATTAATACTAAACTTACATTATGCTGCAGTTAGAGGGAGTCCCGGACGGAGTGTATAAACATAGTATACACCAGCGCTTCTCAAACTTTTTCTACTGGAGCCTCACCCAACAGACCAAGGCAATGCTTGGGCCTCACCAGACTGACCAAGGGGGTGCCTGGGCCTCACTATCTGTGGTGAAAGTCCATTTAAACGCTGAAAATATTGCTAGGGCTACCTATCTCCCAAGCTCTATATGCTAATAAAGCAAGTACAAAAAAAATTAATAATGTTGCTAAAATGGAGATTTTTGAAAACAGCTAAAGGACTGTGCAGATCATAGTTACTTTTGTGAAAACTGGCTCCTCAGCTGGGCCTCACCAACAACTAGGGGGCACCTCACTGGTGAGGCCCGCCTCACAGTTTGAGAAGCAATGGTATACACTCCGGCCGGATCGCTAGCTGCCGTACAAAAAACTGACATGTAATGGCAATTCTAACAGGTCACACAATGGAGAGTGCAGCTCCAGCCACACTTTCCGTTGTGTGCGCCCACATCCTAAATCAACAGAAATGAAAATCATCCGGCCGGTACTGCACGACCTGGTCACAGAATGGCCGCTGTTTCATGATGTGTGAACATGGCCTAAATAGTGCAATAGAAGAAAGACATCTGATACAAAGATGAGACACCATCTACTTGATGAATATTAGAGCTGAGAGAATCTCGAGCATGTTCGGGTCAGTCTGAACCCAATCGTGCGCCATTTGATTTCTGGTGGCTGAAGAAGTTGGATGCAGCCCTAGAGAGTCCTGAAAAACATGGATACAGCCTATGGCTGGGTTCACACTACGTATATTTCAGTCAGTATATGTATATTTCAGTCAGTATATTTCAGTCAGTATTGCAACCAAAACCAGGAGTGGATTAAAAGCACAGAAAGGATCTGTTCACACAATGTTGAAATTGAGTGGATGGCCGCCATTTAATGGCAAATATTTGCTGTTATTTTAGAACAACGGCTGTTATATTGAAATAATGGCCGTTATTAACTGTTATATGGCGGCCATCCACTCAATTTCAACATTGTGTGAACAGAGCCTTCCTGTGTTTTTAATCCACTCCTGGTTTTGGTTGCAATACTGACTGAAATATACGTAGTGTGAACCCAGCCTATGGCTGTATCCGTGTTTTCCTGGCAGCCTCAGGGCTATATCCAACTCCTGCAGCCATCAGTAATCACATGCTGCACAGTTGGGTTCTGACTGACCCGTGCTTGCTTGTGATTCGCTTATCTCTAGTGGATATGTTCCAAATATCATACACCTTAAAGACTACTTATTAAGATGTTTTGTTCTCTTGTTTTTCAGGTTGCAGTGGTTCTGATGGACACACAAGGGGCATTTGACAGTCAGTCCACTGTGAAAGACTGTGCTACTATTTTTGCTCTGAGTACTATGACAAGTTCCATCCAGGTCAGTGAATATTTAAGTACCATTGTTTACATTTTTGCATTTCATTTTTGTTTGATATTCCAGTTCTTCTGTTCTTTTAATTTAATCTGCTCTTTGCAACGCTTAAAGTGTACCTGTTATTTGTAAATACTTTTGACATGTCAAAAATTTTGATCGGTCCAGGTCTGAGTGTTCAGACCTGTACCGATTGTGCTGCAGCGCGGTCCACTCCTACCTTCTTAGAAAAAAAAGAGTCTGTCTAATGTAAGTTTTTTTTCTCCTTACACAAAGCGGGGAAAGGATGCGCTGCAGCGCGGTCTTCTACCTACTCCTTCTCCTGATCAGTAAAAACAACAGGTACACTTAAAGCTGGCCTTACACATTAGATGTCAGCTGTACCGATCAATTTATAACTAGTCTTAAGGCCCTATTACACGAAACAATTATCGGCTGAGAATCGTCTTGTATAATAAAAGGCAACGATTAGCCGACATGAATGATGTCAGCTGATCAATGCAGTTGTAATATGGCAACGATCTGCTGCCATCACTCTGTGGAACAGGAGCGGCGGCAGCAGCAGACTGCTGCTATCTGCTATGGGCTGCATGGACGATGTAGCTATCACCTGGGCAGCCACCCCCCCGCAGCTCCCAGCGGCCCTCTCTGCCCCCACTCGCTGCCGACATGTTTAATAGGGGAGGCAGCAAGCAGGGAACAAGGTGCAAATGAGCGCTGACAGCGCTCGTTTGCTCCTCCAGTCGCCCTGTATAATAGGGGCTTTAGTATTTCTCCTGATTCTTCCCTGACAGCAGATTAAATATTACAGGAGTCAGGCAGCAGCTTATTTCCTATGTCTGTAATCAGAGTTCTTGCAGCTAGCATGCTTGGCTGAGCCAGTTGTAAATGTAAATAGGACAATTGGGTGACACACACAGTTTGGGCCAATTTTTATTTTGTGTGTATGGCCACTTAGTGTTTTTTTTTTTTTTTAAGCGAACCAATCACTACCAAAACACCCTCCTTGCCCTATGTACATTACCTTTTACCTAGGCATGTGGTGTTCCTTAGCACCAAACTAATAACTGTTGGGACCCAAATTAGCTGTAATAACGCCTCTCTGGGAACAATAGCGCTCAGGGATGGCCATTCTATGATATGCGGTAGGCTCCTACCCTGAGAATCACGCTCAGAGAAGCATGATTACAGCCAACTTGGGAACCCCTTCTGTTGTATAATTATTGTGTAATATTTTAAAAATACACCTAAAGCCTAAATGCCCATATAAACTATTAATACATACTGTTGCTATATTTATTTTCAGTTTTAAAAATTGCCTGTGAGCGAAACAGCCATGGCTCAATGATAATACATTTTAGGCGAAAAGCACATGTCTCCCCCCCCCCCCCCCCCACACACACACACATACACATACACAAGAAAAGAAAAAGAAACGGGAATGAAGCTGTCAGTACTGTTGCGTCAATCCTAAGAAATGCTATTCAGTCAAATTGTGTCTGCATCTTCCTTTCAGTTAAAAAGGCTTGGCCTAGGGTGCCATATCCTAAATCTAGTATGCGTCCTGCCTCTGCCAGTCCCGGTGCATTATCAGTTGCCTTATAAATAATACAACAGTGCTTAAGCTTGATATCTGTTTTGGGAAGAAAACTTCTTTAACAAATTAACATTAACATTTGAAGTATTCAGAAATAACTGTGATGTCTTGGTGAATGTTTCTGCGCCTCTTCATTCCACGCTAGGTAACATGCAATACCTTTGCTATATGCTGTTAGTGCTCTATTGATGTAGGGCTGTGAATACCTTGATGCAGGACAGTATGCTAATGTTTGATCTTCGATTTGGCCCAGCTCTACAGACTGCGTGTGTATTTCATGTTACGTGTCATCATCTCTTTATCATATACAGATTTACAACTTGTCCCAGAACATACAAGAGGATGACCTCCAACAACTTCAGGTAGGGCATGGAAATTGCTTACGTTATTCTACATAGCTTTGTTATGTCTATGTCTTTGTTATTGGACTGACATAAAGAATTGTGAATGTGAATTGCATCTGATTCACTTTAACACATGCAGATTTTGCTTTGGTTTAATGGCAGAATCCATAGTGGAGATATTTTTACACCTATTTGCACACAACCACTGTAAACCATTACCTGCTCTTGAAAAGTACATTGCACGTCTATAGCTCATATAGCCAAAGCACCAGCATCTATTTTACTATATTAGCTTCCTCTTACCTATTGCTTTGTGTTACATGGAATTGTTTTGTGGCAATTAGTGCGCTTGCAGTACTTGGGGGATACAATTGGTATTTCCTGTCAGGCTTTTTATGTAGTTCAGTGGATTATATGTCCAAAGGTAGCATGAAATGATGTTGGATGTCACTCTGATGATATGGTTCCTGAGGATAACATCAAGCTGCTTGTGCCATTTCCGTTCTTAGGGACGAGATTAAATTTCTACATTGAGGGCCGGCCTTTAGTTTTTTTGCACATGAATGTTTTTGCACGTCTGGTGTAGTTTCAGTACTAGCTATCTTTTATCTCTGATGTTATAGTGTTCAGCTTTAGAACTGCTTTATTCTCTTTTTTTTAGATGTTTTTTAGGCATTGGTTCTGTTTGTCTCCAACTATACAATTCTGATTGATCAAACTTCATTTGCCTCTTTGTCCTTTTTACATTTCTGTATTGTCCTCTTCTCTCTGAATCCTTGAAGTGACTTGAAGAGCTCATGCTGGGTTCTGAGAAGTTGCGTGGAAGGTATAATAGTTCTTGCATGTAGTTTTTGGACCCTGTAAGTTGGCCACATACATTAGATAAAAGTTGGCCTAACCTGCTGATAATGGTGGAATCAGCACATGATATGATGTGTATGGGGCACAAGTTGAAATTTGTTCTTCCCTATAAAGACTAGGATATGCTTACTAAACATACATGCTTAGCCGGGTAAAGTGTGCATGTTCATGGATGGGTAAGGGGAGAGC
Organism: Dendropsophus ebraccatus; assembly: GCF_027789765.1. Classification (NCBI taxonomy): domain Eukaryota; kingdom Metazoa; phylum Chordata; class Amphibia; order Anura; family Hylidae; genus Dendropsophus; species Dendropsophus ebraccatus. The sequence goes on along the minus strand of NC_091457.1, from coordinate 37,101,049 downwards.
TGTCAAACAGACAAGTGTTTGGCCAACTAATATCTCATGTATGATTGGTTTAGCATTTAAAGGGAGTTGATCGCCTATTTTAGAATACAATAAAGAAGAATTGACCATGATTCTTCTTTGTCAAGCACTTTGTGACCCGTATTCTTGACCAGCAGACTTCCCCAGACAACCCACTGATTGACAGCTCTCTTCCTATCCTATACATGGGTCTCCAAAATGCGGCCCTCCAGCTGTTGCAAAACTACATTTCCTATCATGCCTGGACAGCCAAATCCAAAGCTTTAGCTGTCCAGGCATGATGGGAGTTGTAGTTTCGCAACAGCTGGAGGGCCGCAGTTTGAAGACCCATGGTCTAAAAGCTGCCAGTCAGCAATGGGTGAACAAGGGGAGTAGTGGCTCATGAATATAGAGGGTTCAGAGCATGCGCATATTATTGAGAGGACTCCTGACGCACACACTTGATCCCAGCACACTTTGTGTCCCAGCTTATAAACCTTGATTTTATAAAGTCCTGCAGGACAACAGAGTAGCATAAATCTGATGTAAGATTCCCTTTAAAGCCCGTTGGCACGTCTCACCCCATGCATTGCACTAGAGAAAGTGCTGTCTATTAAATCAAGTACTTTAAGTAACCATGTAGAATATACTGTCCACTCGGTATATTCTTCCTGAGTAATGTGTTTACAATGGCAAGATCAGTCAAGACCAATGGTAAAAGTTCATCTAATCTTCAAAGGCTATGGACATGTTTCAATTTATTTTTTTTATTCTTGCTTTGTACTTATTACAGTACCCAAAGCTTTTTGTTGTCAGCCCTCCTGGCCTCTTCTAAGGGAACATACTGTGTTCAGGACATTTCCTGCATGTATATATTTGCTTGCATTTGAGTCATGCAAAGTAAAAGTATATGTGCAGCAAATGGCCTGAGCATAGTCCTTGTGAATGGGGCTGCTGCCTATACGCTGTGGTATACATCGGCAGATACAAATATATACCCCCGAATGTAATAGGAAAAAGTGATATGAACAGTCTCTAAGCTGAATTATAACCACATAAAAAGTAACCTTTTGATCTATTTATAAATCATCATCTATTAATCATTCAATTAAGTTCTGAAGGGGATAGATAAGGATACTGACTGATAAAGTACTGTGCAGGAGGCTGTAGAAAAGAAACTAAGACACTAGAACTCCGGGCGGGGGTGATTTTTGGCAGAGTGCTGGGGAAGGGGAGAATAAAAGAAGTAAGATGCTCTCACCTCCCTTGCTTCAGTGGGGCACCCCTGCAAAACAACATCCTGCAATCTTCTCTCACCAAGTACCCAAACTGTAGCACTGACCTTTCTGACCTCTGAATTTAGCGTTTTATGTGCCCAGACAGTACATCTGCTTGTCTGCTCTTCCTGCTCACTCATCCCCCTTCGACCCCTTACCCTCCATAGGTTATAATGAACTCCGCAAATCTGTCTTCACTTTGCTCCTCTGGAATGAAGACGGCTTTGCCTGATAATGAACAGATAAGAATTGAGGGGGGGCTGGAAAAGAGCTTCTTGAGAAAAGAGGCAAAAAGAGGATTGTTTTGCCTAATAAAACCTGTTACAGAGTTTCATAAAATGGCTTGTACTATTGATTTCTGCAAAAAAAAAATTGTAAATGACAGTTACACTTTAAATCTTTTCCAGTATTCACACCGGCCGAATACAGCCACACAGTATCACAGCAGTATTAGTAACTAATAAGACTGGCAGGAGGAGCTTGCAGCACTTGTCTTGTCCTGTCCTGTCCAGGGAGATTTTCCTATATTCACTTAGAAAAAGGTTCTCAGATTGAGCCAATGTAGTACTTGTACCCGCTGGAACAAAAATATAATATGTCTTTTTATTTTTAGCTCTTTACTGAATATGGACGCTTGGCTATGGATGAGATCTTTTTGAAGCCATTTCAAGTGAGTCACTATGTAATCTTTACCATAGAAAATAAAGGTGCTCTGTGCTAATGGTCTGTGGTTTTTCATGTATTTGGCTGTGAGCCCCCCCACCCCTCAGAACTAACAGTGGCAAATCCCAAGTGGTCCTCTACAACAAACAGTGTTCCTTTACCATAATGTTTTCTCACTAGAACCAAGGAACAAAGCTTCCAGAACTGGAGAAGGAAATACTGGATCTAACATTTAGATAAAGACACAATAGCGCCATTGAAGGAAAAATAAATATGTCCATCAAGTTCAACCAGTGCTATAATTACCGTAATTAAAGCGAATGTACCAACGATACATCACTTTTCTCATATTTACGTGGATAGACTGGCTTTGGCGCTGGCCCAGTTCCTACATACGGTTCTGGTCTGTTTCCAGGCACCTGCCAGCGGTAAAACACTGGAGGCGGGCCATTGGGAGGATACCCCCCTCCCTTTTATGATGCAGCTCCATTAGAATCAATGCAGCCGCGTCACAAAGGGGAGGGGTCTCACCTCCAGTGCTTCACCCCTAGCCAGTGCTTTGTCTAATAGGACCCCTAGAAATTACGATTTTTCGCACAATAATTGTCATGCGAGTTTATACGTAATATGTAACCCAAAATGGTCGATATAAGAATTGAAATTCACCCTCCAAAAGGCGTGCCATCCAATAGCTTTGTTGCCTGAAAAACTTTGTTTCTTAGATTGTGCAAATTGAAAAGGACATTGTATAATTTCTATTTAATTTATCCTTTAGACCCTGATGTTCTTGGTTCGTGATTGGAGCTTTCCCTATGAGTATCCATACGGAGCTGAAGGCGGTGGTCGGTTTCTAGAAAAAAGATTGCGGGTAAGTGCAGTGTTCATTTATAGGAATAATTAGACCTTCTTTGTTTCCAGGTTCTGTCCAATAGTGCATTCTTAGGCTATGTTTACATGCTGTACAAACAACGCATGTTTAACACTACCTATGGCCTGAATTAATGTTCATGATCGATAATTCTACCATTAAACAACGGCCATTCACGGTGGAGTGGCTTTTATTTGTACAGCGTGTGAACATGGCCCTAAAATAAATTATTTAGCCAAGACTCTTTTTCTTTATATTACTGGGAGTTCCAGTCTCTGTAGCATGTGTGGTCATCTGCTATGCATATCATGCTTGCTTAGTTAGTATTTGTTTTCTATACCCAGCATCAGTTGTCAATGTGGAAAAGTTGGTGATAGAAACCTACCACAACGTTCTCAATTATAGCAAGCTAGATACATTAATATAGCTACATACTCTTGACATAGAAAGTACGGTAGGGTTTCTCTTTGAAGAGAGCAGAAGGAAGAGACTGGCATCTTTTGGCTGTAGGTGTTATCTGGATGAAACCAGATCAGCCATGGACCATAAACAACTCACAGGTCACAGAGCATGCATGTTAAATTAAATAAATGTCCAGATACCTGTGTCATGTGGGCCATTTGGCTGCTGTAAAGCATCGCTCTGATCGGCTGTTAAGAGAGCAGCAGCTCAGACAGGATGGCTACCTCCATAATCAGGTACAGGAGATAAAATTAAAAACCAAAAATACATTCAGGAAAAAAAAAGTTTTTTCTGATTTTTAACCTAACCTCATATTCCATTAGGTAAAGGAACATCAGCATGAGGAAATCCAGAACGTCCGTAAGCACATTCATTCCTGTTTCACCAGTGTCAGCTGTTTCCTCCTTCCACACCCTGGGCTCAAAGTGGCAACAAGTCCTCAGTTCGATGGCCGTCTGAAAGGTTGGATACGTTTTCCTTTTGAGGGTCTTGTATGGCTGCAGTAACTTTTTTTGTCATCTCCACATTTCAAAAGCGATAACTTTTTAATTGTTAGGGCTCTTTTTTTTTTTTTTTTTTTTGCAGAGTGCATTGTATTTTTTATTGCCAGTATTTATTGTAATTATGGCAATAGTGATCTCATTTTTACATTTTTTTTAAATCCTTTTTATTTATTTTTATCCCAGTAGGTAACTTAAATAGGCAATCTTTTGATTATAAAACACATTGCAAAGTATTATGCCTGTCAGGCCATGCCTCAGGCACCAGTACATTGCAGGCTTGGGAGTTATTGTTAGACCACGAGCGGTCATCCACTAGTACCCCACAATTATATTGCGTGAGTGCCATCAGAGGGACTTATTCCTCAGTATAACTTCTTAGACGCTGTAGTCAGCACTGATGTGGTATCTGAAGGGATAAACAGCCTAAATCAGGGCTAACTCTGATCCCAGCTGCTGTAGCTAGGTGCCTGTGCCCTCCCCTTGCCTTAGTAAGCTGGTGTGGGGACTACCAGCTCACCATGAAGTGCTTCTGCAGGGCAGAAAGGGGAAATGACACACTATTGTGTCCAGCAGCCACAGCCCGCATAGCTCTGGGAGTCTGGTCGTGACATCCCCATGGAAGTGAAGCCTTGATGCAGTAGTAAGTGCAGGGAAAAGGCACTTTATTAGCATCTCCCATAATTAGTGTATATTGGGAATCTCCCATAATTAGTGTATATTGGGAATTTGTATAACTTTTGGGGGGCAATGCAATACTTTAATAAAAATTTGCACCAGACTTCTCCTTTAATTGAAAAGGGGACATTGCTTTTTTTTTTTAAGAATCAATTTATAATTAGAATCAATGGAGCCATTTCACAGAGGGGATAGGATATGGTCACTCTGTGGTTTTCAGACTGTCTAGGCTAGGTTTTCACTGTCATGTGTCTATGGGACACATAGATTTCTTCTGTCAGGATGCCTTTCACAGTGCAAAGAAGCTGTACAATTAGGAATCAAAATGGGACTAAGGACCGATAACCCACCCCTGTGCTGGAATCAAGTGCTGATCTCATAGATCAGCACTTGTTTGCAGAGCCTTTACATTGCTCCAGCCTTGGGCATTGGACGGGGAGGTTAATTGTTGTCATGAATCATTGTCCACACGTCCCTTATTACATGAGGAGATTTTGATAATAATTTTTTGATGGGACAGAAACCCTTGCATTTGCTTTCATTGTCTAATACATGCCGTATTCCACCGGACGGTATCCACCTTTCCGTCTGATAAGCCCCCTGTGTAATAGGGCCCTTGGAAGTCAAATAAGATCAAGATCTCAGAAATAGATTATGTATCAAAAGCAAAGTATATGGGAATGTAGAAGTGACCAAACAATGGCTAACAATTAATTTGCTTATCTGACATACAAATATGTACTTTTACTTACAGATATTGCCCCAGAGTTTACAGAGCAACTCATCGCTTTTCTTCCTCTTGTACTTGGCCCCAAAAGCTTGATGGAAAAAGAGATAAATGGTGCAAAAGTGACCTGCAGAGGACTGCTGGAGTATTTTAAGGTAAATTGGGCAGTCTTAACCTAACCAAATGCAGCACTTTATCATGAGCAGTTCAATTACATAACAATATGCCATTCTTTTTAGTTTTTATTCTAAAAGTATTCTTGCCATTAGGCTGTCTTCACATATACAGAGGACATAATGCTGTGCCAGTTATATGATGGGCTGTAACCATACTCCATGGACTTCATTGATGTACAATTGGTTCATGTGGATTCCATCAGTGGTTCTGCATGCTGCACTAATCTTTTTATCAAAAGAAATGGAAATTCTGGTGGGAGGCAGAAATGCAGATACTGACAGGCTATTTTACATAGTTTTAAATTAAAGTAATAAAAATATTTATAAAATAACCCCTATACTTAAGGGTGCATTCAAACATAGCGAGTTCACAGCTGATTTCATGCTACGAGTTTCGCAGCAAATCCGTCTCGGTACTCTGTAACATTACAGTCTATGGCCCTGCTTTCTCTCTGCAGATTTTCATTTTGCTGTATTCTCAGTCATATTTAACTAATTAGCTGCCGGTAAAAATAATAAACAGCTAATCTAATTGCCAGCACTCCCTCGTCGCTCTCTGTCTGCGGCAGAACAGCTCAGTGATTGGCTGAGTGGGCTGTCAGTGTACCTGGAGACTGGAGTGGGAGTAGGGAGGTAAGCATTTGTTGTTTATTATTTTTACTGGCAGCTAGTTGGTTAAATATGGCTGTGACTGCATTCTACGGAATAAAAATCCGCAGCAAGTATGCAGGGCCATATACTGTACTGTTACCAAATATTGCTGCGGATTTGCTGCAAAAGCGTGAAATTTGCTGCAAAATCCTTATGAACTCCTGGTAAAGGTATAAAAACCAGGGAGGACATGGGAGTATTGGGAACATAACAAAGAAGTTATACTTACTCATCCAGTGCCACCACTTATGGACCCTCGGCGGTCTCCTGTAGCTTCCAGTCCTATGACATCACAGCCCCACTCAGAAAGGCCTGCTCAGCCAGTCAGTGACTGAGGTGGGACACATTTGCATTCACTGAGTGGCTGAGTGGGTAGTTCCTGTGGTGTCATGAGACCAGAGGCTGAATGTGAGCTGTGTGTATGTGTGTGTGTATATATACACTCAGGCTCGGACTGGGCCACCGGGGAGCCGGGGGATTCCCCGGTGGGCCCCTCCCCCTTCCTGCTTGTTGGTGGGCCCCTGCAGGGCAGCGTTGGGCAGTGTGTGCTGCTGTCATCTGACTGGGCCCTGGCTGATGTTTCCCAGCCAGATGACAGCAAGTTCCAGGGCCCCCTGCTACAGGCAAATCCGTGGGCAGCTCTCCTAGGGCCCTCAGTGGGCCTCAGCAGGCAGGTTCTCCTCACCCTCCCATAGATGCCGTTGTCGGGATGTGCAGGAGCAGGAGGCTGCAGCTATGACAGGAGCCCTGGCTGCTCTTCTCCTCATCAGCGTCCTGCTCAGACAGAAGTGAAAGAAGATCTTATCAGCAGCGTCCAGGGGGTCAGATGTGTCTGCCACTGAACAGTCAGGCAGAGGTCAGTCAGCTCCCCCTCCCTCCTCTGCTGTCCTGGGGTCCGAAGAGAAAAAGCTCCACAGGTATGGTGGTAATGGGAGGTCTGATATGTGACTGGAGGTGCACGGTGACTATACTGTATGTGTGTATATTTGTGTGACTGACTCTGCAGGGTGTGTATACAGGTATAATGTGTGGGAGTGCAGAGGGTATATATATATGTGTGTATATTTGTGTGACTGACTCTGCAGGGTGTGTATACAGGTATAATGTGTGGGAGTGCAGAGGGTATATATATATATGTGTGTGTGTGACTGCAGGGTGTGTATACAGGTATAATGTGTGGGGGTGCAGAGGGTATATATATATATGTGTGTGTGTGTGACTGCAGGGTGTGTATACAGGTATAATGTGTGGGGGTGCAGAGGGTATATATATGTGTGTGTGTGTGTGTGTGTGTGTGTGTGTGAGACTGACTCTGCAGGGTGTGTATACAGGTATAATGTGTGTGGGGGTGCAGAGGGTATATATGTGTGTGTGTGTGTGTGTGTGTGAGACTGACTCTGCAGGGTGTGTATACAGGTATAATGTGTGTGGGGGTGCAGAGGGTATATATGTGTGTGTGTGTGTGTGTGTGTGTGACTGACTCTGCAGGGT